>NC_136473.1:82718085-83263085 GCF_902686455.1 Sciurus vulgaris | reverse complement strand
CCTGTGGAAAATTAGTTATCACAAAACAATGGAGAAGGGAAGATTATTTTCAAGTGATGTTAGGATAACTAGATAACTCTGTGGACAGGGGAAAGGAGACAATGATTTATCTCAGTGCAGAAAATCAAATGCCCAAAGAAAGCCATGAATTCATTTTTTAAATCCTAAAAAATGAGCAGAAAACCAGATGCATGTTTGGAAGACGGATAATAACTTCCTCAGGTTTGATGGAATAAAAGAAAGTGTAAAAGAAAACTAAATACAATGAAATAAAATATTTACATTTCTACATAACAAAAATTAAGATGGGAAGAAAATCAGCATAAATGTCAAAGAGTGGTACCAATGTCTTTCCTTAAAGTTTAGGAATGACAAAAAGGGGCTGATCAGTGTGGCTCAGTGACGGCACTTGCAAAGTACGTGCAAGACCCAGGTTCAACTCCCAGCATCAGGGGAAAAAGAATAACACATGAGGCTCTCCAAACCCCCAAAAGAAGGGACTAAGTCACACAAAAGAAAATGAAAATTGTAAAACGTCACATGAGGTGGGACGTGGTGGTAGTGCCTGTCATCCCAGCTACTTAGGAAGTGAAACAGGAGAATGGCAAGTTCGAGGCCAACAGATCAACTCTGACCCTGTCTCAAAGCTAGAAAATAGAAAGGCCTGCAGAGATAGCCCTGGTATAGTGCCCCTGATCAATCAATCCCCAGTATTGGGGGAAATCAATTAATTTAATTTCAATTATTTTAAAGTCTAGGACCTTATCTCAGTGGTATGGTGCTTATTTATTTATTTATTTATTTATTTTTGTATTGGGGATTGAACCCAGTGGCACTTAACCACTGAGCCACATCCCCAGTCCTTTTTTAAATTTTTATTTCGATACAGGGTCTCTCTCAGTTGCCGTGGCTGGTTTTGAACTGGCGATCCTCCTGCCTCAGCCTCCCAAATTGCTGGGACTATAAATGTGCACCATCACATCCAGCTTGCCTAGCATTTTTGAGGCACTGAGTTCAATCTCTGATGCTAAAAAAACAATAAAAATACAAACACTACATGAAAAAATATTCAACCTGTTAGTTGTTTAGAAAATAAGAATAAATCCTAATGGTAACAGTAATAATAATAAACATTTATTGTGTGCTAGACCCTGGGCTAAACACTGTATAGGTGTTATTTATTTAATTTTCACAATAAGCATAAGACTTTACATTCTCATTCCTGTTTTACAGATGAGGAAATTGAGAAGTAGAGATGTTAGTAACTTCCAGGTACGGTGATGCACACCTGTAATCCCAGTGACTCAGGAGTTCAAAACCAGCCTCAGCAATTTAGAAAGGTTCTAAACATCTGTCTCAAAAATAAAATTAAAATAAAAAGGGCTGGGGATGTGGCTTCATGGTAAAGCACCTCTGAGTTCAATCCCCAGTACCAAAAACATTTGTTTTAAAAGAAAAGAACTGAGAATGGAACTCAGTGGTAGAGCACTTACCTCACACATGCATGGCCTGGGGGTCCATCCCAGTACTGTAAACAAACAAAAGCCAGCATTCATAAAATTGGAAAAGCTGTTTCTTACTTCTTGCAGTTCCTCTGGAAGGCAGTAGAATAGAAACTTAAGGGATGGAATATAAAGCAAAGCAAAGCTGTTTCAGTTTTACATCAGAGCAATTCAGGATCGATTGAAAGAAACATTAGCCATTGGCCCTGTGGCCAAGCCTGTGGAAGGGAAACAGGAGGCCCAATTGCTGGCCACCTGTCCCTTCCCCAGACTCTAACGAGCATCCCCCACTTACCCTGGCCCTCCCTTCCTCTCTCCCAACCAGAGGAGGGCAAACCTGGTTCTGGGCCAATGGGAGTAAAAGGACTCCTATACGAATTTGTTTACTGTCTCCTCCCCTAAAATCTAAGTTTCATCAGGGAAGGGACAATCTCTGAAGTCTTGACTGGAATATTGCCACACTCAAACAAGTGTGTGCTCAAGGTAGGAACTCATAAACACCTTTGGAAATTTTACTCATTTACTTATATATTTCAACTCATTAATGAATGCACGAGGGCCTCCCCCCGCAGATACCCAAATCCACAGATGCTCAAGTCCCTTGTATAAAACGGCCTAGTGGGCTGGGAACGGTGGCACACACCTGTAATCCCAGAGGCTCGGGAGGCTGAGGCAGGAGGATGGAAAGTTCAAAGCCAGCCTCAGCAACTTAGCAAGGCCCTAAGCAACTCAGCAAGACCCTATCTCTGAATAAAAAGAACTGGAAATGTGGCTCAGTGGTTAAGCACCCCTGGCTTCAATCCCCAGTAACCCCACAAAATGTACAGCCTACTATTTGCATATAACCAACACACATCCTTCTGTATGTTGTACAGCATCTCTAGATTACTTGTAATACCTAGTACTGTAACTGCTGTCAGCAGTTGCTAAACTGTTGTTTAGACAATAATAGCAAGAAAAAAAGTCAGTATATGTTCAACACAGATTCAGCAGTTGCTAAACTGTTGTTTAGACAATAATAGCAAGAAAAAAAGTCAGTATATGTTCAATACAGATGCAATTTTTTTTAAATGTTTGTCTCCAAGATTGAATAAATCCACAGATACACAACCTGAGGATATGAAGGGCTGACTCTATTTTTTATTAATAAAGCAAACATTACGAAGGAGAGAAAGTTCTTTAATCCTCTAAGCATCTATTGAGTGACTATTACTTTTTATGTTCGGTACTAGGGATTGAACCCAGGGGCACTTTACCATTGAGCTACACCCCCAGTCCTTGTTACTTTTAATTTTTAAATTTTTAAATTATTTTTTATTTGTTCTTTTTAGTTATACATGACAGTAGAGTATATTTTGACATATTTATACAAACATGGAGTCTGTTTTTTTATTTTGAAACAGGGTCTCGCTAAGATGCTGAGATTGGCTTTGAACTTTCGATCCTCCTGTTGAGTGGCTATTTCCTACGAGTAACTGAATTGGGTGACATGGAGAACACAGAGATACAAAGCAAAAAGGTTTTGCCCTAAAAAAGACAGGTACCCACAGAACTTCTTCAGGACAGGTAACAGGAGCTAGGAAAAAAGAGGACTCACTCCTAGCTGGGGACCTCAGCGTCTCTGTGGGCGCTCATTTCCATTGACCTCTCATTTCTGTTTAACTGTTTGTTAACTTGCCCAAACCTGACACTGAACTGAAAAATTCCTAGAGAATCAGGGTTTATGCCATATCCACCCTAATATCTCTAGCACCTGGCATACTGACTTAGAGTAAGCACTCCATAAGTATTGGTTAAATAAATGAGTGAATGAACCGCATGTCCAGGAGGGACTCTGGTTCTTACTAGTTGGGTAACCTTTTGGAATTTATTCACCTTTTCTGAGATTCATGTCCCCATGTGCAAAGGGTATAGAAACATGCCTCAATCATATTTAATACTTACCATAGTGCCTACCATTTAACAAGCACTAATATAGTTAGCGTAGACTCCTAAAGCCCATTTGTAACAATCAGGATAGGCTAGGTACCGTTGCAGTAACAAGCAAGGCCATAACACTGGTGAGCTGACACAATGGCTTATATCTCTGTTCACTCAGAGTCTGGGTGATTTTCCAGGGAAAAGTGTCATCAATGCAGTAACTCAGCCATTGATACTGAGGTGAACTCTGCCACCTCACTTGTACCATCTGGAAAACACAGCCTCTTTGGTTAATGTGGAAGGGGAAAAGAACTTTGGAGGGCTTAGCACTGACAACTAAATGCTCTGTCCCAAAGCAGCACATAACGACTCACCTTTTATTGGCCAAAGGTATTTACATGGCCATGCCCAACTTCAAGGTGGCAGGGAAATTGTGTGTGTGTGTGTGTGTGTGTGTGTGTGTATGTGTGTGTGTGTAAATGCTGATAAACAGCAGCCAGGCTGTATTTGGCAGGAAGTTCATTCACGGTGAAAGACTTGATATTTCTTAGTTCCCTTTGTTGGAAGAGCACAGGAGAGAGATTGGAGGCGTGGCTTCAGTCCCCATTCAGACACATGCTGGGCGTGCATTTGTTCTGGATCATTCTATTTTTCTGTGTTTGTGTTCTCAGACACACAGAGGAGTAGGGTAAGTTGTCTCCAGTGTTTTGTTTTGTTTATTTTTCAGTTCAAATTGGTATGGTTTTACATGAAATCTTAGAGCAGACAAATTAATTCAACTAATAGTTCAAAATGGATTGTTATTACTAGGAATAGAAAATAAAAATAAAGAGAAGGAAAAATATTCCACATGGCAAGTTTCTATATTTTCCCCCCAGTACTGGGATTGAACTCAGGGCCCCATGCATGCCAGACAAAACACTCTTCCCACTGAGCTACATCCCAATCTTTTAAATTTTGTTTAGAGGCAGGGTCTTGCTAAGTTGCCCAGGCTGGCCTTGAACTTACAATCCTCCTGCTGTAGCTTTCTGAGACACTGGGAATACAGTAGTGTGGCGGTTGTTGTGAGCTGCTGCCTTCAACTCTGACCCAGTTAAACCGCCCATATCTGCAACTTCCATGCCCAACTGACATGGTTTTGTTCTTGCTAAATGTTTAGTTCACTTTGTCTTTTGCCTACCATCTCTGTTGGGGACGACAAGATCAGATAAGGACCCAGAATCCCCTCCTTTGGGTCTTTATTGTTGTTTCCAACCTCCAAGAACTTTATTACTAATAAAAAAAATATATGCCAGAGTGAGAGAGGTGGCACATGCCTGTAATCCCAGTGACTCGGGAGACTGAGGCAGAAGGATCCCAAGTTTGAGGCCAGCCTCAGCAACTGAATGAAACGTGGCCTCAAAATAAAATAAAATGTAATGAAATAAAAAGGACTGGGGACATGGCTCAGTGGCAGCACCCCTGGGTTCAATCCCCAGCATTGCAAAAAGCAATAACAACAACTATATTTACTAGAAGGACCTGATTTCCTCTCATCAACAAATGGCTTCATGTGTCTTGAGGCTGACACTGAGAGACTATTTCATATATAAAGACCCACCCTAGACAAAATTCTGAGGAGATGGAGGGTACATTAAGTCTAATCTCTACTTTCAAACTTTTCCATTCCCCACCTTCTCCCAAATATTGTGGGCAATTTTGGGGGTGGGGTTTTTTTTGGGGGGGTTATTGGGGTTTTTTGTTTGTTTGTTTGTTTGTTTGTTTGCATTTTGTGCTGGGAATTGAACCCAAAGGCACTTTACCCCTGAACTACATCCCCAGCCTGTTTTATTTTTCATTTGAGATAGTCTTGCTAAGTTTCTGAGGCTGATCTCAAACTTGAGATCCTCCTGCCTCAGCCTCCCAAGTCACTGGAATTACAGGTGTGCCCCACCCCTCTACCCCCTCAAATACCATGTTTTCTCAAATCTGTAACTCAGCCCCTGGAACCAAACTGCCTGATTCTTAGCCTCACCATTTATTAGCTGCATGGTCTTAGGCAAGTTGCTTAATAGTTTTGAGCTTCAATTTGATCATATGAAAAAACAGGATGATAGCAGTGCAGTACTTACCTCATGGGGACATTGCAAAGTCATGAGGACTAATTGAGTCAACACTCTTGGAACTATGTCTGGCATATGACAAAGATAAATATATGCCCACTCTCAGTTTTCAAAATTCCTAACAATACAAAGAGTAATTTAACTTGGTTGAGCATTCCTCAGCAGTCTGTACCCAGTGGGGAAAAATCACAACACTGCATACAGTCTAAAATAATAATGGATTAATGTATTCTGCCCTTGACTTTTGAAGAAGTTGTAGTCAGTGATTTAAAGAAAACCTATTAACTCCTAAAACAGGCCTTCTGGCTGATGGGGAAGGAAATGCCTAGGAACAGATTTTTTGGTATCCCTTGACTATAAAGACATTTTTGTTATTCTAACACTAATCAGGTCACTAAAAGGCTCTACTTTAGTAATGCATCAATTAATACTATCAGAGAAATACTTGAAAACCTCAAACTTAGGTTTTCTCAGACTATAAAAGAAATCAACTCAAATTTCAGTGCCACTAGGGCTGGGAATATAGCTCAGTTGGTAAAGCGTGTGCCTTTTAAGCCAGAGGCCCTGGGTTCTAATCCCCAGCACTGCAAAAAAAAAAAAAATTTTCAGTGCCACTGAGTGTCAGGCCCTATGTATTCCAGAGGTTGCGGGAATTATTAGTCCTAGACACTTTCCTCAAGGGATTTACCAATAGCATAGCCTTTCTTAAGGAATTCAGTTTTAAGTATAGAAGAACAAACCACAATATGAAATAATGACAAAGTGACAAATTATGTAATTAGGTGAGAGACAATAAATTGATGAAGTATTATGGGGCACAACTTAAGAACAGACTGATCACCACCGAGAAGTCCAAATTTGAGAGTCTTTATTAAGCTGGCCAGCTGACTGTCTCACACAATGCCCCAAAAAATGGCTATTAGGAGAACAGCCCTGACAACAGGGTTGTAGGGGTTCTTATACCAAAAATCACATCAATCATAAGTGTCTGTTGCTATGATTTGAAATTACACATTAACATCATGAGATCATCGACAGAGGGGGAAGTGGGTCAAAATGACCCTTACCTAGGTACAAACTAAAGAATGGTTACTAACATCCACACAATCACTGTTCACATGGTACATTGTTTAGGAGCAATAGGAATCAAAAGAGAGCAATTCTTTACTACATAGGAATTGCCATTGTATATTATTAAACATGTCACATCAAGTAACTGATGATGGGCACAGAGGCAGGGTTTTCCCATGGGAGAAGCTTATTTCCTACATAACATGGAGTCTCAAAGCAAAATGGAGTCTGTTTAGTCATTTCCCTTAGAGTCTGACCTATAACATTCTCATGGAGTCAGATCTGTGAGCCCATCACAGAAGCAGATTATTTAACCAAAAGCAGCTCATATTTTTGTGAATCCAAAATTTGACTCTAAAAGTAATGACCCAGGAGCTGCCTTCTGACCTCTTAGAGCCAGGTCAGGATTGGAACCAGGAGGTTGGTTGCTGACTCCTGGATGCTGCCAAATCTATCACTGAGTCTCACTATGTGTCTACTTCATGATCTGAAAATAGGCCAGTAGAGAGCCTATAGATAGATTCTGGAAAATAATTCATCAACCAGAAGGATTAAAAAAAAAAAAAAAAAAAAAACTTCCCTAACATTAAAGAAAAAAATTACACAGTGGTGTGAATTTGTGTGGTTGATAGCAACTTGTGGAAATTAATCCATGAAAAAACACAACATAGGACCTATAGGAGACCCCAAATGAGCTTCCATGTCACTTACTGGTAGCTATATCATGAGCAGTCAGACAAGGTCAGATTCACTTTTCCAACAAGAAAATCTATTTTTCTTTTGCATTAACTATTTTAAAAATTAAAATATGACCTGGATTGCATAGCTTCCTAGAGAGTTACCTTTTCCTCCCCAATTGTTTTGGTTTGGTTTGGTTTGGTTTGGTTTGGTTTGGTTTGGTTTGGTTTTTGATATTAGGAACTGAACTCAGGGGTGTTCTCCCACTGAGCTACATCTCCTGCCTTTTTTATTTTTTAAATGAGACAGGGTCTAAGTTGCTTAGGGCCTCGCAAAATTGCCAAGGCTGGCCTTGAACTCGCAATCCTCTTACTCAACATCCAGAGTCACTGAGTTTACAGATGTGCGCCACCATGCCTGTCCCTCCCCTAAATGTCGTTCAATTAAAAAAAGAAAGGGGGACGGGAGACGTAGCTCAGTGGTAGATTGTGTGCTTAGCACGTGCTAAGCCATGGGTTCAAACCCCATCACTGAAAATAAATAATAAAAATAGAAGAAAAGGACTGGGGTTGTGGCTCAGTGGTAGAGTGCTTACCTGGCATGAGTTTGGCACTGGGTTCAATCCTTGGCACAACATAAAAATAAATAAATAAATAATGTCCATATGAAACTTAAAAAATATATATTTTAAAAACAATAGAAGAGAAATAATTATAAATCAAAGGAGGCAGGGTTTTGGTTATTCTGTTCAGTCTTTTATATCACTTGAGAAAATAATGTATCCATTGTAGCTTGTATCTTTCTCTAGGAAGGGCCCTGAAAATAGATACTTAACATCAAATGATGCCTTAATAGACACTAAGTATTGGATAAATTGGGGGAATTTATTCAATGAATGAAAGATTTTGCCACAATTTAACTCTGTTCTCAGCCAAACCAAATTCAGAAAGCATTATGTTTTTCAGGGACACTGGAATGTCAGCAAGACATTGTTACCTGACAGAGCCAGTTCAAGGCAGATTATCTGCTTGGTCTAGGGTCATGGTAACCATCACCTCCCAGTTCCTTAAAAACCTAGTTCAACCTGAATCCTTTTCTTGTTGCCTCTGAGCAACCGGTGGAAGCCTATATACTTCTCATCTTATAAAAGAATTCATTTAAAGGTGTTTTGAAAGTTAATGGTTAAACCCATTGTTTGTGCTTCCATGAATATAGGTCACAATCGTAACAAGCCTTTAGACAGAAGGTACATAAAGAGGTAGTGAACAGTTCAGGACCTTATTACAACATGTCTATCAAACCCAAAGGGACAAACAATGTGTCTGATTGATTAAAAAAAAAAAAAAAAAAAAACTTGGAAGACAACCCTTATTGTGTCACATACCTTCACATACCTTGTCCCAAACAAAAACTAGAAGCTGAAGCAAAAGCTTTCCTTACTCAACTTCCCAGGGACAGCATCCTTAAGAGCAAAATTGTTACATTTAAGGTTCTAATTTTTCCTCCCATAGGTTCAGGGCTGGTGACCCACAAATATCTATGTGTAAACAATGATCCCCAGGACGGGCACACTGATGGAGAACAAACCAGACCCACCCAACTGCCCCCAATAACACATACCAACTCAGACTTTCACTTGTTCTCCCCCAGTACTAGGGATTGAACCCAAGGATATATTTACCCCTGAGCTCCATTTCCAGCCCTTTTTGTTTTGTATTTTTAAGACAGGGTCTCACTAAGTTGCTCAGGGCCTCACTAAGTTGCTGCAGCTGGCTTCAAGCTTGCGATCCTCCTGCTTCAGCCTCCCAAGTCACTGGGATGACAGCTGGGCAGCACCGAGCCCAGCTAGCCTTCCACTTTTACCACTTCAGTTCCATCAGTCTCTTATCTTGTGAAACAGGCCAAGTCCTCAGAGAGCCAAGGAACAATATGTGTGACACTTTGGGACTAGTTTAGGGAAAGTCCTATAGTTTCTGATGCTATAATTTTTATTTCCCAAATTGACATCATATCTAAAGTCTCTCATTACCAGTTATTTGGACTCTTTGAAGCCTATTGGTAATATTATATTACTGTCTTCCACACGGCCAAGAACCATTATTTTGTTCTTACCCTGCTCCACATCCAGTGGGGGTCACATGAGAGGAGATAGGCCAATGGATATGAATGAAGGGCTCTGCAGGCATGACTGGTTCTAAGCGCTGAACCTCAGTCAGAGGTTCAATATCAAAGACACAAAGCATGTATCAAGTTGTGGAAGAAGAATGTTTAGATCCAAGCAGGTAAACGGAATGCAACTGGAAACTAGAAGAGTAATTAAAAAATAATTGGACCAGGCACCATGGCACATGTCTGTAAACTCAGCGATTTGGGATGCTGAGGTGGAAGTTACAAGTTCCAGCACAGTTCCACAAGTTAGTGAGATCCTGTTTCAAAATACAGTGTAAAGGTCTGGGGTGTAGCTCAGTGGTAGGTACCTCTGGGTTCAATCCCAGTTCCAACAAATAAATAAACAAACAAACAAACAAAACAATTATCGGGAGAACTCTAAAAATCACATTTCAGATTTATAAAGCTCATGCAACTCAGCAATAAAAATTAGATGTAATGGTGCACACTTGTAATCCCAGTGACTCTGGAGGCTGAGGCAAGAGGATCCCAAGCTCAAGGTCAGCCTCAGTAACTTATCGAGGCCCTAAGTAACTCATTTAGACCCTGTCTCAAAATAAAAAATAAAAATAGCTGGGGATGTGACTTGGTAGTTAAGCACCCCTGGGTTCAATTCCCAGTATTAAAAAACAAAACAAAACCTTCTTATAACTTTAGAAACCAACAAACATATTAGGCCAAATTAAATTTGTTCATAAAATTATTTCTGGTTTATTTAAAAATGGAGGACTTGAAAGAATAATCCAGGGCAAAGTAATATTCCATTTTGACCTTTCCTTCCTTCCTTCCCTCCTTTCTTTCCCTGGTGCTGGACATGGAACTTGGGACCTCATATATGCTAGACAAGTGCTCTACCACTGAGTCACATCCCCAACATTTTTAAAAAAATATTTTTGACAAAATATAAAACAATCCCTGTATCTTTGTCTTGCGGATGTTTCTGGGTTCTTAATCTTTCACACTAGTAGTCTGACTCTTCGTTTTCTAAAATTATACTTCTTTTAAAAAACGATAGCATTTGGCAGCCTCAGGATGTTTTACTGTCCAAAGTTAAGGGAAAGAATGAAGGGTGAAAGGTTTTCCCCTTTATAAAGACTGATGATCAAGTGGCCGACAGTCAGATGTTTGCTTTGCTATGAATTCTTATTTATAACTATTTTGTACCAGGCATTGTGGGAGACGCTGCAAGCAAAACTGGAAAGCACCATGCACCCAGGACACAGGCATCCTGGAGAGCATTTCCATAACCAGCACCTCTCCTATTTACCATCGTTGTGAGAAAACTCACAATGCAAACCTGTTGTAAAAAGCAATTGACTCCTCTCCAATTTGCCCATTTCATTCACACTTAAAGAAATAGTATAGCCTGCATTGAGATAGGAGAATGTTTATGGAACTGGGCATGACATTTTTAAGCATGGTAGACTGATGGGCCTATGGCATCCAAGGGTCTGCACCACCTCACCTGACTTTGTTTTTTTTTTTTTTTTTTTTTTTTTTTTTTTTTTTTTTTTATTTTGAGACAGGGTCTCACTAAATTGCTGAGGACAGCCTCAGATTTATAATTGCCTGCCTTAGGCTCCCCAGGTCTCTGGGATGACAGGCCTACAGTCACTATGCCCAGCAAGAAGCCTTTGGTTTTTCAAATATTCTAAATGTATATACCACTGTACCCATCTTTCAAAAATTCTAGGGGTTTTTCTTATGGTACCCAAAAAGTACTTATTCCCAGTGGCTAATAAAAAGTCTAGATTTTTTTTTTTTTCAATCATTTGAGTAATCAGGTCACAAGCAAGATATTCTAGAGACCAAAGGAAACAGTCACCTGAATGTGCAGCTGTATTGGGCTTACCCTTCAGGACACCAACAAAAATGGCAAATGTCTCCAGTGTGGCCTCAGGGAGAAAATGTGCCTTGCTGTGACCAGTCCCAGATGCCAAGAAACCTGCCCAGGGCCTGAAGGCACAGGTGGCTGGCACAATGGTCTTCTTTTAGACAAAGGAACAGTGGGAAAAGGAAAAGAAGAAATCTTAAACCAAGTGTAACTGAATGAAACACTTTGTCTATCTGCTGATTAGATGCTTTGGGAACTTGGAGACTGACAATATCTTTAACAAATTAGAGAGGTCTTTCCAGAAAGCCCTGCACTCAGTAGTATCATGAAGAAGGTGGAAGATTCAAGGCAGAGGTACAAAACTTGAGTTTCCACGAAGAGAAAAGTTGAGGAGTTGAAGTGCAGAGAGTTGTGTTTGAAGGTGGTTATTTTGCATAATAGATTGAGGGGTGCTGCTTGCTTCTTGAAAAAGCATCAGGGGAGGACCCACCTCTGCTGGTTTTCAGATGTGAAAAAAGAAAAGGGAATCACCACATTCTCAACATCAAGCCAGGATTTAAATGCAGCCAAATCTATGCGGGCCGCAGGGGCTGCTTGTAGGGAGGCCAGATTCCCAGGAAGGCCTCAACCTTTGTGGAGGCTCACCAAGCTGGTAAGCATGACCACCTGGCTTGGGATCATCACCCACTCACCCTCTGACTTTCACAACATAAGCACCAGTGCCTGAGTTTTTCTGTCCAGTAAGTGGAGGTAATGATATTTATCCTTTCTCATGTTACAATAGGGAATAAGCAAATGAAAGGAAGTTGAAATTTTATCAATCTCCAGAAGGATACTCTCAGAGTCCAACAAGTATCTCAGAGGAAATACATATCAAACACATAAGCCAAATCAAAATGTCATTCCGAATAACGTTGTGTGAGGTTTGCATTCCAAAATTGTAAAAAGAAAATAGATGAGAAAAGCAATGATAAAAATTAAACACTAGCCAGATGTGATGGTACACGCCTGTTCCAGGGCCTCAGGAACCTGAGGCAGAAGGATTGAGAGTTCAAAATCAGCCTCAGCAACTTAGTGAGACCCGTCTCAAAATAAAAAGTGAAAAGGGCTGGGGGTGTGGCTCAGTGGTTAAGTGCCCAGGTTCAATCCCTTGCCCAAATAAATAAATAAATAAATAAACACTAGTTGATTTTCAAAGTGTTAGGATTTTTAAATTCCAAGAAAGTGCTTTAAGTGTTTTAAAGAAACATACATGCATGTGCATGCTCACTGTGGAGATAGATTTTAAGTAAAATGGGAAATAAAATATTTAATGTGGATTACAGAAACTGTAAAGAAAAATTTCCTAAAGTTATAAAGTATAAATTTAATGTTGCACGTAGAAATAATTGAATATTTTCATGGGAGCTTTGGTATCAATTTTCTCTACCATCCCTTTTGGAGATGATAAAGTAGATTTATAATTGCATTTAGTTTTTATCATTGTAATTGATTACCGATAAGATAACTGGAGTTGAATAAAGGAAAAATATCATAAAAAGAATTCAAATTTAAGGTCTTGAAATCCTATTCCTCAGTGTCTGGGTATAATATGTGGAACATGTTTTCAAATCCATAAGTTTATTGCAAATTCAATTAAAGGTCTTTAAATGTTTAGAACATGGTTCAGAAATTTCTGAAAAGTATTTGATTAAGAAGTTTCATTTAAGCTGGACCTACACTGTTAGCAACTTTTCAAGTTTTATAAGAATTGCTATTATGTTGATATTTTCTAAATATTTTATTAGATATACTAAATATGCTTCAAATGAAACTTCTTCCTCTCCCTCCAATCCTGTAGTGGGGAATAATCCCTGGAGCACTTACCACTGAGCTACATCTCCAAACCGTTTTGTGCTTTATTTTGAGACAGGGTCTTGCTAAACTGCTAAGTCTGGCCTCAAATTTGCAATTCTCCTTCCTCTACCTCCTGAGTCTGGGATCACAGGTGTGTGCCACACCCAAGCCAGCATTTTTTTAGATGGAAAATAACTAGCCCAGGAATATGAGGATATCTTCCATGCTTTGCCAAACTTACCTGGTTCTCACAAGTTGAGGTCAGGTCAGGAAGGTCACCAGCATCCCCAAAACCCGTCGCACACACTGCCCCACTCCTCCAGACCATTCTCCATTTTTCATTTTAAGTCATAGCAACTTTAGGTCAAAACAAGGACTGCAAAGAGACCTTTATCAAAATGATAATTCCCACTATCCTTTCTGTTATGGTTTGAATCTGATGTATCCCCCCAAAAGTGCACATGTGAGATGATGCAAGAAGGTTCAGAGAAGAAACGACTGGGTTGTAAGAACCTTAATCCAATCAGTGACTTAATCCCCAGATAGGGATTAACTGAGTGGTAACTGAAGGCAGGTGTGGCTGGAGGAGGTGGGGATTGGGACATTAATTTTGGTATATATTTATATCTGGCCAGCGGAGTCTCTCTGCTTTCTGATCGTGATGTGAGCTGCTTCCCTCCATCACACTCTTCTGCCGTGATGTTCTGCCTCACCTGGAGCCCCAAGGTATAGAGTGGGCCTTCTGTGGACTGAGACCTCTGAAACCGAGAGCCCTCAAACAAACCTTTCTTCCTCTACAATTGTTCTGGTTGGGTCTTGAAGTCGCAGTAGCAAAATAGCTGACTAAAACACTTCCCAAGCAAATGTCAGGTTTTTTTGTTTCTGTTTTTTTCTACATATGTAGAGCTGAGCCTAGTGACACATGACTGCAGTCCCAGCTACTGGGAAGGCTGAGGCTGGCCTGGAATGTGTGATCCTCCTGCCTCAGCCTCCCAAGTTGCCGAGATTATAGGCCTGAGCCACCACACCCAGCATGTGCCAGGGTTTAATTAACCAATTTAATCCTCACAATACTAGGATATAGGTACAATTACTATCTTTATTTTAAAGATGAAGAAGTTGAAACACAAAGAAGAAAACAACTTGCCCAGAGTCTAGCATTAGCTGAATTTAAATTGATACAATTTTATTCAAAGAACCTGCACACAGAACCCCAGGACTCTGCTGCCGCTGGACAAACACGCACGCTTCAGCTTCAAATCAACATCCTTATTTTCTGTTGGGTACCAGGAATGTATCTTCTTAGCACGTCTTTGGTAGATATTATGATCTAATAACATGCCAAAGAGAAACCAGGATAAGCCTGGCAGGGTGGCACATGCCTTTAATCCCAGTGACTCAGGAGGCTGAGGCAGGAGGATAGCAAGTTCCAGGCCAGTCTGGGTGACTTAGCAAGAGCCTGTCTCAAAATTCAAAAAAAGGAGTGGAAGAGGGTTCTGGGGATGTAGCTCAGTGGTAAGGTGCTCTTGGGTTCAATACTGGGTACCAAAAAAGAAGGAGGAGGAGGAGGAGGAGGAGGAAAGAAGAGGAAGAGGAAGAAAAAGAAAAGGAAGAAGACAAGGAGGAGGAGGAAGAGGAAAAAGAAGAGGAGGGGAAGGGGAAGAAGAAGTGCTAATGACATTTGGATGACCTGTCACAGCTAACGGAGCACTCAGAGACGTCAGCATCTCCTTGGATTTTCACCACCCGGCCTCCTCCAGTGAACTCGGGTCGTTATGCACATTTTATAGCGAGGCCACATTGACAGCACACAGCAGAACCAGGACCCTGTCTGCTAACCCGGAGTCTTCCCCTCACCACAGGACCCGCTCTGTCAGGAAAGATAACACCTGTAAACAAACCCCTGACATCTGTCTGACCCTAACTTGTGTGTGTGTGTGTGTATGCGTGTGTGTGGCAGTTCTGGAGATTGACCCAGGGCTTTGCATAGCCAGGCATGCACTGGCCCACTGAGCCACACCCCAGTCCCTGACCATATTTTTATTAATCCTCATATTCCTTCTCTGAATTCTGTTAACAATGGCTGGTTTTCAGTTCAGTTGGAAGTTAACTCATTTAATTTGTCTGTGTGATATTTTGCCTCTCCAAGTAGCACACCATTTCTTACTTGGCTATTTCCTAGTCCAATCCACTCTGCAAGACTCGGGTCTTGTATCATGTGACCCGAAACCCTCTTGCCTCATCCTCAGTTGGATTTGTGTTCAGTGCCCTTCCTGGGCTTCCGCAGCCGCTAGAGTTTATCCTTGTAGCATCCCACTTCACCGATTGTCCTGGCTTCCTGTTTTCCCTGGAAGTTCTTAGCTGTTCCTAAAAGATCTTTTATTTCTGAAACTCCAGTGCCTAACACAGTGCCTGGCACACAGCAGGTGCTTATTTAACCAGGGAAGTAATAACAGCCTGAGCAGCCAGAGCTGTGGCACCTGCTTCCAGCTTGGCCACTGCTGTGTGTGCTCTCTGGTGAGTCCCTTACTTGACACCTCTGTGGCTCTTGGGTTCCTCAACTGGAATTTAAACAGGCTGAACTAAAATTATGATGATCCTTTCAGATTCCAAATCCCACAACTATGTGGTTCATATGCTTTATATTCCCATAAAGCCTGAGACCGTCCGGGAGGACATCCTGAATATTCTAACTCCACTCACTTCTCAGTGCCCGGCTCAGGGCTGGGCATGTGACCATTATCTCATCAAAGTTATAAAGAGGGACCTGCCAGGAGTTGTTGGGAGGGTCTCTCTTCTGATGAAAAGTGGACACCCTCCACTTTTAGAATGAGTCTTGTTGGTGCACTGGGATACTCAGAATTGCTGCAGTCACCGGGCAGCAAGGAGAGCTACCAGAGGCCAAGGAAAACTTGGGGTTCTGCTGGCAAGAAACAGACTGGAGAAAGCCATCAATGCTGTGTGCCATGTCCCTTGAATTCTGTTGGTAGCAATGGCAGGGACAGAGAGAAGTGAGATCCTTATGAGGTCACTGAGCCATGAGTCAAGGACCCTTGGTGCCATCTACTTCAAACCTTTCACTAGGTGCAGGGGAGTCTATTTGCCTTATTGTTGGAGTCAATTTGGTTCAGACGGTCTGTTACTCAAAGCTCCCCTCACCCAAGGGGAAGCAATGTCTTCAAGGCGGAAAGCCCCTGAATCAGACCTGGAGGGACAGGGACAAAGAACACAGGCTGTGTCTAGGTGGATTCACATGTCTGTAATTTAATTAATTAATTAATTAATGGGTACCAGAGATTGAAACCAGGGGTGCTCCACCACCAAGCTACATCCCCAGTCCTTTTTACAGGGTCTCTCTAAGTGGCTTAGGGCCTCACTAACTTGCAAAGGCTGGCTTTGAATTGGCAATCCTCCTGCCTCAGCCTCTCAAGTGGCTGGAATCACAGGTATGCACCACCACACCTGGCCAAAGCTGATTTTTTATATTTATATTCCCTGAATAAACTTTGATTGAAAAATATTTAATGTTGAACACAAAACTGTGGTCTTTATGCAAAGATGAGTAGACCTAGAGCATTTTAACTTTTTTATTAAATGCTTCAAGTTCATCAGGTAGCCAAATTAAAAGTCCAATCCAGAATCTATTCCTAATCATAAAGTATACAGTTTATCTTAGGTGATATTATGAAAAGAAAATCACTGGTTCCAATCCCCACTACCAAAAGAAGAAAAGAAAAAAGAAAGAAAATCAATGTTAATTTTTCAAACTATTAGCTCCCCTTAACTGACACCCCAAATCTGACACAATGATTAAGTTACAGACAAGCCTAACTTACCAAGGTAATTCCCCACTGAGACTGAATTGAAGTAAGAATGTAAGTGTTTTTACCTTTAGTGAACTGAATAGACGGCAAATTATTTCTCAAACCTCCCTCCAATGGGGCAGTCTCATGAAGAATTTGGAGTTCCATCATGTCAGACCTAAGACAGGCAGAATCAGGGCCAGAGAGAGGAGGATCAAGGCCAGAGAGAGGAGGATCACAAGTTTGAGGCTGGCCTGAATAATTTAGTGAGACCCTATCTCAAAATAAAAAATAAAAAGGCAGGGGATATAGTTCAGTGGTGGAGTAACCTAGGTTCAATTCCCAGTAACCCCCTCCCCCCAAAAGAGAAAAGAAAGACTTAAAAAAGAACTGAGGGTAGAGCTCAGTGGTAGAATGGGTGCCTTGCATGTGTAAGACCCTCGGTTCAATTCCTAGCACAGAAAAGAAAGAACACTCATGTCTTCATTTTATTTATCTATTTATTCTATTTTCTGGGGACTGGGCTTTGAACCCAGGGCCTTACACATGCTAAACACATACTTTCCTAGTGGGCCCATCCCCAGCCTCTTCCATCTTGATTTTAAAGTAGTCTGTTTGCTCCTAGAGCTCTCAAGTATTTTTAAAAATATTATCAACTGCTTTAGCTTCTCAAAGGCTGAAGGTGTCAGAATTCGCATCTCTTGTTTAGAGAAAAAAGGGGTCTGGGCTCTGCCCTTTACCTGACCAATGTCCCCCTGCCTCTTTAACTGGCACTGCTAGTTTTCTACCATTCATTATAAGAAAGTCTCACCTCGTCCCCTGTATCTACTCATTGTCCTTGATCTTCTGTTCACTGATGACTCCAAAGCAATCCGATGACAGATGTGACGCTACAGACAGCCTAAGCCTCGCGGCTGTGGAGGAAAAGGGCATGACCACTGCGTCCCTTGAGCTGGGGACACAGAAACCCTTCCATCTCCTGAGGACATTCTGACCTTCTTGACTTGGTTTCCTACCACAGGACTTGGGCTCTTTACAGATGACTGGCGAGTGCTGCAAGAATGTCAATAACCATCTGCCAAACTATTAAAGAAGAAAGTACCAGGAGCCAGGCTGGCTATGCAATTTACCACAGTGACTGACAGGACACACTTGACCTTATTTGACAAACGCTGAAGCCGAGTCTGGCCCCAGCTCCATAAAGGACTGAGGAAGCAGCAGTGAGCGCTCGGGCTCCAGAACGGGACAGAGCCATGAATCACAGCCCCACTCCTTCCCAGCCAGATGGCCTTGAGGAAATAACCTAACTTCATGAACCTCCAGTTTTCTCATCTTTAAAATTAGGTCCAGAGGGCTGGTTGCCTGTGGGAGAATTGCTGTCACTTAGCTAGCGCAGCAGCTTTGTTGGCATCAGATGAGACCACCTATTAGAATTTAGCCTGACACCTGCCACAAAACAGGACTCAGAAGTCAGCTGCTAATTGCTGTGTCGAGTAGTGGAACCTGCAACCGAGCAGTCAGGGACAGAGTCTCCTCACTCTCTTTTATGTCCCAGTGACCCACCCGTCACACCACGGAGACCCTCACCCATTTCACTGCTCCGGTGACCTTCACACGGTCCCCTCTTTTCTCCTTCGCCATTTTCCTGACAACTTAGGCCTGCTCCCTGTGGTCATTTCTCTTTTGTCTTTTTCTTCCCTGTTCTCTCACTTTATTTTCTTCTTAGATCGTCTCATTACCATTCCTTTACCAAACATTTGCGGGGTATCCTCAATGCGTGAGCCCTTGTGCTGGGTGCTGGAGACAGACAAATAAAGGAAGAAGTTAGAGAGAAAATAACCATCACAATACAGAGAGAGTTATAGGTGCTGGGTGCCCATACCTGTAATCCCAGAAATTTGGGTGGCTGAAGCAGGAGGATCACAAGTTTGAGGCCAGCCTGGGCAATTTAGTGAGACTTTATCTCAAAATAAAATAAAAAGGATTGGGGCTGCAGCTCAGTGGTAAGAGCACCTGGGATCAATCCCCAGTATACATGGGGGGCTATTTGAGTACACGGAAAGAGCATTTTAGAGATCAGAGACCTCCCACGGCCCAGGAGGAATGGACCAAGGCCTACAGTGTGTAAGTGAGGCACTGGGAACATACTGTCTAATATTTACCTACAATATGAGGTGACTTCATCATCTTCACTTTGGAAAAGAAAAACTCAGCTGATGAAGGAGCTTCCTAAGAGTGAGTGTTAATTGAGCACCTACTCGGCACTAGGTCAGTTACAAACAGTACATTCTACATATTCCTTACAAGTACCCCATCCTATTGTGAACAGATGGTGGGTGGAAAAAGGAATGAGCAAAGGAAAGAAGAAACAGGGGCATGTATAACATCATGGTGTTTTCAAGAAACTACAAATATTTCTTTGTAGCTAGGGCACAGAGTGAGTGGAAACTGTGGGAGAAGATAGATTAAAGAGAGGTAGAAAAGGTCAGCTCCTGAGGGTTCTCACCTCTCAACATTTAAGAGTATGGCAAGGCACAGTGGCTCACACCTATAATCCCAGCAGCTCGGGAGGCTGAGGCAGGAGGATAGGGATTTCAAAGCCAGCCTCAGCAACTTAGGGAAGCACTAAGCAACTTTGTGCGATCTTGTCTCTAAATAAGATACAAAAAAGGGCTAGGGATGTGGTTTCGTGGTTAAGTGCTTCCAAGTTCAATCCCTGGTACCAAGTATATATAAATAAATAAATACATATATATTTTTTAATTAAGAGTATGAAATTTATACCAGAATATGGAGGATCATTGAAAATTTTCAAGAAGGCAAATGTCATTTTAAAGCCTGTATTTTTTATTTTGTTTTATTTTATTTTTGTGGTACTGAAGGTCAAACTCTGGGCTAAGAACACATCTGCCACAGAACTATCCCCCTGTTTTGTTTTGTTTTGTTTTGTTTTGTATTGTTTTAAAGACAGGAGTATAGAAGACAGCCTAGAAGATGCCAGAGTAAAGACCGGGAACCATTTGGAGACGACAGAAGTGATCAGGGTGAGAAAGGATGTGAGCCAGCCGTGTGTTCGTCACCGGACTGCACCTGGTACCTATGTTCTCATTCAATCTTCCCAGCCTCCCAAGAGATGGTACACAGAACAACTAAGGTTTTTGTTTACTTGGGGCTGGCAATTGAGCCCAGGGCAAGCTTAGCACACACTCTACAACTCAACTAACTACAGCCGCAACAAAGTTACGTGATAATGGAAAACAGTGAAAGAAAGAATGTGGCCTAGGGGTGGTGAAACCGGCCTTTATCCCAGACACTTGGGAGGCTGAGATAGGAAGATCCAAAGTTGGAGGCCGCCCTGAGCAATTTAGGAGATCTTGTCTCAAAATAAAAATTTCAGAAGGGCCAGGGGTGTAGCTCTGAAATAGAGCATTTACCTAGTAGCAAGGCTCTGGGTTCAACCCCAAGTACCACAAAAAGAAAAGAAAAGAAGAGGAAGAGGAAGAGGAAGAGGAAGAAGAAGAAGAAGGAGAAGGAGAAGGAGAAGGAGAAGAAGGAGAAGAAGACTGAAAAGAAACAGAACAGGTAAATGAAATCTCTCACAGTTCTAAAATTCTTATTTCCCCATCATTTCAACTTCCTCTCCTCTTAATTATTAGGTAAACATAGGAATATTGTCAGGTTGTGGACTTCTGAGAAATGCAAAAGAACTGGGAAAATTTTAAATGCTAAATTCTCAGTATCAGTAAAAATAATGCTCAAGGGTATAACTTGTTAGATTTATGGAAATAAAAACTACAGATAGAAAGTGAAACTCCCTTTTTCAAATTCTTGAGTTTCGCAATTTCATATGGTATAATGGGAACTTTCTAAGAATCCTCAGCATCTTTTTTTACTTTTTTTTTTTTTTTTTTTTTTTTGATACCAGGGATTGAACCCAGGGGCACTTAACCACCCTTTTAAATTTTTTTTATTTTAAGACAGGGTCTCACTAAGTTGCTTAAGGTCTTGCTATATTGCTGAGGCTGGCTTTGAATTGGCGATCCTCCTGCCTCAGCCTGCTGAGTTGCTGGGATTACAGGCATGCACCCCACCACTCCTTAGTGTCTTTTAATTAATCCTTTTCTCTTTTGGCTTTATACTTTATTTCTCCAATATAAAGGAAAATAAAGCTTCTGTAAATTTATGCCCTTATTCTATGATAGTTGGTAAATTGAAGTTTTGACAACAGACTGCTATTTTGAGAAACTGTTTAAAAAACAAATACTTAAAATTCTACTTTATCATTTATTAAATATTTTCTTATTCTACTAAGACTGAAAGGGCATAAAATGTTCTTTAAGTAAAACAAATCAAAATTGAGTTGTATAGTTTCACTTAAGATTTAGCCATATATAATATTTCAGTCTAGAGGAGCTCCTAGTATTTGAATGATTGTTGTATTCTTGTGGTTTACCAGATAAAGTTAGGTAATATATATTATCCCATTTCATGAATTTAGAATGTCTGAGATCAATTTCGTGGCTCTATATTATAATGACGACATGATTTCTAGGGAAATTACCTTGGATGCTCAGTAGTTTTCTCTTTTAAAAACGATTTAGGTACTTTAATTATTTGCTTAAATGTTTTAAAAGGTCTGAAATGGAAACAAAATGGTACTGAGTTTATTTCATTTGCTCTAATTAAAGATACGAAATATAAGCCATCGGATGTAGATCACAGAATGTGATAAACGCAGGGAACTCAGCACAAGCCTACAGGAGAGTAAAGTCTTCAACATTTCAATTGCCAAAAGATTGACTAAGGCTCTGTTTAATTATTAGTGCTATAAAAAGTGAGTAATATTTACCTGGCCATAATAGCACTGTGTAAAAGTCACTTATCTTTCCTGCCAGGTGCCACATTTCTCACAGTTATTAAAAAGAATGGAAAGAAATCTTTACTTAGTCACTTCTCTCCAAAAAATCCACCCTTCCATTGTCTTTTATAATTCAGCAGAGGACAGGATTATTAAAGAAGATGAATTAAAAAAAAAAAAAAAAAAAGGCCAACCCTAGCCCAGGTCCTATGTAAAACCAGTGACAAATGCTTTTAGTAGTGACAGAACATGCAAAATGCCCTCTTAAGCAATGAGTTGGCAGAAACTGACTGGGAAAGTATTTCTAGACCTTCTGTAAAATCTCCCCAAAACCTGATGCAATCAATCTATTGGAATGATGAATAATTTTAGGATGCTTGTTCTCAGTAAACCCAGATTATAAACATACTGAAAGGGACTTTCTGGCATGTTCATAGAATGTGCTCACCATAAATCCAATTTGCAAGAATATCAGTTCCTAACAGATATGTCATAATGTCCTGGAAGCATGTGTTCAGGAAGTTTACATTGACTGTAACTCATTAACTGAACTTTAACATCATCATGCAATAGGAGTTCAGATGGCATTGTTGAATACCTCTTGGATTTTGGCAGAGATACTTTGGAGTCATTAGCTATCTGTCAATCATTTACAAATCCTTTCTGGAATCAGTTAGCAAATAGTGTTTCATCATTATAAACATGTATTTGAATAAATGTGAGTTGTTACAAGTATTCTGCATGGTGGTATCTGATGAGTTGAGTGGGGTAGGGAAAATAGAAGGTTCTCATGAAAAATGTCATTTTCCAAAGGACATGGTTAGACTGTACCTTAAGAAAATAATGACTAAAAATTTAGGGCATGATCTGTTTCGTGATATCCACTCCCCCCATGGTTGGAAGGTAGATTGCTCACTAACTGCGGTCGATGCTGAGTTCCAAGCACCTGTTATTTGAGCCACATGTAAATGTTACCCCAGTCCCTCTTTCAGAAAAATATGTTCATTTCTCACAAGTTACTGAGAACCTATTTTTATTAAATTAGCCTGATAGATAAGCTTCAAAAGGCCAAAGTAACTCATTAATATAATGTTTCCTGAGCATGCCAATAAGTTGAATAGAAGAGTGAGTAAGAGAGTAACAAATAGCACAGAGTTTTTCAAAGTGTCTGCTAGGAGTTCTGAAGCAACCTAGTAATGCTATCATTCCTCAACGTAGGTCATACTTTTTTTGGGGGGGCGGGTTCCGGGAATTGAACCTGGGGCGCTTAACCACTAAGCCACATCCCCAGCCCTTTTTGATATTTTACGTAGAGACAGGATCTTGCTAAATTACTTAAGCCCCCACTAAGTTGCTGAGGCTGAACTTGAACTTGCAATCCTCCTACCTCAGCCTCCCAAGCTGCTGGGATTACAGGCATGTACTACCGTGCCCAGCTTGTCGTACATTTTCAAAAATAACTGTGTCTAATCACAGGCAGATAGCATACCTCAAAATCCAACATTTGCGCCATTACACGTTTTGTTAACCACACAAAAAATAAAAATAAAAGGAGGGAAGCAGAGCACGTCACTTTATGGTGCTATTAAATTACAGGGACTCCAAGAGGCCTTCTATAGAATGATAGAAGTACCTATGGATAAAAGAGAATCAGCATCAAATACAAAACCCAAAACAGAACTTTGCATGTGTCTTCCAAAATTCCATTTAAGAAGATGTGTCTCTCCAAACATTACCCTATGTACATGTATGATCACAGGAATGGTGTGACTCTATATCATGTACAACCAGAGAAATGAAAAATTGTACCCCATCTCTGTACAAAGAATCGAAATGCATTCTGCTGTCATGTGTAACTAAATAGAACAATTAAAAAAATTTTTTTAAAGAATTTTTCCAGGAAAAAAAAAAAAGAGATGTCCCTCTCACCTAAGATCCTGAGTCAAACAGAAACACCTACTTTGAATGTCATCTAAATGTGTATTGAGCACTTTCTCTCCCTCTGATGTAATCCCGAGCACTTTATATATACACACACTTTTCATTTACTTCTCATCACAAAAACTACTGGATTCCATCACTTTTGTCATTTTTACTTAGGAGGAATTCAAGACTTCAAGAGGGTAAGCATTATTTTGCATCCAAACAGGAGTCTGAGCAGAAAAAATAATCATGAGTTTTCTGATCACCAATCCCAGGCTCTCAGCCACCCTGCTGCGTGACCTTCATTCTTCCCATGATCTGGGAATATGTTTTCAAGCTCAGAAATTTTGCATGCACCACCCCAAACTGCAGGGTTTCCCAAGGAAACAATCAGAGCTCCACCAGTAGGTGGAGAGGGGCTGATGGACAACGCTATTCTACTGCCTGAACAAAGCCTTGGACATAGAGAGAAGAAGATCTGTTGCAAAAAGTATTCCAAAGTAGCTACAGGTGTAAATTATGCCTGGAGAAATACACGTCCCTTCTGGATTTCCACCTCAAATCTGAGAATAATCAATTTCAATAAAAATATTTTGAGCTGGGCAAGGTGGCACACGCCTGTAATCCCAGCTATTTGGCAGGACGAAGCAAGAGGATCACAAGTTCAAGGCCAACCTCAGCAATTTAGGCAGGCCATAAGCAACTTAGAGCCCATTTTAAAATAAAAAATTAAATGGACTAGGGCTGTAGCTCAGTGGTAAAAGTGTTCCTTAGTTCAATCCCCAGTAGTGCAAAAAGAAAAATAATAATCGTCACATTTTGAAATACACCATATATTTTTTTCAAAAAATTAGTTGAAGTAAGTAATACCTAATATAGTGTTAATGCACACAGAAGAAATCATGTTGGTTATGTGTACATAACAACAAAGCTTAAAGGAAAAGCAACATGCTTACCTGGCTCCGCCAATTAACACCAGGATTAACATTTGGTATGAACCAGCACCAGTTTTAAACTATCCTCCTGCCATGAGCAGATCTCCTCACCTCATGAGGCCATGTGAATACCTAACTAGGGACATTTCCAACATTCATCTGGATCACGAGTCATGGCCACAAGCCACTTATGACGCTGTCTCCCAGGGGTCACCCAGACCCCAAGCCACCCAAACCTGGCTGAGGTAAGTCTGCATTGGGCAGAGCTCAGGGCCAGCAGCCCAGCAGACATTGCAGAGGGGGATGGGTAGAGGCCTGTCTGTGTTCTCATTTCCTTTCAGGTGATGAGTTCCAACATTTCAAGTAAATTGAAGCGGGGCAAGGGTGGAAATGGAAGTATGACACAACCAGAGGTAAAAATAAGTGAAAAGAAAAAGATTCATACATTCTGTGACATGGCTGGGCACAGCAGAAGGATCACAAGTTCAAGGTCAGTCTGGGCAACTTAGAAAGACTCTGTCTTAAAAAATAAAAAGAACTGTACCTCAGTATTAAGTACCCCTGGGTTCAATCCCCAACATCAAAAAATTAAAAATTAAAAAAAAATCTGTGTGGGCGTGGTGGCACACTTCTGTAATCCCAGTGGCTCAGGAGGCTGAGACAGGAAGATTGCAAGTTCAAAGTCAGCCTCAGCAAAAGTGAGGTGCTAAGCAACTCAGTGAGACCCTGTCTCTAAGTAAAATACAAAATAGGGCTGGGGATGTGGCTTGGTGGTCAAGTGCCCCTGAGTTCATTCCCGGTACCCACCCCCACCCCCCAAAAAAAAATCTGTAACATGAACCTTTGGAAAATGACTGCTAATTCTTTCACATTATGTGTGATATTTCATGACAATAAATGTTCATATGTTGAGTTAAAAATTATATGTACACATACATACATAACCCATTTGCCTAGTTTAAAAGAGGATTCAATATTAATATTATTTAAAATCAATAAAGGTTTGAAAATGTCTATACCTATGTTTTAGTTAGTATAGATACAGATTCCCTTACATAACCAAAAGAATAAAACACATTTTAGCTGGGCACAGTGGCAAACACCTGTAAACCCAGCGACTTAGAAGGCTAAGGCAGGAGGATTACAAGTTCGAGGCCAGCCTCAGCATTTAGCAAGGCCCTGAGCAACTTAACAAGAGTCTGTCTCAAACTGAAAAATAAAAAGGATTGGGGATGTGGCTCAGTGGTTAAGTGCCCCTGGGTTCAATCCCTAGTACCAAAATAAATAAATAATACAAATAAAAAAGGCTGGGAATGTAGTTCGGTGATAAAACACCCCTGGGTTCAATCCTCAGTACAAAAAAAAAAAAAAAAAAAAATTGCATTTTAAAATTTAACACTGATATAGGTAATAGCATAACTTTATGTTCTCATTTACCCAGTGCCCTTACCTAGCTGAAATTTCAGAAAAAGTCCCTTCCCTCTTTATTAACTACACAATAAGTATCACACACCAATCCCTTTCTAATTAAGGCACAGTTTTGTGAGTCCTGGCCGGAGCTAGTAGGTGTCTCTATGATCTTACAAATACCATAGTTTTTTCCCCTTGAAAAACTTTTTCCTCCATAGGAGTTAAAACTTTAGCATCACTAACACTCCAACTTAACTGAGTGAATTGCATCATCATGTGTTCATTAAGGGGAGAGAGAGTCACTTTTCTGCTCATTCATCTTTGGGTCCTAGGCTAGGGCTACATTTATTTTAGCATTGCCCTTCACAAGCCCCAAGTTCTTCTATCTACAGAGTTTCAAAAGCCAAAGGAAAAGTCTTAAGTTTTCTAACATTCTGTCCTAAAATAAATTTAAAAAAAACTGTTTATCCAAGACTCAATCTTCTAAGTAACATACAAGGTATCCTAAGGTATAGGCAGGTGTTTTTAATCTTGACATTTGTTGCAAGAGGTGAAAAGCCACAATAAAAGAGAGAATAGTGGGTTTCAGTGTTAGGAATCCAGCGGCCCATGTTCTGCAAACCTCTTCAGACATGTGTGGAACTGGCAGGACATTGACCCTGATGAGACTGGGTAAAGTTTCCATACACAGAGAAATCTCAATGTGCCTCCTTTCAACATGCTAGGAGGAAAAAATGACTCATAATATTAAACAAAGATGATGTAATCCATTTTAATCCAATTCTGATTTTTTATCCCAATTTCAAAAAATATAAAGATGAGTTTATTTTAGAAACAGACCACTAAGTATTTTTAAAAAAATCTTAAATGTCATGTTCTCTAATTAGAACATCAGCTAGTGCACTCAAAACTTGATGTGGTTTTCCAATATTAAAATGATATTCTTCAAGAAGAGTTACTTTATAAAGCATAACACACTTCTCATCAAGCTCAACCATAAGAATTAAATTTTTCCCTAATTATATTGCCCATCGTCCTTCAAAGTTCTTCAAGTATTACTGAATGATTGTGGCAGGTATGGTGGCTGACTCTAAGAAAAAAACTAACAGTTGTTTGAGCTGTGAGCAGATCTAACTGCTGTTTTCATGCAACAGCATTTGAACGTTTTAAGAATGGCTGACCAGGGCTAGGATGTAGCTCCGGAGCAGAGCACATGCCCAGCATGTAGGAAGCCCTGAGTTCCATCCACTCTACTGCAAAAAAAGAAAAAGATAAAAGACTCAAACTATGGCCACTCAGATATGAGTACTTGAACACATTTTATAAAACATAGGTGACATGAACTTACTACTTTAAAGAAAACAACTGATGGCAGTGTGTGTGTGTGTGTGTGTGTGTGTGTGTGTGTGTGTTTTACTGGGGATTGAACTCAGGGGCCCTGTACCACTGAGCTACATCCCCAGCCCTTTCTATTTTTCGTTTTGAGGCATTGTCTCACTAAGTTGCCCAGGCTGGCCGTGAACTTGAGACCCTGCTGCCTCAGCCTCCTCAGTAGCTGATATTTCAAGTCTGCTCTCCTGGTGCTTTTATTGGATGATAAAAGTCAACCTTTTGGATCTTGGAAAAATTGTGTCTGCCACTGTGAGTTTGAGATCGTCCCAGTATTTGGGACTCTGATGAGATCAGTGGTGATATTAGTGAACAGAATTTTTAATTTTTTAAAAATATTTATTTAATTTATTTATTTAGGAACTGGGGATTGAACCCAGGAGGGTTTTTATCACTAAGGCACATTCTCCAGTCCTTTTTAATTTTTTATTTGGCAACCGGGTCTTGCTAAGTTGTTTTAGGCCCCACTAAGTTGCTGAGGTCCACTTTGAACTTGAGATCCTCCTGCCTTAGCCTCCTGAATCTCTGGAATTACAGGTGTGTCACTGTGCCTCGCAACTTTGTTTATTTTGTATGATGAAATGCATTGATCAACATTTGGAAACTGTAAAACTCAATAAACTTCTATCTTCCAAATTATTAATATATGCTGTTACAAAACCATGCACATGTAAAAGATGGATTTGAAGCACAAAATAGACCAACGAATTTTTAATTTTTTTTTTTTTTTTTACTTTTAGTTGTTGATAGACCTTTATTTTATTTATTTATATGTGGTGCTGAGAATCCAGCCCAGTGCCTCACACATGCCAGGCAAGCTCCCCACCACTGAGTCACAATCCCAGCCCACTAGGCCAATGAATTTTAATGTAACAAGGTAAAAGGGTTCATTGATATAATTTCAGATTCCATATTTCAAATAATCTTTAAAATGATACAACTTGTGGAATTTTGGTATAAAAAAAATCCCTGATTATCAGGAAAATCTATTATAATACTCCTCCCTTTCCAACTTCATATGTTATTTATACTAATACATAATAGGTTTGCTATTATTTTCTTTCCTTTCCTTTTTTTTTTTTTTTTCTTAATACCAGGGATAGAACCCAAGAGTGCTTAACCACTGAGTCACATCCCCAGCCCACTTTATATTTTTATTTTGATACAGGATCTCACTAAGTTGCTTAGGGCCTTGCTAAGTTGCTGAATCTGGTCTCAAACTTGAGAACCTCCTGCCTCAGCCTCCCAGGCCACTGGGATTAAAGACATGAGTCTTGGTGCCTATTGTTTTCAATAAGTAAAATAAAATATTTATAAGCAATAAATATTTTAAAATTCCTCAATTTTTTTCTATTTTTCTTTTTATCTGTTTTCTTCTCTCTCTCTCTCTCTCTCTTTCTCTCTCTCTCTCTCTCTCTCTCTCTCTCTCTCTCTCTCTCGGTATAAGGAATTGAATCCCAGGCATTGTACATACTAAGCACGTGCTCTACTACTGAATAATACCCCTAGTATTTTCAATTTTAATTTTCAACACAATAAACGAATAGATGTAATTCACATAAACAAATTTTTTGAGTCATAAGTAACTTTAAGAGATCAGTTACTTTTCACAGTTATATGTCCTATAACCTATGTAGGAGTTTATTTCTGGTAGTGTCATGTTATTGTTTGATTGTTCAAAGACTTTATAGCAAAGAAATGACAAGAACTACTGTAATCACATAATCTTTTTTATTTAAATACGTATTTAGCTGCCCAGCTAAGATACTTCCCTTCATACCCTCCCTTGCATCTAAGTGTGGTTGTGTATCTTAGTTCTGCCTGGTCATCTGTAAGCAAAGTGTTTACATGTTGCTTTGAGAAAGTGACTTTAAAAAAGAGCAGACCTCTCCTCCTCCTCCTTTCTGCTTCCTAATAGTGAAGAGAGAGAATACTAAAATGGAAGGTACCCAGGTCCCAAATATGGAATCATTTTCCATCCCTGAATTGCCTACCTCTGGGTGTTTTATGTTTGTTTGTTTGTTTTTGGAGCAAACAGTTTTTGGTACTAAGGATTGAACCCAGGGGCACTTTACCCCTGCACTGTATACCCAACCCTTTTTATTTTGAGATAGCATCTTGTTAAGTTGCTGAGGCTGGCCTTGAATTTACCATCCTCCTGCCTCAGCCTCCCAAATTGCTGAGATTACAGGCATGCACCACCATAGCATGCCCATCTTTGCACTTCTTTTGTAAAAGACAAATAAGCATCTTGTTTAGAACAGAATTGCTCTGGTTTTTCTATTATACGCAGTCAAATCTAATCCTTAAAATAATACAATTTTAAATGGAAAAAAAAAAAAAAGACTGCTGAAACATTTTGGTTTTTGCCAAATAGAATCTGTAACCATGGAGCATCAGACAGGGGATGTTGTTCCATTAGTAAAGTCAAAACAAACAAGAAAAATAACAAACTGCCCCACAACGTGCTCTGACAACCCAGATTTTAACTGGGCATGGTGGTGCACACATGTAATCCCAGCTATTCAGGAGACTGAGGCAAAAGCAATTCAAAGCCAGCCTGGGCAACATAGAGAGACCCTATCTTATAATAAAAAGGACTGGAGATGTATCCCAATGGCGCAGTGCCCCTGGGTTCAATCCCAGGTACTGGAAAAAAGAAAAAGAAAGTTTGTCTTGTATGAATGTTCACCAGCATTCATCTCAAAATATAAGTTTCAATTTATACTGGGATAAAAAAAAAATAGATTGCCCTTTTAACCAAATGATCTAGTTACAAACAAGCTAAGGTAAACACCTCACCTAATGAACAGGGATGATTTTTTAAAATGTTAACAAAACATAAATAAAATAAAATAGCCATAAGCAAGGAAATGCTACCTGTAGTGTTTCAAAGTGTTGATCATATTTGCGTCATCACTTAAAGAATTAATGTCTGCCAATGTTATCATCTAAAATGTATTTACAGAGGTCAGAAGAGCTATGCAAAGAAGCAATGACATCAAGAGGGTATGTCACAAGCCTAAGTTTAGTTAGTGGATTTAAGCCGGTTTGGAGTTTTATCCACTAAGTATGATCTTCTGACCCCTCAGTTTTACAACTTTCCACTCTCTGTGCTGCATATCACCTCTCCTCTTCTGAGTTAATCATTTCTTTGCCATTATCTGCCAAGAGTTCTTATCTCTTTTGCTGTCACTTTATAACAGGGTCCTCTTATCAACCTGCATAGAGTCATGTGATCAGTCAAAGCCTATCAAAAGTTTCCATTCTTCTGATTAGAAACCATCATGAAACTGGATACATGGTTTACAGCGGGTCACCAATGTTGGAAAAAGTACAGAGTCCAGGGAAAGACTTGCTTGTAACTTTCTGAATTCTGGATTTTTTTTTTTTCCTTTTTCTTAACTTTCACTAAGGGAATAAGTGCTACTGTAGTCTGATGTGTCCTTCCCAAGGTCACAAAATATGATAAACTGCACTTTTTCTTAGGCTCGATGATTTTTGCCTTAAGCCAAAGGACTGCCTATAATTTCACTAAAAATGTCTTCTAATTTGGATACTGGGGATTTACCAGAATCTCTAAAGCATGGACTTACACCTATTGGTAAGTAGGAAGCAGCTCTATTTATCATATAGTTGTTATTCTGCTACTACAAAACTACATGTAATTCAACTCATTGATGAATTTTGTACTTTTAAGTCTCCGTTTCTCCTCTTGTGTTTGTTAAATGCACATAAAATAAGCCCATGCATATATCACACATTTAACTTTCTTACAGTTCAATGAAAGCAAACATATTTCAATACATATTATTCATTACATCCATTGGTTTGGATTTTATTCTATTAGCCTAAAATGGCCAGAATATACAATTCATAATCTATCAATTCAACGCTTAACATATTCTGGTAATTTTTAATCAAACATAATAACTTCAAATTTCAACAATTTGAAACCAGTTAATCACACTGAGTGGCCATTGATCAAACTATTTTAACAGAGACCTGTCCAATATTTGTGAAGTTTCAAGTTACAGGGCACTAAGGTGTCATGTTCATTGTAGATACTATAAAAATATTTTAATCTTATTTTCCCAGCAAAGGAAACTCATGCAAGGAAACAATTAGAAGTTGAGTCAATGTTTTTTAAAATAATGAGCATGTCTTGCCTTTATAAACAAATAAGTACATAAGGCTTTTGGGAAGGCGGTGTTGCTGAGGTTTGAAGCCAAGGCCTTGTGCATGCTAGGCAAGCCCTCTACCATTGAGCTCATTCCCCAGCCCTTAAAGCTCTTTTTCATTTAAAAAAGAAAGAAAGAATGGAAAGTCACAAACTTGTGAATTTTACTGCAAGACTACATTCAGTTAAAGACCTTAGTAAAGGTCTAGAGGGAAGTGATTTCCAGTGGCCTGTGGTTATTAGTCTGATGGAAATCATGCCCTTCTTCCTTTCCTCTGGTTTCTGAAGGACCTGTGCCTTGTCTTGTAGTGCTTTCTTAGGCTTTCGGACTGGAATTTCCCTCCGAACTCCCAGGGGCCTGGCATGAGCTCTGAGTTCCAGCTCCGTTGGAACAAGAAGGAAAACCAAGGCTTGGGCTTTTCCTCTTTCCCCCGGGGTAGCCAGCTGACTCCACAGAATGCCGTGATTGCTTTATTTATGGGCCGACTACACCCTAAAGTATATCAATTGAGGAAATGTTTACCAAAAAACGTTCTGTACTTAACGAAAAAGAAACCCGGGGAAGGCGAGCAGAGTGCAACAGAGAACCGATTGCTCTGCAAATAGCAAAGAAAACGTGGCACAAGAAAGGAGTTGGGAAAGAAACCAAAATGATTTCAAATCTTTCTCTTCGGGCAAAACCACCGCAGTGCGCTGGCCCGGGATCTTTGCTGAACAGAACCGCGCTCAGCCTGAATCAGGTTGGGCGTCTCGGGTTCGCACCGAGAGCGCGCTGGAGCTGGAGAGGCGACGGCGCGCGCACACGGTGAAGCGCGCTGGGGCACTCGCGGCCGCGCGGTGTGATCCAGGCTACTGCCACACTCAGCTCCGGCTGGCAGCGGCTAACGAGATGAGAGCAAGGTCGCGGGACCACCCATGTGGATCCAGGGCCGTGTTCCCCAGGCCACAGGATGAATTAATTAAAGAAGACAAGGCAGCGAATGGAGGTGGTTTTGCACTCTTCTCTGCTACCGTGGGTGAACTCTGTTTTCACCGACCGCAGCAGCAATCACATCGCAAATGCAACCGTGGAACCGAGGCGGGTCCATCTGACTGTGGAGAACACCTTGCAAGTCTGAGATCAGCCCCGGCGCAGATGCCCTGGAACCGGTGGACTGCCAATCTAACCCCGGAGGGGCTGCTGGCAACTGAACCTCCAAAACAGTACGGAAGGAGGCGCTCGCCCGTCCCCAACAGGCTAACCCCAGCACTCCTAAACCTTCCCAGGCGCCAGATCCAGTCAATTCTCCGGTGCAAAGAAACATTTCTTTGGATCTTGATTGCAGTCACCCCGCCCGGCCACACTCCCTGGTCTTTCCCGGGTATTGCAGCCCCACGTGAGGTGCTCCCACTTGTAATATCTTAGTGACCTGAAGGTGGCTGCTGGGCCGAGACTCCATCTGTTAACTGAGTGACCCCCAAAAAGTGTTGAGATTCTTGCTCGAACAGAGCTGTCCAAAAGACTGCGGAGCTGTGGTGGAGTCCTCAGAGTGCTAACTGTTGTACTGAAGCAGCTGACCTGGTTCCTGAAGGACAGGTGTCTTTTGGGTCTTTTGACCCCCCAGGGCAGGCCCACTTTGAAGAATCCATGAATGCGGCTATAGGAGCTGAGGTTGCTGGGTAGCTCTGAGGTGGCAAACTGAGCCTGGCATAGATAGATATCAGTTAGGTTTTCCAACTCTACATTTAAGTCAGTTGTGTTGTTCTGGGAGATGTGCCTTCTTTGTTTAAAAAGTTGTTCCAAGAGGTCTTAACTGCATAGCATTCTGTCATGTAACCACAAAAACTGTGTATAGATGTCTGTGTTCATATAGAAACATAGAATTGAGACAAGCTTGTTCCTTCTGTTTACCTTCAAGACAATTGTCCAGACTGTTTATCACTACATCGTTCCCTTCAAAGCAATTGACTCAAGAATACTTATCTGGGCAGGATACCTGTGTGGTGGCACAGAGCTATAATCCCAGCTACTCTGGAGGCTGAAGCAGGAGGATCACAAGTTTCAGGCTAGCCTGGGCAACTTAGTAAGTCCCTGTCTTAAAAAATAAGAAGGGTAACAATGTAGCTCAGTGGTGGAATACCACTGGGTTTAATCCCCAGTACCAAAAAAGAAAACAACAACAAAAATCACTTGCCAGATTCTTAGTTTCTGGCCTTGGCTCCCCCACCACCTCAGTTCCCAAATGGCTATATTGTACTGAATGATATACTAACTTACTAGGCTTTTTGTACTTATCTATATCTACAAAACACCCCAAAACTCTGTGCATGTCTGTAATTTCAGCTACACAGGAGGCTTAGGCTGGAGCATCGCCAATTCAAAGCCAGCCTCGGCAATTTAGAGAGGCCCTAGTTAACTCAGCGAGACCCTGCCTCCAAATAAATTGTAAAAAAGGGTTGGGGTTGTGGCTCAGTGGTTAAGTGCCCTGGGTTCATTCTCTAAAGTAGAAAGAAAGAAAGAAAGAAAGAAAGAAAGAAAGAAAGAAAGAAAGAAAGAAAGAAAGAAAGAAAGAAAGAAAGGAAGGAAGGAAGGAAGGAAGGAAGGAAGGAAGGAAGGAAGGAAGGAAGGAAGGAAGGAAGGAAGGAAGGAAGAGAACGAACTGTGGATGCAGTTCAGTAATAGAGCACCCCTCAATTTAATTCCCAGTATGGGGGTCCAAATCTTTGTGGTAGGAAACATGTTCTAAAACAAGTTATTTAACCACCCACATGGTCATGCTTTGCACCAAATTTACTTAATTCTTCAAATTAAGTGCACTTATAGAATATTTTATCCACGTTCTACATAGTGTTGCACATTATCCACAGGAAGTTATGTCTGTATGGTTAAGGTGCCTAATATACAATACAAACACTATATCAAATCTGTGGTACAAGGTTTGCTCTCTGGTCCCCTTAACACTCTTGAAGTCTGACTTTATTTCAGCAATAACTTCTACCAAGCTCTTTGCTCATAAGAATCTCTGAAAGTAGACATCATTCAGTGGGAATGATGTCACCCTAACTTCTAACCAACTTTATTTGCAATGCAGTTTAGAGTGTCAGCTACTCAAGTTCAGTGATACTTGTAACTGAGGCTTAGGCTGCCATTTCCTTCCAGGAAGCTAAATTCTGGAGATTCTTTCCTTTCCTTTCCTGCCCCAGCCCATCTCCAAAACAGTGCTTCCCAGATTCCCCTTCACTGGCCTGGATTCACAAATGCTGACCAGAGTTACAGGATTTCTTTAAGACACCTTTTAATAAACCAAGAGAGATTTATGGAGAAAGCAAGAACATTCATGGTCATGCTTTTTTCCTTTACCTGACCCCTCCAACAGACACATTGTCAAGTGTTAACTTGGATTCAGACTTGAATTTGAGCTGAGCTACAGAAGGGCTCTGGAACACAGTCCCCGGTCAGGGCATGCAACTGACACCTCACTCACTCCCTAGATCCTCAACCTACCTCAGGATAGAGCTACTTCTTTGAGTTACCTTTCCTCTTCATTGTACTGGAACAAAAACTTCTGAGAAATTCAGTTGACTTCAAGGAACTTCAGGAATTGGGGGCTGGAGGGGTGGAGACCTGTGCTCTAGGGAGGCTCTTGGGAAGATCTGAGATGTGACCTGTGTGAGTTTAAGAGAGGAAGCCTTGAGAAACCATGTGGACTTAAATTGACCCTACAAATTGATAAAGATTGCTTCTTTTTTAGTGTTTTGGGAAGCCATTATATGTGCTTTTATGTGACTTTTAAACTCCCAGTAAGCTGAAAACAGATATCCATGAGCAGTTTGGTGAGCAGTTTTATTCTGGGGATAACATAATTGCTTCTAAGGACTATGTCAAGCCCTGCAAGATGATCAAATTGGCAAGCACTTCTCACTGGAATTATCAATTTTTAAGGTCCCAGGATAGTTCTCTTCTGAGTTGTTTTCCTTATGGAGAGATGAATTTGGGTGAAGTTAGGAGGAAAGAAGACAAAAGAGAGCAGATATTTATCAACAGACTGGTATGCTGGTTTTCTGGCACTGTCTCATTTAACTACAAAGTTTATTTTGTTAACCCCATTTATTTAACAAATTGAATCAGAAAGGTCATTTGCTTTGCTGAAGATAACTCAGATAATCAGGAGAGAGAACTTTAAATAGGATCCCAGAAATATGATTCTGAAAGCCATGTTCTTTCCCCTGGGTGGTATCTATGTATATGCTCTTGATCTAAAGGAATTATGATTCTAAATAATGTTGGTCAGACTTTCTTTAAGAAAGACGCTTGTAGATGACTCTTTATATTTCTTTTCATTCCATAATGGAAATCAGACTTGAGTCCCTGTAGAATTCAGAAGGGCAGGAAGGGGAGCGATATCAGGAGGGATGGGGGAGGGGGCAAAATGGAGACTAGTCTGGGCAGGTTGAGGCCAGAACAGGTGGGCAGGTGGGGTGGAAAGCATTTCTGGTTTCCTGGAGGTGTCTCTGAAGTTTGAATGAAGCTTAATTTGAGAATGTGTGGCAACTCACAAGGCTATCAATGTTCGGTGAGAAGGAACTGAGGAAATTCAGAACATCTGCTTGTTCATGGATATAAGGAGGACAGGGACATCCTCAATTCAGTGACTGCGTTTAGAGGAAACATACTGTTGTCCCAGGGGAGGAGGGGCTAAGGGAATGAGATAATTTAGACACCTTTTCTTATTTTAAGCAGTCCTGACAAATCCAACTGTGCCTCCCACAGTAAGGAATGCTGGTCCCACGCCTGGCGCTAACGTTTTTTAACAGTTAAGTGTTGGATTCCTTGCTCGAGTCTGCACGCCCTTCGTCTCTGTCCCCGCCCACCCCTCCCAAAGCTTCATTCCCTCCAGCAATCTCTATAGGATTCCAGAGAAAATCACTTGAGATCTGCCGCTGGCTCCTGGAATCACACATAAACTCAAAGGGGCGGGAGGATGAGTGATATTTTTCCGCAAGCCTTGTCGCATGCTGGCCACTATTTTTGATTCCAAAAGTTGTCCTCAGGTTGGAGAAGCCGACGTACTTTAAACTGCGCAACTTCTATAACGGTCCCGACCCCCAACACTTTCTCTAGTTTCGCTCCCGGTGCCTGAAAGTGACCATACCATTGTAAATCCGGCCTTTCCAAACCCATATCTTCTTTGCGGACTAAGACCTAAATTGTCGGATACGCATCTTTCTGCACAGCCCCCGCACTCTTTGATTTTAGGAATTTTAGGTCTTTCCCTAAGGAAGATCCATTCTTGCGCTGCAGGAATTCACAAACAGTGCAAGAAGTTACCCCTTCCCTCAAGAATCTTTCAGTATGGCCGGATATAGTTGAGTGGTTGCCTAGAATAGTGCTAAGGATTAAACTCCTCGTCCAGATTGATGCAGAGGTGGGGTAGCGGTAGGGTCATGGCGAGTGAAATTGCAAGTGTTCAACTACTTTCACTAAGTGCTTGGTACTCTGCTGGCGCCTGGATTGTCCTTTCAAACGTCACTCAACGTTCCAGTTGGTCTCCAAGAATGGTTGGGGTGCTTCCCGAGGATGCGGTCTCAGTTTTGAGCTACAGCTGGCTTATTCTCCACATCAGTTAGAGAGAGGAAGACATCGATTCGATTGGCCCACCTACCCGAGTTTATTTCTTCAGCCACATCCTTTCTCCAAACCAGACATCGCTTCGAAGGAAGATCTCCCACTTCAAAGGGCACTGACTTACCAAGGCAGGCGCCCTCGGACCCCTGGGTTGGGGCAACGTGCTCCAAAGAAAGCAAAGTGTAAAAGTTCTTCAGTGAAGTCATTTTTTATGCAAAGATCCTCAGATTCCGATAATCCAGGCCAAACCCTCCAAAAAACCCCTCCTTTCCTTCGGGGCAAGAATGGGATGTTGTTTGGGGGAGGAGATGGAGAAGCCTAGGTCATCCAAATCATTGTTTCAGCCTTCTTTTTCCTCCTCAGAAAAAACGAGGCATGATATATCAACATACTCCCAAAGTGACTGTAGCTCAATCTCCATTTGCCAACTACCCCTAACAGGTAGTTTTTTCCCCCCAAAGGTAGAATGTCTACACCGGCAGCAATTTTTACTTCCGGCACTAGAGACTGTCGACGATGTCTTGGTTATTTTAACATACGCAATAGAAAGGAATTTTTTTCCCACGAGGTACGACCTGTCACTTATTAGGTGTTTTTTCAAAGCTTTGGCAGTCCGATGCTCTTTGGTAATTCATACAGGTATACTGAAACTTAATGTGTTTCTTTTTAAAACAAAGCGCGCTGGGTGACGGCGGGTGGAGCCTAGGCGGGTGGGCGTATGGCCCAGCCCCCTGAGCCCAGAGGAGAACTCTGGAGTTTTTGCTGCATTTAATTCCTAATGAAAGGCAAAAGCGGCTTCTGATGGGCTTTTCAGGTAGGAGGGGCGGAAAAATTAGGCAGAGACCGAGCTTCAGTATGAAGACTGATAAACTCGCTTCACTTTTCCCTTGGGCTATCACCGCCCGGTGTTGAAGACCTTTTGGGAAAAAAAAAGAAAAAAGGAAAAAACTAGGTTCCTTCCGGGGGCTGCAAAGCAGATGCCTGGGACGAGAAAGGTAATTGCTCTGGTTTCTTAAAAACACCAGAAAGTAGGAATGGAGGAGGAAACGTTAGAAATGGTTGACAGGGATAAAAGTTTGCAAGTTTCTTGCGAGGTTGGGTGGGTCACACGAGTCTTCATCTACCCAGGCGCGCGGGAAAGTTGTCTGCTATTCTTTGCCATGCCCAGAAAACTTGAACCGTGCAAGAAAATCTTGACATTTTATCTCACCGCCGCCTGCAGGGGTTAAGCACGCAGGGCGGACCCACACTTCTCAGGTCAGGTCAAGGTCGGGTTCTTCCAGACGCGAGCTCTGAACCGCGGCGGAAAGGTAGAGGCGGGGAGGTGAGCCGGCAGTAGCATCCTCGCGGGTGGGGAGTGCGAAACCTCTTCAGCTCCAGCCAGCTGGGTGAATGGGGCGCGCACGGCCCCGCAACGCCAAGCCTGGATAAAATATGCCAGGACTGCGCTTCTCGGGCTCATCAAGGCTGCGGGAGCCTCCCTGAGCCATCATCCTTTGTAATTGCAACCGTCAATCAACACTTTAAGACAAAGTCAGACCCGAGAAGGGTGAGCCCTGGAGACTAGTCTCGTTGGAAAGGAGGAGGTGTGGGGGAGGTGGAGGGAAAAAAGAGAAGTTTGCCAGAAGTTGGCAAAGGGAGTGTAGAGAAGAAATTAAGAACGCGTGCGGTAGCTAAAGCTGGAGGCATCTCCTCAGGCCTCCAGGGTTCGGGTCTCTGGTCTCCGGCACCGGTTCAGTTACCCACAGGAGTAAGACCCGTTGAATCCCTAAGTGTGCTTCCTTTAAGTGGCAGAGTGGCATTTGTTAAATATGTCCCTGGCGGAGGATGGGACGAGTCTACCCGCCGCGGTTGGTGTATGTAGGGAATCTGTACAGACCGCTGCTGTCATCAGCATTTAGCCCACACGGGTCCTGTACTACCCACTTCCATCTCAACTGCCCCCCTCCCCGCGGCCGCTGATCTTTCCCACTTCACACTGCGGCCTTAGGAACCTAGAACCACCCCAAGAACACTGTGGTAGACACCGCGAATCGGACTCCTCCTCGCACAGCTCTCCTTTAGAAAGAGTAATCTTGGAGACGCTAGACCCAAACAAGGTCGCAGAGCGAGCGGGTCCCCGGCTTCATGGGGGTCCCCTGCCCAACGGAATTGAAGGGTCCAGGGACCAGAATGAGTGTTCGGAAGGAGCAAGGGTGTATTTGGAGGTGGGTAAAGAAGTTGGCTGGGAAGCCAGGTTCCGCCGCCCCTCCCTTCGCATCTGCCCCAAGGTTGGAGACCCCGCCGCTCGCCTAAACTCCTCATTGAGGAGCGATCGGGGAAAGGTGAGTGTGACCCTGGATCTCTGAAAACCAACTCCAGTAGATTCCCCTCCTGGAACACCGCAGAACGGGATTTTGATCCCCTTGATTCCAGGGGATCTCGAATAGCGCTGACCCTAGGGAGCTTTTCCCACCTTGAAGGTGGAGGCCTGGAATGCCCAGGGCTGTGGGGCTTTCGTACTGGGAGTTTTCTTGGTTCTTAGAAAAGACAGTTTTCTCTCGGCTTGAAACCTCCAGCTCTTTCGGTGCCCCTTTGGTTGGCTTCTACCTACGCAGAAGGGTCTGCCTGGAATAGACCTTCAAAATGGGGAGAAAAATCCTGGACCTTTCCTGTGTGATACGGCTAAATTGTTAAAGGTCGGATTTCTTTTAATCCTCATCTTCAACCCCTATTCTCTGGCACCTCCCTCCCATTTTGTGAGAATTTTTGTTTCTTGGAAAGTCTACCTGTAGGAAGATAATCAATGTCAGTTGGCTTTGACACCACCTCAATCTTTGGGGGATGTGGTGTGAAAGTAGACTGGACTGGGTAGGGAATTAGTTAATATGGCCTAAGGAAGTCCTTTCTGACCTTGAAGCTGGTGCTATGATATGACCACAAACTTGCTTCACTGGATCAGCAGCAGCCTCAAGTAATGGCAGGGTGTCTTGCTCGCTACAATCTACCGGGTCCTATTGACCCTATTTCAACATCTTTCCACTCTCTTAACCTCCTTCTCCAGCTCTGCCAAGCAGAGGACTTTCCATCCCACACCCAAGGCTGGAAGCTCCCATTTACCAGCAGGAGTCTGGAGTCCTGCTTTCTTGCCAGGTTTATGTTTGGGAAGGTGTTGGATAAATGTCCACATAAGCTCTTTGAATTGCAGTGGGAGGAGGTTGTTCTTAAGACTTTGAAATAAACTGATTTTCCAAGTTCACCTGAACTCCAAGCAAAGCTGGGCAAGCAATAGTTTGACTCCTGAGACTCAGTCCCTTTCTGAACTATGTAAGAATATGTATTCTTAATTCACAGTGATGTCTTGACACTGTTACTTGATACTATCATGAAAATCTTATGCTTCTTAAGGGTCACACTTTTTGGCAACTTTAGCCCATGCTCCCATACAAACTAATGGGCAAGCCTCCCTGAGTTTAAGTGTTTCCATGAAACCTAAAGATGTTAGTAAAGCTGAAATTTAAACAACTTAAGATTCTGAATGTATATTGAAAAGCAAAGTGGCAAACCAGTTCAGAAAGTTATAAGTATCTGAATTGCCTGAAATGCCGTGAATGGGGGATGAACAATTCGCTTCATATAAAGTGTAAATTGTGCATTGCAATGATTTGGAATAATTTTAAATTCATCCAATATTAAATGGGGCAGTTTGTGTGATCCTTGTGCCATTTAAATAGAATAAATTCAGATCTTTTGAGATTCAAATTCACCCCCTTGTGGGTGGACTCTGATAATTACCCAGTTGCACAGCAGACCCTGAATATGAGGCTTTTCGAATTCAGTCAGGAGGCTGGAAGGAATGTTTTTCATCTCGTTGGGATGAGATCTGAAAACTTTGAAGATGTGGCTGGGCTGGTGGCCGAAGAGCTTGCATAACAGATGGTTCTTTAAAACTTTTTTTAAAATGCTGAGCCTCTGGGCCTCATGTGGATCAGTCCCAGCAAAGAGACGCTAGAATGAAAAGGGAGAGCCAGGAGTGATCTTTGCATTCTATATGGAAACGCTAAAGCTAGGAAGTCTGTCACGGATAGTCTTGGTCTGAGTGGAGGACCGTTTATAAGTGTGGAAGGGACTAGAGAGCAGAGTGGGAAAAGAGAAGTAACTGCCCCTTCCTCTCATTTCCTCAAGAAGTGAAATCCCTGGGTCCTGGGTGATCCCTCAGTAAGCCCGGACTCTCGGGCTTTCCAGGGCTAGGGGGATCCATGGTGTGGTCTCTCCACTAACCGAGTGTGGTGGGGAATTGAAGCCGGGAGACCGACTCCGCATTTGAGAAGGAAGGTCTGGTGAGTTGCAACATGCCTTTTCTCCTTTAGGTGTTTTAAATGGGTGTTTAACTTCTCTGCTTTTCACTCGCCATACAAGCCAAGGCACGCACCTACACACACCCACACCCACACCCACACACAGACACACACTTCATCCCTTCTCCTCGCTTCCCCTCAGCTCGCGGAAATCGCCTCCCAGGTTTCTGATCCATCGCTTCGGCGCTCAGACAGAGGTCGCTTCTCACTAGCTGTGAGACCCAGCGGCATTTACATCCCCCCGCCCCAGGCCAGGGTGGGGTGGGAGTGGGCTAAGGCGGGGTGAAGAGGTTGGGGCAGGCGAAAGGACTGGAGCATCCTCATTGGCTGGCGGTTGGTGTCCGACCTGAGTCCGGAACCCGCGTCCCCATTCACTGTCTTCACCCCTCATCCCAACCCAATCCCCCACCCCCCACCTCTGCCACCCGGGCCCTACTTACCTCCCTGCTCCTCGCCTGTCCCCTTTCCTTCCCAGCACCGTCACCCTCGGGGCTGGAAGGGGCTGCTCTCCGAAACGCGAGAGAAGTCAACGAGGCAGGAGAGGGAGGCTGGAACTTCAAACTCCGCACTTGTGATAGTGAGCGAGGGGGAGGCAGAAAGAGATAGGGGGAAGGGGCGGAGAGGCGAGGAGAGCAGAGAGGAGGGGAGAGAAGTGAGGCGAGAGAAAGGGAGAGAGAGAGACCCCTGCTGATCCTGAGCCAGAGGGCGGGTGGAGGGAGGGGAAGGAGTCGCCCAAGCCGTCCGGGAGCAGCGGCAGCGGCTCCGTGGCGGCGGCAGTAGCAGCCCCGCGGCCGCCTCCGCTGCCCGCAGGGAGCTCGGCGGCTCACGGATCCTTGCCCCGGGCAGCTGCTCCCTTGCCGAGCCGAGTCGAGCCGAGCCAGCGCACCGGACGCCGTCTTCTCTTGGTTTCGTAACCCTGACCTCCTCGCCGCTCCGGGGCGGCTCCGGGGCTGCGAGATAGGACGGGGCTCAGAGGTCCTGCCCGGCAGCTCGGGAGGAGGCGGAGGCACGCTCCAGCGAGCGGGTGGGTGAGCGGGCACCCTGGTAGCCCCTTCCCTCTTTCCGCCGGAGTTGAATCTGTGCTGCCCGTGTCCAGGTGCTGGGCTTCCGGACCGACACCGACTCCCCATTCCCGCCCTCGGTCGCCTTGTCATGCTGCCCAAAGTGGAGACGGAAGCCCTGGGACTGGCTCGATCGCATGGGGAACAGGGGCAGATGCCGGAAAACATGCAAGGTAAGGAGGCGCCGCGTAGCGCCAGGGCTCGGGCGGCTTCTCCACCCTCAGGCTAGCCTTGCGGGCTTCAGCCTTCCGCCCGGCGCCGGCACTGGAGCAGCGGGGCTAGGGACTCGCAGCCAGCTACAGGCTGCGGGGCGGCGCGCGGGCGTCAGGCCCCCTCCTCAGGTGCAGACATAAAAGTTTATGGCTCTTGAACAATGCAGACAGAGCTTTTCCAAGCAATGTCCAATTGGCCGCTTCTAATTAAGAAAAGAGTATTCGAGCTCTATGGCAACTCGACCGGGGGGCAGCTTGAGGCTGAAGGAAGGTACTTTATAATAATAAGATCGTTCTGAGAAACGTTATGTGTTATTGGACGTTCGAGAAGATTCTTGGTATTGCGGTGTACTTCGATAATCCATATGGAGGGAGAAGACTGCAGAGAGAGAATGCGATCGCAGAAAGGCTGCGTGAGCGGTGTATGTGAGCACCCCCCTCCCCAAAGCCCAGGCTAACCCCAGAGGCATGGGTTTGGACAACTTCAAAACTGTTGGCAGAACTTAAGAAAATCAAAGTTACCCCAACCTCATCCCCTGGTAGGGTAGTACCGCGTTGAGTGGGGCGGGGAGTTGAGGTTAGCTTATTGCCCCTTCTTCCATTCAAGAGCTGGGAATATAGAAATCCCATTTGTTTTTCCAGCTCTTGATTGCTAACAACAATCACAGAAAAAAGCAAATCTCAATGGATATATTTTCTCCACATTCCAAAATAGCAGCTTTAGATCTGGCTTGCATTAAGCCCTTCAGAAGTTTATAGCATTTGTTCTGGGCCAGGGAGGGAACAATGCTAGGAAAAGTCATCGGTGTTCTTCCATCCTCGCCCCTTCCAGCGCGCAGGATATGCGGGCCGGCGGCCTGTGATCCCAGAACGCTTCCTGCCATCCCCTTGCGCGAACTTGAAAGGGCCGGGGAGGTGTTGAGAACAGAGTTCAGGGCTGGTGTACTCTGCCGTGCGGGATAGGCAATTTGCCCCGGGCACTCAGGCCGGGAAACCTGATGTCGCCCCATTGCGGAGGGGAAAAGGGATGGCAGGAGGGCGTGCAACGTGCTGGTGGGGTCATTTATTCCCTCGGTGAACCTGGGGTCTCTGCAAGTCTTCAGTTAGGGCTGCAAGTCCACTGGGACTGAAACCCGGGAGACTGCGTTTGGCTGCAGCGAGAACCCGGTTGGCCCAAAGAGGCGTTTCTTCCCGGCACCTTGGGATTCCACCAGTGTGGCTTGGGGGAAGCAACGCTGGAAGCTGGACAGGGGCCCTTCAGCCGCCAGCCCTGCAGAGGGTCTACACTTTCGGTCGCCTGCTGAGAACGGCCGAATTCTTGGGTCGGAAAGGAAAGTTGCTGCTTCCAGTTCCGGCGCGGATGATTCCGAGGGAGTCGGAGAAAGCAGCTCCGGGAGACACTGGAGCAAGGAGTGGGGCGGGACGACGGCTTATTTGTAAGGGAAAGGAGAGAAATGCCAAGGTTACATTTTCTCCATGATCTCCATGACACCACTTACTGTCCTCAATCAGTTAAGCTTGTCCTTGTGCCCAGGGGTCAGGAGATTCAGCCCGCCGCCTGCTCAGCCCTGTGTTCAAAAGCAGCGTGGGAAGTTCTTGGGCACGACTTTTTCTGGGACTCGTGGCCTGTGTGTCGGGTGGTGCGGAAGGGTCTCTGATCTCATTCCCATACGTCCTACGGTTCCAGCCCGGGTCACATCCGTAGTCCGACCTGTTGGAGAGTCCAGAGAGAGGATCTGCTACCGGGTTCTCTGCGCAGCGCTTCCAACTTCGCAGGAACTTCTCCGCGCGCCTCTCTGAGGCCACAGCTTTCCAAGACCCTGCGGTCCTCTCTTCTTTCTTCAGGCTGAGACTCGGGAAAGTGTGGGATTTCCTTGCCCGGTGCATTCGGTCCTCCCAGTGCCTTCTTGAGTTTTACTAGGGTACCTGAAGGATGCCTCGGCCTCGCACTATGACTTCTGTTTCCCCACCCGAATCTTCTGATTTTCCGAGAGTATCCCAACCCCAGGCCACGATCTTTTTGGTGTTGGATTCCATTGGTGAGCCCAGTCTCTCTGAAAGTGGCTGCTTCTCTGAGCCCCTTACGTATGAAGTAAGAATGTACTTTGTTGGGGAGAGAGGAGGTAGAAAAGAACACACTTGGTAAACTACACTTTTTTCCCGTCCCTACAACATGCTTTGAGACTGTAGTCACCAGTTTGGGGTGTGCCGTAAACGTTTAGGTTATAAACAAACTTAAACTCTCAGGTCACCAAACCCTAGGGACTCCCTCCGGGCTGGGATTCAGACCAGCATTGCTCGGTGCGCTCAGCATCCCTTATTTCCCTGTCAGGGGGCCAGAAATGCTGCCTTTACTGGAGCCTCTTTCCCTGGGACTATCCCAAACTCTGATTTAAGCCCCAGCTCAGGATACTGTCTTGGGAAGAGCTTCTCTACAGGTCTGCGATCGGCCCTCAGCCGCAAAGTGCTGTAGTGACCCCCGCCCCTAGTCCAAAAACACCAACCCTATCGCCCTTTGAGACCTTCAAAAGCCGGAGAGAAAAAAAGAACTTTATTTTTAAAAGAATAAGTCATCGCAGGAGGCCCCTATGGTGATTAATGTGGCCGGGTACTTTGGCTATGGAGTAGAGGCGATTTCTCTCTTTCCTGCTTTGTAAACAAATCAGAGGAAACTTCTGCCTGGCCGTGGGCAGCCCCCCCGCCCTGCCCCCGCAATGCCACTGATTAACTTAAAACAAACTTGCCTTGATGTTTGTGCGCCATTGGGTAGCAGAAGGTTGAGCAAGGGGTGAGAGCGAGTGCCCAGGAAAGTGCGGGCGGTGGCGGGTCTGTGCAGACCTGCCCCTTGCTCTACGTGCCCGCCCACCTGCGCTCAGGGACTTGACCCGCGCAAATGCGGAGTCTCAGGTCGGGATAGAATCAGTCACTTCCTGAGGTCTCCTAGCCGTGGTCCTTCGTGCGCCTAGTTTATCTTTTGATGCGAAGACACCTTGGCTGGTTAGCGTCCCCAGCAAGGCGTTTATCCGATCCCGGCAGTGAGCCTCCTGTCGCCACGGCCTGATTTCTCTTTAACAGGGAGATTTTGAGGTGTTTGTATTTTGATGATGATCGGAAACGTGAGGTTCATTACAGGGCTTCGGTACTTTGCGACGAAACAAATCCTGTGTGTTTCTTTTCCTCACCTGATTTTTCCCTCGTCCGATGTCCTCTCTTCTTCTTCCTTCTTTTATATTCACAGGATATTTTCAAACGTGAGGAGAATATTCAGAAGTGAAGTAAAGTCAATACAGAACTGAGTATTAATCCAACAGATTAATCTAACAGATCCGAACATTGGGAGCTGCAGGCTGTTGTTAAAGTGGGGCTGCTCCCGAGAAGGGTACTGGGGCTTCAGTTTTGTATGTGGAACAACGTTTGTAAATTGGTGTTACTATCCTTACAAGCGAGGTAGACCTGCAGGAAACTACTTCAAGAGTGGGAGAGTAAAGTATGTGCTTGTTTCTCTCTCTTAGGTACAGGTGACATTTTGGAACTTAACTTTGCAAAGATTTAAAAGAAATTCTAGGTAGTTGCTTTATGCGATTCATGTTTCCATTCTGATCTGTTGTTTTGCAGAGTAATGATCAACAATGGTCACTTTAAAATGTTAACAAAAGAAGTTGGAATTACTTTTAAACTTAAAAATATGAAGTGCATCTTCATTGATGCCTAAAGATATTTTACTTGCACTGTGCAAAAAAAAAAATAATTCTTCAGTATTACCTGGGTAAAAATTATTTTTATTTTATATCTTACCTGGTGATGTTTGCCCACCAATCACCAAAATGCTTCTCCTTGCAGGATTAAAACCTATGTGATAAATTAATTGGATATGTGTGTACATTTCTCTTCTTGTTTCAGTGTCTCAATTTAAAATGGTGAATTACTCCTATGATGAAGATCTTGAAGAGCTTTGTCCTGTGTGTGGAGATAAAGTGTCTGGGTACCATTATGGGCTTCTCACCTGCGAGAGTTGCAAGGTTTGCTCACAAGTTGCTACCTAAAAAATACAATGCTCAAAACTAAAATAAACCATTGGATTACTTTTTAAAGTTAAATTCAGGCTGTTTTTTTTTTTTTTTTTTTTTTTTTTCTCAAAAATGAGACAGATAAGTCTTAGGGGGATGATTCTTAGAAATATGTGTCTGATTTAGTTCAAAAAGGCAAAGAAATTTATGCTGTTTAGAAAACTTTGCCAGTCTCATGGCCTTAAAATATTTTATTGGAGTAAAGTGATGTAGCTGTAGAAAGGTTTCCATTTCTAACAGTCCTAAATATTGATTTTGCTTGACTTATATATATTTAAAGCATCGTTGTTCTTGAAAGGGAACATGACAAAGTATTTCCCAAATACATTTTAACTTCGGACTATTCTGTGCTACAAATCTGAGTATTTTTTATCCACAGCTATAAAAGTCTAAATTCCCATTGCATGATGTTATCCTGGTTTATTTCAAAAATCATTTTTAATATTTTTTTTAAATTTATACCTTTGAGAGCAAGAAACCAGATTTTAGTTTCTAATAATTTCATAAATGTATCATGTGACCTATTTAAATGCAAGAAATTTGAATATGCAAAATGTACTCTTGTTCCTAATAATGTCAATGATTCCTTAAGAATGTATGTCAGTCTTTCTAATATAGTTCTAATAAATTCAATATTCCCTATTTTTTCAACATTTTTTTCTATTAGAAAACTCAGTACAATTACTTAAACCATTGCCGGGAAAATTCCTTCATTTACTATAACAAAGTAAGCTGTTTCCCTTGATAGCTAGTAAGAAAAACAAGAAAGCTATTTTAGTAAAGTGGTTGTTCTATTATAAAGCTACAAATTTTATTCTTGATTAATTCTTTTGAGAGAAATATAAGGAAAACATGAACTGTTTTCTCCAATTCAGTTCTGTGACATACTTCTATTTTTCCATTAGTTTCATCTTTTTCCTAAATACAGTGCTCATGCTTGAATGTATTCCAGTGAAATTATGAGCATTTTCCCTTTTTAAATCTCTTTAAATCCTTTGCTTTTAACTATCCACTGTTGACATTTGAAAAAGATCTGAGGTGTTTAGCTAGTCAGTTTTTCCACTGGCATTTTGCAATGGTTTATAAATGAAATTGTATCAGACTACTTGAAAACAATGCAAATCTCCATGAGAACCTCTGTCTGGAGCATGAAGGTTAATAGGAAAACAGATTTTTTTAAAAAATCACTGGTCAATATAGAATGCATTTTTTTCTGACTGTTGGGATGAAATGATGTGGAAGCCAAATCTCCCCAAGGTTTGACGTAATTCTGCAGGAATATAACTCTGCGGCCAGATAAATCACTATGGCCTGGCACTGTTTTGGAGGGTTGATCTTGCTGAAATGTAAAATAAACCACAGAATCACATCAGGGCTCAAACGGTACAATGAGAGGATTTAATGGTGATTTCCTTAAAATGAAACAATGGAAGAGACGGGTATTAGATTTATAATACGTCTCACTATTTTCTCTGTCTTATAGGGATTTTTTAAGCGAACAGTCCAAAATAATAAAAGGTACACATGTATAGAAAACCAGAACTGCCAAATTGACAAAACACAGAGAAAACGTTGTCCTTACTGTCGATTTCAAAAATGTCTAAGTGTTGGAATGAAGCTAGAAGGTAAGATTCTTCTAAAGACTACTGCCTGTTAAAAGTCTCCAAGGACATGGACTTTAAAACAAGATTGTACTTATACCATGGTAACATTATTTTTCCAGTCCACTGGCCATAAAGTAAGATCTCTTTATGTTTTATCTGCAGAGTAGTCTTAAGTTTCATTTAAACGTGGTGACATCTATGAGGAAAAGAATTTAAGTATCAAAGTTGTCCCCTTCCATTTAGTTTGGGAAGATCAAAAGCCAGGTTAATTGATAACAAGGCAAAAGGGATTCATCTGAAAACAAATAAAATTAATTTGCCAAAATATGAAAAATAAAATATCCTTTAAGTTTTCAAATCAGGATGTCCTGGTAAAAGTTTGATTTCAATTTTTTTTTTAATAAGTGTGCTTGTCATAATTGTCCCTGTTAATTTCATGGTTCTTGAGCCTTGAATTGTAAAAAGGAATTTCTCAGACAGAATTTCTTTTCTTTCTTTTTTTCTTTTCTTTTTTTTTTTTTTTTGTATCAGGGATTCAACCTGGGGCACTTAACCAATAAGCCACATTCCTAGCCCTTTTTATTTTTTATTTTGAGACAGGGTCTCACTAAGTTGCTTAGTGCCTTGCTAAGTTGCTGAGGCTGGCCTTGAACTTGCGGTCCTCCTGCCTCAGCCTCCTGAACCACTGGGATTACAGGTGTGTGCCATGGTGCGCAGCTAGAATTTTATTTTTTATAGTGTAGGAATGCACATAGTTTACAAAGATAATGACCGACTCTGCAAAATAAAATAATTGAGAAGCAAGAGCATAAAAAAATAACGAACTATTAAATTAGTAGCAATGGTTTGACAAGAAAAAGAAAATGGTTCCCCAAAGCCTCACTAAACTTTGTTGAAAGAGCAAAACTACCGTGTTGAGATTGGCAGGCAGTGAAGTTAATATGTGACTGCAGTAAATAATTTGTAGTTCATAGATTGTTATGGTATGCTGCTATTTTTCAGCCTTTGACCCACTGGCTTTTCACAGATTAAATATACTGCAAATAAGTAATAACAATGTCACTGATGGTGCTCGATACAAGAGTGCATTTTATTTGATCAATGAGGCATGAGCTATATTTATTTGGAGCTTTCTTGTTAGGTGGAACTCACACTTGATAGAAGTACTAAAATACTAATAACCATCATTCTAAGAATTGTGCCAAATTGCTAACAGATTCCTTCAAACAGAAGTAGTGACTTTGTTTGTCATAAGAATGGTTAAGTCAGTTCTGCTTTAAAGAAGAAATCGAGGAAGGAAGTAATTGATGCTCATTAATTTTCATATCAGATCACTTTATTATTTACCAAACAGCAGAATATTATGGAAAGTGCTTACCATGGTGTGTGACTCAGAAGAAAAAATGTTAAATTAGATGCTGTAAAAGAAATAGTGGGAAAAAAAAGTAGGTGCTGTGATTTCATATGACGTCATTTGATTTTTTTTCCAACAAAAGAAAGAAGATTGTGTTTCTTTACCTTGCAAATATGCCTTCTTAATTATAAGTAAATCATTTGTGGTACATGCTCATGCTTCCTTAACAGTGGCCTGAAACAATTGAATATTCAATAAATTATCATCCAGATGAAAAACTCTTTATGATCTTCTGCAGTATTCTGGATACCTAGAATTCACAATAAATTTTTAATGTGATACTAATCCTAAGATAAAAAGCTCAAAAACTTAACCTCCAGCAATTGCAGTGTGTCACAAGCTGTCAGAGGTCTCTGGTTTCTGTCTAATTGCCATTGGCCACTATGGACTTGGAGAGAGCTGCTAACTAACTTATTAGGCATGGCCCCAGACTCCACACGCCATTGTAACAGAACGGCCTCTGCACCACTTTTGAAAGGAATTTGCTTTAATTATGTCCCAACTCTGCTTAAATTAAAAGCAATAACTGGTGGTTATTGATGTACACTTTTCAAGTTGAGGTAAAAATAATCTTCCAAGAAGAGCATGTGCCCAACCCTTTTACAACAAAAGAACCAAAATGGATGAGAGGGAGGAAGATATCCTAAGGCAAAATATTCACAATTTAATCCAGAAATGGGGGTTTTGGTGTTTTTTCTCCTCTGAAAACAAAACAAAACAAAACAAAACAAACAAAAAAGAAAGTGTTTGGGTTTCCATAAAGAATCACTCCATAACTGGCATAATAGTAACTAATGCTTCCAGTAGGAAGACTGATGCTTTGTTAGCAATATGAAATATTCCCTATGTGTAACAAAAAAAAAAAAAAAAAAAAATTGTTAAAATTTATTCAGTTATCAAAAGGCTTTATATGTCCCTGTGTATCCAAGATTTTTAAGTAGTGGGGATTGGACCCTAGGGCACTTTATCACTGAGCTATATCCCCAGCCCTTTTTAAATTTTATTTTATTTTTTGTTACTTGGAATTGAAACCAGGGGTGCTTAATCACTTAGCCACATCCTTAACCCTTTTGATTTTATTTTGAGACAGGGTATCACTAAGTTGCTTAGGGCCTAGCTAAGTTTGCTGAGACTGGTCAACTTGTGATCCTCCTGCCTCAGTCTCCTAAATCAGTGGGATTACAGTTCTGCACCACCATGCCCAGCTCATTATCAGTCTTTATACCATTGTTTATACTGTTGTTCAATGCATTTATTAGATTTTTCTTCAATGACAAAAGACACTTAGAGGAAAGGATTCATAAATAGGACATGGATTTTTGTTTTTGTTTTTCCTTGGAATTCTTATGAGCTATTGTAATGAAAACGACCACACAAAAACTATTTCTGGTCCATTTTCAACATTTCTAAATAGCTGGAGATCCTGGATAATGCTAATAATTTGCATGTAATTTATACCCTTCCTTCCTTTTATTTTATTTAATTTTTTGTCCCCCACCCCTACCCCCGACAGCTGTGAGGGCCGATCGAATGCGTGGAGGAAGGAATAAGTTTGGACCAATGTACAAGAGAGACAGGGCCCTGAAGCAACAGAAAAAAGCCCTCATCCGAGCCAATGGACTAAAACTGGAAGCCATGTCTCAGGTGATCCAAGCGATGCCCTCTGACCTGACCATCTCATCTGCCATTCAGAACATCCATTCTGCCTCCAAAGGCCTACCTCTGAACCATGCTGCCTTGCCTCCTACAGACTATGACAGAAGTCCCTTTGTAACATCCCCCATTAGCATGACAATGCCACCTCATGGCAGCCTGCAAGGTTACCAAGCATATGGCCACTTTCCTAGCAGGGCCATCAAGTCCGAGTACCCAGACCCCTACACCAGCTCACCCGAGTCCATCATGGGCTATTCCTACATGGACAGTTACCAGACAAGCTCCCCGGCGAGCATTCCACATCTGATACTGGAACTTTTGAAGTGTGAGCCTGATGAGCCTCAAGTTCAAGCCAAAATCATGACCTATTTGCAGCAAGAACAGGCTAACCGAAGCAAGCACGAAAAGCTGAGCACATTTGGGCTTATGTGCAAAATGGCGGATCAAACCCTCTTCTCCATTGTTGAGTGGGCCAGGAGTAGTATCTTCTTCAGAGAACTTAAGGTAAGCCCTCAGCTCTCACGTCTCAATTATGCCTTCCAAGGGAGCCCTAATTCCATTCCTAATGAATATGTTCTTGGGGCTGAAAGTAATTTTTTTCTTTGTATGATTTAAAATAGTAGCATTTTATAACCATGCTTTAGGACTATTGTAGCTTATCTTTATATAGAGTTCTTATTCTGTGTAGCTCTTAGTTTGGGGGAATGACATTTAACATAAAATATAGGAAACGGCTTTTTTCTATATAGCAGTATGTATTTATTCCCTGTATCTCAGATAGTTTGCGGCTCAAAATTTTAATGTCAAGCAGCGCCTAAATATACTGTTTTTAAAAGTTACCATGTAATGAGCTATATTATAATGGTGTTATCTTGAAGGTTTCATTGAAAGGAAAAACATGCCAACATTTAGATGTGTTTAGAACCTAAAGAATGCAAATGATACCACTAGTTAGTACTATCTAGTAGGTATTTACTACCTGTTTACCTTGACATTAGGTTTGTAAAGGGTTTGTTTTCAGAATAGGTTCCAATAGGATGTTTACTTTCATCAGATGGGGAATGGGCTACTGGTGAGTGTGCTGGTCTACCTGTCTCAGGTTTTAGTTCTCATAATGTGTCTGCTGGTAATTTTAATGGATTGGTACATTGTAAACATAGTACTTGTTTGCATAAGGCTCTGTTTAACTACATAATTATTTTATTTCCTGAAACTAAAGACCGAATTAATGTGACAAAGTTTGGAATCTGAATCAGATGGCTAGGGGTTGCATTTCTGATTTTAATGTGAACCCTGGATTTGATTTCTCAGTATATTCTGTTATAATTTCTTCCTTTTACTGTCATGAGAGATGTGACTGCTAAATACCTGTGGCTTCTGATGACCTGAGGCATTGGAAATTTAAAAATCTCTGGAAGTAGAAAATACAAAGCTGACTTTACTTAAAGAGTTACTATTGAAAGTAGTCTGTGTGGACAGGAGGACTAGGGAATATGGAAGTTATTTGCAAATGGAAAATAATGCTTTTCATAGAATTCTTCTTAAAGGACCATAATTTGCACATGAAAACAAAAAGTTATCTGAATGGATCTAAAAAAGTTAATAAAATACCACCAGCTTGTTGTTAAAGACAATGGCATGTTCAACTCTTTATTTTCACATCCTTTCTTGCTACACTGAAGGATGGCTGAAGGTGGAGATACCAGGCTGCAGAGGCAAGCAGAAAGCTTTGAGTTCTCCCCATCAGATCAGATATTTCTGAGTATGTAGTGTTTGCAACTACTTGTTTAGCAGAGCATTCTTCATTTAAAAAGACAAAAACAATAAAAACAGCTTTCCTGGTGTTTGTATATTCACCACCATGTCCTTAGGGGACCAGATAATAATTCTAGATCCATCTGAAAGGCTCGGTGATGTGAAAATCACGAAAGCAGTCTTTGCTATCAGATGAACTTGATCTGAATTATATCCCCTTTCATAACCGTGTCTTCATAGGCAGGTTGTTTCTGAGCCTTAGGGTTCTCGTCTGTAAAGTTGTGAATGTGATGTCCATGGAATAGTAGAAAACAATAGACCTTATGTTGAGGAGGTTTTGCAAGGGAAAAAAATGAGAATTTATAGGTAAATTCTATTCTGTACTCGGAGTCTGGCATATACTACCTACTGAGTAAAGTGGCGCTTTTTAAAAGTTGTTAATTGTTGTGTGAAAAGTAGAGTTCGTTATGTAACATGGGCTTATTCAGTCAAGAAAACAAGCAGGTGTAGTCTCTTAGTATGACATTGGAAAATAATATTGCCAAGTATTACAGCATAGTATAATTGTTTTATAATTAACAGTCATCAATCAATATAAATTAAGGACTAAAATTTAGTAAGCACTAAGCTGTGTATAAGATGAATAAAAAGTTTGATAAGATAAAATAGTTCCTCTTAGAGTTTGTGATAAGATACTTCCATAATTATTTTTTTAAATAAAGACGGTAAAGATAACATTTCACAAATAACGAGGAAATAAATGAATATTATTTACATGTGAAATGTTATGAACATAACTAGACACAGGTAGAAATTCAAGAATGTTTAGAGTAAACTAGGTGCGGTGCTGCATGCCTGTAATCCCAGCGGCTCCAGAGGCTGAGGCAGGAGGATGGACAGTTCAAAGCCAGCTTCAGGGACTGGGGCTATAACTCAGTTGGTAGAGTGTGTGCTTCACATGCACAAGGCCCTGGAGGCAAACCCCAGCACCACCCAAAAAAAAAAAATAAGCCAGCTTTAGCAAAAGCAAGACACTAAGCGATTCAGTAGCAGTTCAGTGAGACCCTGTCCCTAAATAAAATACAAAATCGGGCTGGGGATGTGGCTCAGTGGTTGAGTGCCCCTGAGTTCAATTCCTGGTACCCACAAAAATAAAGAATGCTGAGAATATATTCCTTTTCTCTAGTTTTTCTCCCTCTGCTGCTAAATTCTGAGAGTCTTTCATATGGCATTAGATTAAATATTTGACTAAAAACATAAATGCCTTTGGGAACGGGTTCTTAAAGAGTTGTCAGTCGTTTTTCCTTCTTTTTAAGTGGTGCTGGGGATTGAACCTAGCGCTCGAGGTCTTCTAAGCAAGCGCTCTACCACCCAGCTATACCCTCTAGCCTGTATTATCAGTTTTGGTTTTATTTTGTTTTTTTCCCGTTACTGGGGATTGAAATTAGGGGTGCTTCACCACTGAGCTACATCCCCAAACCTTTTTATTTATTTTCCCCCCACTTTCTTGGGGGGTGGGTACTGGGGATTGAACTCAGGGGCACCCAACCACTGAGCCACATCCCCAGCCCTATTTTGTATTTTAATTAGAGACAGGGTCTCACTGAGTTGCTTAGCACCTCACTTTTGCTGAGGCTGGCTTTGAACTCACCATCCTCCTGCCTCAGCCTCCCAAGTGGCTGGGATTACAGGTGTGTGCCACCACGCCTGGCCCCCCACATTGTTTATTTGTGCTTTATAGTTGTACGTGCTGTTGGGATCATATTATACACACACACAATACACAACTTTTTATTTTTTATTTTGAGACAGGGTTTTCCCAAGTTGATTAGGGCCTCACTAACTTGCTGAGGCAGGTCTCACACTTGTGATCCTCCTGCCTCAGCCTCCTGAGTGGTTGGGATCACACCACTCCTGCCTCATTGTCGGTCCTCATAGAGTTGTTCAAAGTAGTTATCAGTCTTTCATGGGACTATGTGTTGAAAAAGAAGACGATACTTGGCAGGGATCATTTCTATAGTTCGTTACTAGAAAAGATTCTCTGATCTCATAGAGTACTGGAAACCACCAGGAGGAAATGAAACATTCTCTCCTGGGTGTGAAGCTGGCTCTTGGTGTTGCTTTGCTGTAACTGCCTTTTGTCATTGGAAGAGTGAGGGGGAGAGAACACCGAGTGAAAAAAGAAAAGCAAAGGAAAAAGAAATCACAGATAGTAGGAGGCATCTACATGGGGTGGAGCCGACCACAGGGCAGAGTCGATCTCGAAACCAATTCACCACTGCCTTGGCTTATATGGAACAGGAATCGCTCCGTGTAACTATTTTGCAGAGAACAAAAAGTGGAATCCAGAGTAATTTAGGGATGGATTAAGGAGAGCGTTGTGAGGCAGACATTCCCATCAGAAGCCTTTCTTTTCCTTTCATTTGTCAATTTACTTTGTCAGTCCTTTGATGCCAGAATTGAGACATCTCCAGGGCTGTGGCTCCTACATTTTCTGTGATTTGCAATGGGAAGTATATTTTACACTGGAACATGGTGTACTGAACACATCTCTTCATGTGCACCACAGACACACCACAAAACCACAATTTGGTAGATAATATGTGACCTACATGTCACGTCCTCCAATATTTTTTTGTCTATTCTGCTTTTGTGTGATTTATTCACTTTGGGGAAAAAAAAAAAAAAAAAAAAAACTTTTGTGGTCATGACCTACTTAATTCATTTCATGACCCACTAATGAGGCATGACCTGCCATTCATGAAACATTGCTCCTTGGGCCATCCCTTGGATGTCATCTACCTGCCACCACGTAACAACTCCCTTCCCTCCTGGCATAGCCTGTAATTCATCCCTGAACCCTGCAGTCCAAGTCCCCACCCTAGCACTTTGCAAACTGGTGGTTTTAAAGAATTGTTTAGAAAGATGAAGTCTCTCCTTTTTCCTTGTTGACTTCACAGCAAGTGGCCCATCGAGTAACATACTTACAGGGCAGATGGCTTAGACCTCTACAACCCCATGATGGAAAGCCAGAAAATAACAAGATAATAAGGCAATTTTGTAAATGCCCCCTTGCCCACTTTCATGGGACAGTGTGTACCCCCTACCTTGTAAAAAGGAGAGAGTACAGATTTCATTTTAACTAGTTAAGGGAACAGAAGGGCCAAAGGAAATTGGTGGGTCTTTTTGTTTTTCTACATATCTACCTACCAGGTGCAAAAAGGTTATTCTGATTTCCATTTAAAATACTGAAATGAGAAACAGGAAACTAGAGCTCCCAAATCCTCAGCTTGGGAAGTAACATGCAGCAGAAATGTAGACAACAAATAATGGGACGGTGTGTAGCGCAGTGGCAGGGCACTGGCCTGGCATATGCATGGACCCGGGTTCAGTCCCTGGCACCACAGAAATAACGAAATAATGATGATAATATAAACAGTGTGCTCATCGAAACTCTGGAATCTCTGATCAGGAAGATGGAAGGTGGAGAGGGCTGGAGGACATACATAAGGGAGCATTTCATTCTTTATTTCTGTTTTATTTTTTGGTACTGAGGATTGAACTCAGGGCACTCTGCCACTGAGCCACAACCCCCAAGCCCTTTGATTTTTATTTCAAGACAGGGTCTTGCTAAGTTACCCAGGTGGGCCTCAAACTTGGCCATCCTCCCACCTCAGCCTCCTGAGTTGTTGGATTGCAGGCCGTGTTTTGATTTCTAAACACCTGTAAGAGACAGTTGTGGTCTCTAATCCAAAGTACTGGCATGTGGAAGGTGAAATGAATACTCTGGAACTTGTCACTCCTGAATTAGTAACGTGTATTAGAAAATTCTCATTGTCTAAAGATCATGTTTTTTTTTCAGAGCTAGGAAAGATGGCAGAAATTCTGTGACCCTACCTCTTATTTTTGCATATGAAGAAACCCTGGCAGAGGAAGGGAGTGTGACTTGTCCAGATTCCACAGCTACTGAAGGGTGGGTCTGAGCCTGGAAAGTTCAGGTTCAAAGGCGCCTCCCCCGAGCTCACTGCAGCCTTCACCAGGGAAGCTAGAGCACCTCTCTAGTTATCCCAAGTCCATCACTACCACCTAATTACCACATCACTAATAATCAGGGGGACAGATTTTCCCCGACCCAGGCAGCCCCCCCCCCCCCCCCCCCCCCCCCCGGGAGTAAATGAGTCACTTTAGAAAGCCTCACTCTTTCTTGCAGGCCACTGGGGTATCGTTCAGCACGGTGGAGCCACCAGCTAGCACTTCTGGGCCTCCAGGGCTTTGCCAAACATCCCCTAGTGCCTCACCCTCTGCGCAGAGTCTGCTCTGGGGAAGAATCTGGTGCAGCCACAACATGGGCTGGGCTCAGCCAAACGCGATTCTTTCCTGCGTCCTACCTGGTGCGAGACACATTCAGCGTGGGTTCCTTGGTTGTCTGTGAAGGAAAGTAGGTAGAAAGAGGACAGGATTGTAAGCAGGTCACAGGTGAGCCAGGAAGGTCAAATTTTTTGAAACAATATAGTAAATGCGCCTTCTAAACTTTAAACCAACTCTGTCTCAAAATGGCCTATCCTCTTGACTTTTCCCTCATGTTTTTAGAAACTAATAGCAAATTCCAGACATTTCCATTCTGCTGAACGAGTTGTCTCTGTGTGGGAAAAACACTGCACTTCTATTTCCCGTTATTTTGCCCTCACCTGTGACTGGCATATCTCATCAACATGGAGCAGTGAGGAAATAATTCCCACTTTGTTAAGCAACTAATGAATCTGGAGAATCTATTTGATCTTCTAATGAGACCAGATGTCTTTGGAGAATTGTGGGAATGGATACATAAGAACTTCCCCTCCATGAATGATTCTGATACATGTAGGAATAAAAGAAAAACCCTAAACTAATCCTGACTGAAACTCATAACTAGCGTTTCTGTGGAAAAGAGGTTTCAGAGACTCAGGGAATTTGTGTCAAAGGAATTCAGCCGTGCCAAAGCCCGTTTTTAAGTGTGGTTTTCTCTAAAGCGAGGCAGCAGGGGGAAGGGCAAACCTTCCTTTCTCTCTGGTTCATTACAGAAGCTTTCTGAGCACAGTTTTATTTTATTTATTTAGGTACTGGGAATTGAACCCAGGGGTGCCTAACCACATTTTTTACTTTTTATTTGGAGACAGGGTTTCCCTAAGTTGCTGAGCTTCTCTTTAAACTGGCCTCAAACTTGCAATCTTCCTGCCTTATCTTCCTGCCGAGATGCTGGAACTACAGGTGTACACCACTATGCCCAGCAAATTTTACTTATTTTTAACATTCTAGTTCCCTTTCCCCAAACCATAGTTCATCGCTCCCAACATACAGGTCTATGATCTGAGACTTAATTAGATCTGTGTCAATTTTAAGCTATTTTCTTTCCTTTTTTAAAATTGGTACTAGGGATTGAACCCAGGGCCTCTCACATGGTAAGCAAGTGCTATACCAGTGAGCTACATCCTCAGCCCTTTCTATTTTATTTGAGGCAGGGACTTGATAAGTTGCCCAGGCTGACCTCCTTTCTCAGCTTCTGAAGTTGCTGGGATTACAGACATGTACCCCCAGCTAAGCTACGCCCCCAGTCCTTTTTATTTTTTTATTTTGAGACAGGGTCTCACTACCTTGCTAAGCCTGACCTCAAATTTGTGATCCTCCTGCCTTAGCCTCTAAAGAAGCTGGGGTTACAGCTTGGCCATTCCTAGCTCTAACCTTTCTTTTCTATGGAAGAGGGAAAGGAGAGGCTGCAAATGGGAGTCAGGAATCGTAAGTCCAATCCAACCTCAGCATTCCTCCTTACCATACTGGCTTCCAGAACAATCATCAGCTACCTTACTTACCTTCCATTTCACTTCTCTGTTCTGTTTTGTTTTTGTGATGTTGGGGATGGAATCCAGGGCCTCTTCTGTGCTAGACAAACCCTCTAACATTGAACTACATCCCCAACATCTGGCTGGAGATGGATAAGAAGGAAACAAACTTTAAACCATTTATGGTCAGTTGTTCTACTCATAAAGAGATCCTAGAGTAAAACATGCCTGTGCTACCTGGCGTTACAAGGAAATGAGGAAACCGTTCTTCTTCCACTAGCAGCATGAACATGGACTTTTTCTTTTGTCTTTGAGAATTTGGAAAGAACCTTAGTATCAGCAGGTTTGTCTTGATGGTCTTTCTGTTCTCTTCAGGTGGTAAACAGCTGCTTCTGTAATTTTGTTTTTCCAGGCAGATCTGAATACAGAAGCCTGTATTGTTGCTGATGGTGTTGAGAACTGATATTATTCTAGCCTTATTTGCTAACGTATATATTTCTGCACTTGTGTCTATTACTGACCGGAAAACCCGTTATCCCTGGGCGAATCAGCTCTCCTCAGTCAATACCTGTCTGTGCTATGGTTAATTAGCTGATGGGCAGCTGACCAGGACCATGTGGTTTCTTACCTTCCGTGTTCTTCACAGGGACGTTTTGAAAATACACCAGTACTCAGAAGTATCCATGTGCTAATTCTTTTTATTAAACCGTAGTTTACCTTCTCTAAAATGTACAAATACAGAACCATTCGGTTACCCCACAAAATTCTCCTAAAGCCTCTTTGTAGTAAATTTCTCCCTCCACCCCAGCCCATCAACCCTCATCTGTTTTTGTCTAAATATTTTTGTCCAGCGTTATTTATTTTTGGTACTGGGGATTGAGCCCAGGGGTACTTTACCAATGAGCTACATCCCCAGCCCTTATTATTTTTTATTTTGAGACAGGAGTTCACTAAGTTGTTGAGGCTGGCCTCAAATTTGCCATCCTCCAGTCTCAGTCTCCCAAATTGTCCCTGGGATTATAGGTGTGGCTACCATGCCCAGCTTTTGCTTGCTTTTAAAAAAGAATTGAATTGCTTTATTCATCAAGTATACATTTGCAAATGTAGAGTCTACACTGCCTAGCTTCCTGAAGCTTAGTTGCAGCTCAGGAGAGCCGCAGGTCATATCCAGGTGAACACATCCTCTGGGACCTTTGATAAGAATGGTCATGGGGAAAATTGGAGCTTCACACTGGGTTTGCTTGTTCACACACCCAATAAGCTTCCTCTTCCTATTAATCTATTTGTTATCTAGTAGAATTATAGGGGCAGCATCAGAATAGCCAGCCAAACCTGAGAATTCCAAGTTTAACTAGATAGCCATTGTTAAGTGTCTGAATATGAATGAGAGTAGGAAAAAAAAAATCAGCATTTGCCTTGATATGCTCAAGGTCAGATGATGAAGAGAAGTGACTGTTTTTATTCTTTTCCTCTTTTTTTGGCACTGGGGATTGAATGCAGGGACATTCTACCCCTGATATTCTACCACATCCCCAAACCTATTCATTTTTTATTTTGAGACAGGGTCTCATTAATATGCCGAGGATCTTGCTAAGTTACCCAGACTGGCCTTGAACTTGAGATCCTCCTGCCTCAACCTCCCAAGTTGCTGGGATTTCAGGCATGTGCCACCATGTCCAGTGAGAAGTAACTTTTATAGGGTGTCATGAAGTGCCTGTCCTGGGGCTGGGGGTTTTCAGGCCATTTTCTGGTTTGGCTCTTAGGAGAGCCTGTGAGGTCTACAGTCTCCTTTTGGTCACAGAGTGAAAGTAAAAGTTCTGGACTTTTCATTCTCACATTTGTGTTCTTTCTAAGCGACACAACCATCTGTTCCTGTGCTTCTTAGGATTGTACAGGCCAAGCAATTGATTAGGAAAAGTTTGCTGCCTCAGTTTTTACCTAATCCATCCTTTTAGTCAAGTAATTTGTTAAGACCAGTAAAATTGACGAAGGCAATTAGGTCAGTTTGGAGCTGTGGGAAGAGGATGAGAGGGAAAAAGGAACAAAGGCGGGTGGACCCTTAGCCAGCTACCCTTAAGGTTGGTGTTACACTAACAGCTGGGGTTCAGAGAAAATTTAAGGTCAGCAGAAAATGCTTGCATTTTTCCTAGGCCAGAGTTTGAACAATAGATGACAGAACTAATGAGCTAGGAAGCAGGCAATTGATAGCTGTTTACCTCTGCCATCTACTTTAATGCTACAGACACAGTAGGCATATTGTGCCCCATCTTGCAGATGAAGATACTGAGGCATTTACTAACCTGACCATGTTACATAGCTAATGCGTGATAATTCTATTATTATAACAAAAAAATTGCACATGGAAACCCTTTGTAAACTGAGAGATACTTCATAATTGTTACCATTACCAATATGCTCATACTGATACCAGTAGGTCTTAACCAATTACTTTTCACTGTAGATAGCATTTTTGTTCATAAGTTGACTCAAGGGTGTGTAATTCATTATTATCAAATTTTTAATTAGGGGAGGACCATGTAGGAAACTGAGAATAGAACAATTCAGTAATCCCCAAGAATCAAGAGAGGTATTTGCCATTGTCTGCAGAGGTCTATTCTAGAGCTCCAAGCCCTACTTTATCAAACTGGGATCTACCTGGGTGGCATGGAATGAGGCAGTTAGTATGCAGTATCAGAACATCCTCCCCAGCTGGAGAATACCTGGGTGGGTCTTCCCCAGCCCTCCAATCTTTTCCAACTGAATAATCAATAGAAACAGTTTTGTCAGTTTGGCCTAGAAGTAGTTCCTTGCCTGTTTGCTGAGAATAATTAATGCTCTGTACACTTTAATACTTGCTTTGCCCAGCAGGGCACACAAATTGCTCACAGATCTCTGGAAAGCCTGCCAATGATCATTCCTCAGTGTGGGACAGGTAGCGTTCTCTGAGTCTGTACCCCTGGGTCCCTGTTTGCTCACAGGTATCCACTATTACACAAAGTCAGGTAATGGGTTAAAAAAAACAAACAGATAACATGACTCATGTGTGACACCCCCTAACACTGTTGAAGGACTTTGCCCTCTGAACTGGAGGGAAAATAGATCATTTTATTTTCCAGGATAAGTAAAGAATGACTTTGCTCTGACTTACTCTTCTTCAGCTTGGGAAGTAGATCATAGAACTCTTTCAGAGTTCAACATCCATTTGCAGAATGGCTGCATGGAAATTGGGCATTTAAACTATTTTTCACACTAAAGACCTTAATCTCTAACCCAAGAATACCACCCACAGTCAAGAACAATGACAGACACTACATCACCTCTTGCGGCATCCGGGTGTTCTTCGTTCCGTGCCTGTACTGAAACCTGATTTGCTCTGCAACCTGTGCCTGGCTCAGCTCAAGCAACCAGTGGAATGGGGGCCCTGCCGGCTCCTCTGTAGGCTTTCTAACCTCCACCATTTGCTTTATTTTCTCCACTCTTCCTCCTGTCCTTTGCATATAGCAAAGGACAGATTCCCTCTTTTTTTTTTTTTACTCAGCTTGCTTTTTTCATTCTCTTTCCTGGGCCTCAGGATCCAGGCAGAAGGTTAACCTTTAGGCATTAGCCTTGCAGAGCAGTACGGTCCAGGGTCCAGGTGGTTGCTAACCCCTGTCCTTGACTGCATCTGCATTTATCCTTCAGGTAGACTGTGCTTGTAGAAGGAGGGCAGCTCCTGAACTCTGGTTCTGAGAATGGGTAGAGAAGACAAGAGAAACAGTTGAGCTCAGAGGATGGGCTGTATTGAGCCGGGCTGGGTGGTGCATGCCCAGTCCCAGCAGGAGGGTTGCAAATTTGAGGACAGCCTCAGCAATTTCTTAAAACCCTGTCTCAAAAAATTTAAAAAGTCAATAAAAAGATCTGGGGATGTAGCTCAGTGGGTTCCATCCCCAGTACCAAGAGCAAACAAACAAAAACCCAAGATGGGGTGTGTTTAATGATAATGGATAGAGCTTCTTTCCAATCCTTCCCTGGTGACCATGACTCTCACACAGTGGCAATTTCCTTTGAGGGTAGCAGGTCAGCTTTGATGTGCAGGGGCAAAAGAGAACACTGAGGCTTCAGGCTTATGCAGGTGAGTGTGGGTAAGACCCATGTAACTCCCATACAGGGGAACTTTAAAACTCCTCTCTAGTTTTCAAAGAGTTGTGAGGGTTTCTGTGCAAAACAAGACAGCTCTCATTTAGTCTCTCGTCCACATTTCAGGTCAGTCCCACAAATAGTCACCCATGCATTCCTCCCTTGAACTTCTTTCTTCCTGGAAATATTTTCAGATGCCAGGCTTTTGAACTACCTGAGCCAATTCTATGAATTCCTCATATAAATTTTGAGGAGAAAAAAAAATTAGAAGTCTCAGCTACACAGAACCACTGAGCATGATGCTGTTCATTTCTCTCAGAAAACTAAAAGAAAGCCACATTATCTCCAATATTTAAAAACATCACTCAGATTACACAACATTCAGGATTAAATTTACAACCAACTTAATCCGACTTCTAATGCTGTGAGAATGCTTTTTCTTACATGACAGATGGAATAATTGACCAAAAGGTCTAAAGTCTGTTCCGCTATTGTGCAAGGCCGAATGTCACTCCAGACTGGTGCTTTTAAAGCCCTGGCCTCGGTCTTCCACTGTGGAGCAGGGTTGTAACTGGCCTTTCATCAGTGGTTCAGAAGTGTGGGTTTTAAAGTCTCCATCAGGATCGCCTCCTAAGAATTGACCATCACTTTTCTAAATGCCCTGTTTACCCAACAGTTTACCTGAGAGAGCTGGTAAATTATTCATTTTGTCATCTAAATTAAAAATATATTTTATGGGAACAAAGCACTGTGGACGCTGGGCACATGTTGAATTAAGTGCTTAAGACGTAAAGGAGACAAACTCCTCAGTCATAGAGGCTAGTTGTGTCTGTTTTCCTTTTCTTTTCGCAGTGCTGGGCATTGAACCCAGAACCTTGCTAGGCAATTGTTCCACAAGTCACACCCTCAGCTCCTTTGTTTTTAAAGGAACATTCAATAAATAGTCTTGATGATCTGAAAATCCTCAGAATGATGTTTTAAATGGTTTCTTTATGGTGCTGATTTTTATACAGGCTCTCTTCCTTATTTGTTAGTAAATAATTACACGTATGCATAGGTTTGGGGTCATGAATAATTTGCCCTGGCAGATCTGGCGTGTTATATACACACCACAGGGTTTTGACTGCATATCCTGCTTTTAGGGCTGCTCTCTGAAACGCTGGCACGTTTTATTTGCACCTCTGTATCCTGTCAACTCTGAACTCTCCACAAATACTTCTTTACCACACACATCTTACCACAGTTGTGCTGTTTTGATCTGAGGTTGTGATGCATAAGAGGCTTTACTTATTGCCTAATTAAAAAAAAACTTACTAAATATTACATTTCCCCTTGTTAAATAATGATATAGATTAGTGTTTGTGCAGAAATGTTGGCAACAGAATTCTTCAAAAGTTTTCCTTTGGGTGATGAAAAGCTGTTACATTATTTTGACTAGCTAATCAAATGTAATTGGGTAGCTTGAAGTGCCTTAGATTTTCCTTGTACAGTTATCAAAGCAGGAAATGTAACTCGTGGAGCTGATGAAAGGCGTCTCTCACGGTATTCTTTCAATTATAGATCTTACAGAGCAAATGAAAGAGCAGCTCTGCTGCTAAAAACTCAGAGGCTTGAAATGCCCCTTAATGTTAACTGCTGTATTAGCTAGTTAACACATTATTATGTACTTTAATTGATTCTTGCTCTAGCTTTGGAGGGGGAAAAAAATTCTGGATCTGTTTGGCACGTACATTAAGGGAGGGAAGATGCTTGAACACGATAACATTGCTGTTTACATTAGATTCAGATCACATCAGATATCTGCAGTGGAAACAATAGTCCTGATGCACTGTTGTGAGAAATAACGTGCTTTTAAAAAAGCACTAGTATTTTGTACTCATGAATTGAGTTTAGGGGTTATGAACGTTTTCAAAGGAGTTTTATTTGACTGTTGAGAGTTACTTTCATGGTTGAAACAATGAAGTGTTTCAATTTGGAAAACATAACTTTGTTCCAGTAATAGATTTGGGAGAGTCCAACTGAAACTAAAATGTGTTTTGAAAAAGATCAAAACTCATTATGCCAGCATTTCACTAGGATGTGGCACTTGTCTTGAGAATGTAGTTGCACACATTGCCCTTAAAACACATCCACCACAAACAAGAAGGTGTGACCCAGGATTAGGATAGTATGGGGGTTTTAGTCAAAGTCTTTCATTCACTTACTCATTCATCAAACACTGATCGAACTCCTACAGTGTGTTAATCTCTTTGCTAAATTGCTCAAGGTCAGCGGAGGACCCCCTGCCTGATTTTGCTGTAGGACCAAAGCAAGGGTGAACTCTTGACTCTGAAATCTTGTGCAAGCACTGTTAGGATGGCACCCATGTGATCGTGTCTATGTTTGCACCAAGATTGAAGATGACATTGGGACCCAAAACTAAAATGTGATTCCCATAGACAACAAGCCAACCCCTGAATCAGAAAGAGATATTAGTTCAGCAGGTAGTGAAGCTCTCTGGAGGGTCTTTGACCCAGCATGGGGAAGAGGAAGAGGTCCAGAAGGAAGGAAGTTTCTCCCAAGAGAAGCCTGCAGGACATAGGAGCTGGGAACCAGGTGGGCGGGGCATGGAGGCATCACTAGCAGAGGCAGGTGCAGAATCGCACAGGTGTTGGTGTTGTGCTTCTTGGGACCTTGGCGTGATTCCTATGCTGGAGGGTTGAGTGTGGGGAAAGAGCAAGAGGTAAAGCTAGTGGTGATCAGGGGCACTTACACGAGGTTCTTACACATGGATTTTGTTCCAGGCAAAAGGAAGCTTCCAAAGAAACTTAGGTAGAGGACCCAGAGGGATTGAAAAAAATGTACCATCATAACTACTGGACATATGCCTGAAGTATAATTTCACAATTTTTTTTTTGTACTGGGGATTGAACCCAGGGTGCTTGTAACCACTGAACCACACCCCCAGCCCTTTTTAGTTTTAATTTTGAGACAGGATCTCACTATGTAACTTAGGGCCTCACTAAGTTGCTGAGGTTGGCTTTGAACTTAAGGTCCTCCTACCTCAGCCTCCTGAGCCGCTAGGATTACAGGTATATGCCACCATGCCCAGCCAATTGGAATCTTCTATAGGCTGTTATTTTTGTTATTCTTTACAGAGATCTTTTCCCTTTAGGTAAATTTTATTATTGGTGGCATGTATGTCTTCGAGGACTTGCTCCTTGTTGCATGTTTAACTTAAACAAATTTGATGTGTTAAAATTTCTTTAGTGTAACATCATCCTTTTTCACTGGTATGTCTTTTTTTTTTTTTTTTTTTTTTTTTTTAATACCTCAAGCTGATTTTAAGCTGTTTATTTCCTAAGTCATTGATTTAATGGCACCAAATCAGCCTTCCAGAGTTGGCGTACATTTAGGAGGCTGTATATCCCAGTCCAGTGTACCTAAGTGATCACAGCAGGTTTTAAAAATAGTTTATTCCCAAATCTCAACCAGACCTGATGAATTATTCATTCCTTCATTCATTCACTCAACATATGTTAATTAAATGCCCATGGTGTGTGAAGCCGGTTCTAGACCAGGGAATACTGGAGTGAACAAGATCAATAAGGGCACTGCCTTTCTTGGTGCCCAGGTTCAGGTGGGAGGGAAGCAGAGGTTGTGTTAACTGATAGAGAGTAGGGCCTGTGGAGGGATGGTGGGGAGCCGAAGGAGGACTTCAGAGAGGACCAGTTTGAAAAGTTAACCCTTGACCTTGAGCTGAGATGGGAACAGCAAGACAGAACTACCCTGGGTAAATCTGGAGGCCTGAAGATCAGACACAGAGGAAAATGTGCAGAGAGCCCTGAGGTACGGACTAGCTTGGTGTTTTCAATAGACATGAGGAAAGAGGAAGGTCAGTGTCCACCCTTAGAAACTAGTGACTGAGAGGAAAAGTGCCTTTGGTGAGGTCAAAGAGTTTGCTGAGGTGCAGCTCATGGAAGGCTTGGGTTTTATTCTATTTGGAACTGGAAATCATAGAAGTTGAAGCAATGCAATAACTTTTCCAAATTCTCATCAGGAAAATATATTGCTCTGGATGCAGGTGGGATACAGGTTGAAGTGACAAAGGAGGTCCAGCAATCCAGGGAGAGATTATGGTGGTTTAGAAGCAGGGCAGAGTGGAGATGGAGGAGAAGCAGAAGCACCCAAGACATGCTGAGGGAAAGCCAGGGAATTGTCTAAATGAACTTCAAGAGGTAAAGATGAGACAGGCAAAATTATGTTTCTGGCTTAAACCCTTGGGAGGCATTTGTGGAGAAGAGGAACCAGAATCTCTAGGGGCAAGTCCTGCCATTTCTAAAATCCCCTGAACAGATAGATCCGGATGCCAGGGCTAGTCCTCAGATACCCCTCTGGGAACCATTGATTTATTCTAATCCTTTTTATTCAAGCAAGCACAGCTAAACCACCCCCTGAGCTCTTCTCAAGGGCGGGGGTCCTCTACAAGTTCCTTGGCAGTCTATTTCGGATTTTTCAGCAGTCCACACATTTCTTTATGTACCAATTAAATCCTACCTTTGACTGTCTATGTCATTCCCTCTGGATCTGTGAATAGCAACTGTGCACCACCATTGGTTACTTGTGACGTTTTCCGATGGCTTGTTTAATTGCAGATACGTGGAAATAATTCAGTCATTAGGGGATCCCAACATACTTGGGTAATTAAGTCAGAGGACTCTGGTTAATACCGGGCTCCTGTGCAGACACAAAAATGGACCAGATTCCAAATTCCAGCTGTGTTGGTTTACAGGGAAGTAATGGCTAAGTACATTGAGGGTTTGCCCTTTTTTACAATCCTGGTTCTAAGATGGGCTCTTAGCTCAAGGAAGCAGGGAACATTGTACCCCTTGTTTGTTCTGTTTTTGCTGGAGATTAGAACTAGTCCTTTTTATTTTCTATTTTGAGACAGGATCTCATTAAGTTGCTTAGGGCCGTGCTAAATTGCCCAGGTTGGATTGGGACTTGTGATCCTGCCTCAACCTCCTGAGTAACTGGGATTACAGGTGTGGGCTACCACACCCAGCTGGATTCTTTGTATTACTTTTGGAATTTAGGATGTCCCATTTGGAAGTATTTTTCTGACTTCAGAAGAATTTGACCCATAGTTTGTGTCAGTGCCTTGACACAGGCCCAGTTTGTTTCCCGCAATAGTGTTTTTTTTTTAAAGGTCTAATTGACTTTTGTGTGGTGTGTGTGTGTGTGTGTGTGTGTGTGTGTGTGTGTGTGTTACTGGGGATTGAACCCAGGGACTCATGTATGCTAAGCAAGCACTCTACCAACTGAGCTCTATCCCTGGTCTCCTAATTGGTTTTTATTTGCAATTTGTGAATGGGACTGCTTCCATTCTACAAAATAAAATGAGGGCTACCCATTGTTGTTGTTGTCATTGTTGTTGCTGTTGTTTTTTGGTGGTGCCAGGGACTGAACCCAGGGCCTTGTGCATGCAAGGCAAGCACTCTACCAACTGAGTTATATCCCTAGCCCTGTTGTCTTTTAAGGATGTTAAAATTGCTAGTTACTTTAAATATTTTGACTAAGTTTTACCTTTGAGGCTTTAATCATCTTTGTTGCTCTTTTAAGAACTCTTAGGACTGGGGATGCTGCTCGGTGGTAGAACGCTTGCCTGGCCTGTGTGAGTCCCTGATTCAGTCCCCATTGCACAAAAGAAAACAAAGCAAGAAAAAACTCTCAACCTTCATTCCATCTGTGGCATAAGATACCGGGGATGCATCTTTCCAAGGGATCTCTCCCCACAGGGCAGAACGCTGGGCTGTATTTGAATGATAAAACAAATCCAAGGATTTATATGCAATATTATAGATGAGAATGAATATGTTGTACATATCAGGATCGGTAACCCTATTAATAGCAATGAGCGTTTCGTCTGTTTTAATTCTTGGTGTGTGGGTTGTGAACCCAGCACCTCGAACATTCTAGGCAAGGGCTCTACCACTGAGCTACAACTCCAGCCCCATATCTGCGATAATTCTTTTATCTTTCAATACTCTAACAGGACTTGGTTTTCCAGTAATTAGTACCTTACTGAATTTACTTCTAGGCATAAAAAAAAAAAAAAAAAAAAAAGGAGAAGGAAAAGCAAAATGATACAATGTTGTCTAACATAATTTTATTTGTGGTTGAGAGAGCTCCGTGTCAGTGCAGTTCCTTGCAGCAGAAATGGATCCCAACTTTGGGGACCCTGACGCTTACCTAATTTAGCAAGCTCCCAAACCAAACCTCATCTTCCTCTTGCATGTTTCCCAAGGACTTTAGACCTTGCAGGTGCGTATTGCCTGGGTCCCAGAGTGCCTTGGAAGGTGCCCAACCAAGAAAGGTTCCTCCAGCTTCAAGCTCCTTAGTTCTGGGTAAATCTGCTTCTGATTTGCAGTTCTGCTCAAGTATTTCTCTTGTAGAGCATCATGTGAACTAGGAAGCAGTGGGAATAAACAGACATTCACACAGATTATAATATTTTAAAATTTAAAAGCATTTAAGTCTAGACTAAACAAATTGACTAATATAGAATATTAACCCCAGACACCTTTGCTGAATTTTTCTTCCTAAAAATAAATTCTCATCAGTCTCTGGACTATCAGCATAGTCATTTCTGTAGACTAAATAAGTGATTTTTTTACGTGGTAAGCTCAACATTTACAGCATCATTGAAACCCTATCTGGCTATTTAACTTTATTCTGCTTTCTCTTTACCTCATCTAAATGGGCTGATGCCAGGTATAGTCTTATTATTTCTTCATTCTTTTTACCTCAAGGGATTTTTAATATATATGTGTGTGTGTGTGTGTGTGTGTGTGTGTGTGTGTGTGTGTATACATATATCAAGCACACCTGTAATTCCAACAATTTGGGAGGCTGAGACGGGAGGATCGCAAGTTTGAGGCCAGCCTGAGCAATTTAGTGAGGTCATCTCAAAATAAAAAAATAGAACGATCTGGAGATGGAACTCAATGGCAAAGAGTCCCTAAATTTAATCCCCAGTACCATGCAAAAAAAATTTAAAGGACTAAAGAAATAAATAAAAAGTGGTGTAAATTCTGTTTTACTTCTGATGAATTCATGAAGAATTCATACTCTACAATAACAAGAGTATTGTCTATAGATATAGGTTTCAAAATCATCTCCTTAGAAGAATGTATGGTTCTGTATGATAAGATTATGAAACATGGATTCGGGGTCCTTATTACAAAAGTTCAATTTTTCTATTTTTAAGGGAATCACATAATAAACTACAGACTGAATTTTCCTTATGCAAAATACTTAGGATTTGAAGAATTTCAGATTTGGGTTGTTTTTTTTTTTTTCTAATTTTGGACTATTTGCATATGTATAATGACATCTTAAAGGTGGAACCCAAGTCTAAACATGAAATTCCCTTGTTTTACATAAACTTTATACACACAGCCCAAAGATAATTCTATTTAATATTTTAGTGTGCCAGTGTTTTGACAGTGAGGTCAGGTGTAAAATCTTCCTCTGTGTTGTCATGTTGGCACTCAGAACCTTTGGAATTTTGAAGTGTACTTAACTTCCGATTTTTGGAGTAGGGTTGTTCAACCTGTATTAAGTAACCTCGTGCTTCCTGTTTGGTTTTATTTACCTAATTTTACCTTCCACATTTAAGTAAAAAGGTTAGAATTCTTAAGTGGCTTATTAAAAAGTACATTGGGCCAGGTACAGTGACACACACCTGTAATTCTAGCGGCTCAGGAGACTGAAGCAGGAGGATCTCAAGTTCAAAGCCAGCCTCAGCAAAAGTGAGGTGCTAAGCAACTCAGTGAGATCCTATCTCTAAATAAAATACAAAGTATGACTGAGACTGTGGCTCAATGATTAAGCGCCCCTGGGTTCATTTCTAGTACAAATTTTTTTAAAAGTCCATTGGAAGCCAGGTGTAGGGGTATGTGCCTGTAATCCCAAGGGCTGGGGAGACTGAGCCAGGAGGATTGAAATTTTGAGTCCAGCCTGAGCAATTTAGGGAGACCCTATCTCAAAATAAAAAAAATAATGAATGGGGCACTATATGCATAGGTATAATGACATACCTTGAAGGCGGGATCCAAGTCTGAACATGAAATTCATTTGTTTTATATAAACCTTATATACACAACCCAAAGGTAATTTTATTTAATTTTTTATTTAATTTTATTTAAGTTTTATTTAATTTTTTAGTGTGCTCAGTGATACAGTAGCCTAGGGTTAAATCCTCAGTATTTTACACACACATACACACACACTACATTCTAAAACATGATCTTTAATTATGTACACCGGTCCATATGTAGTTATCATCTAAGATGTACTCAAGTTGACTTAAAATGAAATGTCAGCTGAATGCTGGTACTCCCAGTCACTCAGGAGGCTGAGCCCAGGAGGATAGCAATTTGGAGGCCAGGCTTAGAAACGTAGTGAGACCTTACAAAAAATAAGAAGGGCTGAGTTTGTCACTCAGTGGTAAAGCATCCCTGGGTTCAAGTACTCAGTGCCACAAAAAATAAATAAATAAAATCAGATACTACAATTTTGATTAAGAGCTCTCGGTCTCTAGAGCTATGCCTGGTTTCCAGTGTATTCTAAAGTTCAAAGCTCAACATAAATTAAAAAGACTTTGAGAAAATTAAAAAGAGCCAAGCGGGTACATAGTGAGACACCCCCGTAATTCCAGAAACTCAGGAGGCTGAGGCAGGAGGATCTCAGGCCCAAGACCAGCTTGGGCAACTTCACTAGACCCTGTCTCAGGGTTAAAAAGAAAAGGGGAGAGGGTCTAAGGTTATAGCTGAATGGTAAAGCCTCCCTGAGTTCAATCACCAGTAAGTGGGGGGAGCATAACAAGAAAGAGGAAAAATGATCTTTATTTTCTTCTAGTACTTCCAGAGAAATGAAGTGAGTTTCTCAAGTACTTTTGATTCTCAAGGTAGTTTGACTGACATAAACTGTATAGGGAACCAAAGGAGTACTGGTACGTTGTAATTATACGTATAGTGGAATTTGTCATGCTGTTTTGTATATGTACATAACTTGATCAATCTCAGTCCACAGTACCTAACTTTTCCCTCCACTCCTCACTGCCCTGATCTGCTTGCCTAACTCTTATCTCCTTCTAATATTATTAATATTTTTAAAATTTTTATTATTTTAATAAATGCATTATAATTATGTAGGAGCTAGATTCATTATGATATATTCATCCATGACATAGCGAATTTGGTAGATGTCCCCTCTTCCCTATCTCTACTCTGTTGGTTTCCCTTCCATTTTCATGAGATCCCTACTTTTCCTTAATTCCTTTTTTTTTTTTTTTTCCCTGTGCCCCTCTGTTTTTAAGCTCTGCATATGAAATAACATTTAACTCTTAACTTTCTGAGTCTGACTTTATTTCCCTTTAGCATGATGTTCTCCAATTCCATTTGTTTACCTGCAAATGACAATTTCTTTCCTTATGACTGAGAGAGTAAAACTCCATTGAGTATAGCTATCACATTTTCTTTGACCATCCATCTGTTGATGGGCACCTGGGCTGATTACTTAACTTGGCTATTGTTGATTGTGCTGCTATAAAGTGGTATGCATGTATCACTATAATGTCCTGATATTAGATCTTTTGGATAAATACCAAGGATTGGGCTAGCTGGATCATATGATAGTTCCATTTCTAGTCTTTCCTGGAACCATCACACTGATGTACAAAGTGGTTGTACTAATTTGCAGTCCCACCACTAGTATATAAGCATACCTTTCCCCCCACCTCCTTGCCACCAATTATTATTATTTGTATTCTTGAAGAGTATCATTTTAACTGGAGTGAGATGAAATCTTCGTTAAGTTTTGATTTGCATTTTAAAAGAGTTGTTTTATACACATTGGTTCTAGGTAATTTTTCCTGTTCATACTAAGCTGTCACATTGTTAAATGAATGGAGGACAGAGGTCTCTGTGCATGTGGGCTTGGGTCTTTTCATTTAAGGAATGATTAAAGTAAAAAGAGAAAGCAGCCTAGCAAATTTTGAGCCAGTCATATTTTTGAGTGTCTGATGATCTTTAGTTTTAAATAGTCTACCAGTCAGGAAATATGCTTCAAATAAAGTGATCCATCAAGAGATTTCGTCCATTATTCCTGCATAACATTTAATCAAAAATCTGAAAGTTAACAATGTGTAGACAAGCCTGAGTAAAAACTACTTTAAGTTGCTGGCTTTTGCTCTGTAAGAATACTGACACCTGAGTCACGTGTGTGAGCATTTATGATGCATAGCAGAATGCCAGTTTCTGTGCAGGCTCCCAAGGAAATGGGAGAATTCTAGAAGAGTCTATAAGGAATAGTGGAAATGAATGGGAAACCTTTCCAAATACATGTCCTTTTATAGGATTTTTTTTTTTAAAGTATTTTTTTGGTTTTCAATGGGCCTTTATTTTATTTATATGTGGTGCTGAGAATCGAACCCAGTGCTTCACACATGCCAGGTAAGTGCTCTACCACTGACCCACAACCTCAGCCTGGGCTGATCATTTTTTGAGCAACAGACTTCTTTGGTTAGGAATTATTTGCCCAGATGGCTAACTAGCAAGAATTCTCAATCATTCAAATAATTTGTTTTAAACTATTTTGTTTAATGTTGTTTGATTTCTAAATCAAAGACACCAGACAAAGCACTTTCAGAGGGAGAGGAACTGATATCTACAAAATATTATTTCATGTGCTTTTGCTGCAGATTTTTCCATAGCTTTGAGCACTATCCCACTTCACATCAGGAGGCAGAGGGAAAAACCTAATATCAATAATTAGCTTAGATGCAAAATTACTTGCCACACAGATGTGATGTTTTACAATGGCTTTTGAGCTGAAGAGTGTTTATTTTGCTTTAACTTTAGCAAAAACAAAACATTAGGTAAAAACACATTGAAATGACACTTGAAACAACAAAGCTACCCCCAAATCCATTGTTCCCTCGCATTTAAGTCTAGAGCAAATCTAATAGCTAAATTATCCCGTATTGAGAATCGGTGAATAAATGTTTACATAATTGCTCCCACTTTTGCTGAATCTCTTAGTTCGATCAGTTTTAAAGCAGAGGAGTAAAAAATATTTTATTAAAAGAGAGCTTTTGAGATTGAATGTTCCAATTAACTGTTGATTATTTCTCTAAACAGAGTATTTTAGATAAACACCTCATTGTCTCCATCCTAGTGGATTTTGAGGTTGGGATGAAAAGCAGAACTGATATTTCACAGGGACCGCAGGCGACACCATCACCTGTGGTGTTCTCCGCATCGTCCTACTTGGCCACAGAGCCAGTCACAGTATTTAGCAGATTTGTATTTTTTCTGAACTTCTTCAAAATTGATCAATTTAAAAGTAGAAGTACACATACCACCTTGAGTCTGACCGTGTGGTTTAAACAGTCTGTATTGCCATATAGGACACCCTGGATGCAGAGTGCTGGTTCAGGTTGGCGGAAGATGCACTTGTATTGTTTGAGCTGTGGTGGAATCATGTTTGATATGACTGTCTTCACCAGAACATGCTTCAGAAAGGATAGGGTCGAGGTCACTTATCAAAGGTCCAAGGAGTAGCAGAAGCATATCTGGTAAAACTGGGTTCTGGTTTTGAGTGCTTCTTGTACCAGAAAATTCCATCAGTTTCAAAGGGAAGTTCCAGGTAGGATCATGTTGAGAGACCTTGTCTTCCAGCAAGCAATTTTTTTTTGTGAGGCAGAGGGGACATTTTTAAATATTACTTTTTCTAGTCATGTTTTAAAGCAATCAACTATATTTTAAAGTTACAATTTGTTGATTCATAAATACATAGTGAAGTGGCCATCATGGAGATTATACTTAAACATTTAAAACAAAACGTGAGTGCTTTGAGAAGGCGTGAGTTACTGGATACACTGAGGCCCTTTTAATCAAAACACTTAAAGGTCGAATCACTAGATTTCATAGAAAATTTGGAAAGAAAACACAGTTGTATGCCCCTCCCCCACCATTGAAATCTGTTTTTAGTTAATACGGAAAGGGAGTGAAATATTTAATGGAATCTAAAGATAGGCTTTCATATATTAAAAGAAATGCTATTTACAACTGATTTGTTACTAAATAAAATCTTGGATGAATACTTTTAATTACTAAAAAGGTAAGGTAACAATAAACACAGGAAATATAAATGAATAAAGTGTTCACAGAGTCATGCTGCTTTCAGGACTATAAATAGCGCCCCCAGCTCTGCCACTATTCTTAGCAAGAATGAACAAAAGAAGGTGTCCAGAAATAGAAAGGGGAACAGCATCTCCATGAGCCCTGTATTCCATGGCATAGGAAATGCTCCAAGCAAGCTCTCGAATTCAGGGGGTTAATTGATTTTTAAAAAGGACATTTCCATGCTGTCACTTTGCCAAGGAAATTCTTTTACTGGCATGTTTGTAAAATTGGCAGGCTGATGTTTCCTCTGGGTAACACAAGGTGTGATGAAGAATTTTATCTTTACTTCCTTACTAAAATCAGCACCGATGGCTTGACTTTTTGTTAACTTATTTGGTCATTATCAGATGACATCTCTAGAGGGTCAGTTCATGTCGTTGAGGTTGGAAGGAGTAATGCACTGTAGACAGCCCTGGACCAGGAGCCAGGTGTGTTACACCTAAGCCACTCATGAACGCTGCAACCTTGGTCAAAACCTTCGTATACACGTATACACACAAACACAAAAGAACACGTCATTTATTTTTCTTTGAGCCACTGTGTCCTGATGAACTCATGTAGCAAATATATATATATATATATATATATATATATATATATATATATATATATATATATGGAGTCCTCTTATGGGCCAGGTGTAATTCTAAACTGTAGGGATACAAGGTAAATTTTAAAACCTAGTCCTTAGAGCTCAGGATTTTTAACTCAGTGGGAGATCCTTGACCTAGCATGTGTGCAGTCCTGGGTTTGATCACCAGCACCAAAGGAAAATACCAAGTCCTTCCCCACAAACCAAGCCCAGCCAGGGAAGCAGACCTGTGAAGATACAGTTAGGATTAAAGAGGGGTGTCCAATAGAAATGATACATTCTGCAAGAATGCAGGGCAGAGCCACTCTGGCTAGGAGCCGGAAACTACAGTTACTACCATTTGAATCACCTCAGTCTTGAAGGATGCCTTGCATATAAAGAGGTAAAGTGGCTGTGCTTACTTGTCTTACAAGGGCCATATGAGGAGCCAATGGCATGTAAAAGTATCTTGAAAAGCGTAAAGGGCAATGTAAACATAGGCAACTGCTGTGGTATATAACATATACACACCAAATTTCAATTTTATCACAAGGATTCTTGTGCATAAGTACTAACATATCTACTTCTAATTTCCAATTGCATATTAAGTTTTTTTTTCTTTTTTCTTGTTTTGGTGGTACTGGGGGATTGACTCCAGGGTCTTGCATATGCTAAGCAAATGTTCTACCATTGAAGTGCATCCTCAGCCCAGATTTTTTTCTTTTTTGATAAATAATTATGAATATAATTATTTAAGAACAGATTATAGGCTATATTGTAGTTAAAAGTGAAAGGAACACAAATCTCATACTTTGATTTTTTAAAATATCAGTACAAACTGAAGTCAATTGAAGAAAAAAATAACTTATCCAAATATGAATATATTTCCCATAAGTAGTAATGATAGATTGATTATTTTTAAATATGATTTGGTGGTTTTCAACAGGTGAAATTATGACTATGTGGTATTTTGTGCTAATTAGATTATTTCTGGGAACACATTGCTTGTTCATAAACTGTATTCTGGTGAAAGATCATATTCTAGGCAAAATAAGTATGAGAATTATTTCTCAGCAGTAGAAAGTTATTATTGGTTTATCTTCAATCAGACAGCTCAGATTATTTCATTCAGAGATCTATTGAACAAAATTTTTGAGTGACTATTAACATGTAATGTCAAAAGAGGTAGACAGTTTCTTAGACTGTTCCAATATGCCTTTTTAGAATTAAACATGATTACACTCAACTTTTCCATTAATATGTCATCCCATTTTTAACCACCAAAAAGAGGGGGACCTTCTTGTAGAAGCAATATGCAAATTACTTTGAAGTATGCAAATAGTTTTGAGTATATTTTATTTAGGGTTACCACTGTGGAAAAAGATTTCATTTCCATTATTGCTTTTGTTAAAATTAAATGCCACCTGGAGGAAAGGTGTAAAACAGTAGAAATCTGTCCTGTGCACAAAGGGTTATTGATAGACTAGCATAAGTCATTAGCTCACAGTTCAGGTTCAACTGTCCCCTATCTGTGACTATCACCACCTCCAGTTATGCTGTTCATTGTGGGCTTGGTCCTCGCAGCTCTGCTCCTTTTAACACTGGGTGCCGAGGTGAGGATATTCTAGTCAGGGGTCTTTATGAGCTTTCTGTTGCCAGGTTTTCAGAAAATGTAATCTTGGTAGTGTGAATTTAAGAAAAACTAAAAGTGTCCACAAAAGCTCTTCTGGTTTCACCTAATGTTTTTTGTTAAGAAACAATAGTGTTTATTTATCATGTTGGCTTAGAATTTCTTTGGTATTCCAAATGTCCTCTCAATTTTTACAAGAAACTAAATTCAATAACATCTTTAAAAAAACAAAAGGTTTTAGTTGAGGGTGGGTGAGGAAGTTATATGAAGATGAAGTGGGAACCTCAACCCAAGGACATAATAGACAAGAAATGATTTTTTTTCTTCCCCTTTCTTCAGAAGTGGTCTTCCGCACGGTTTAATGTGCTAACATAACCCCGGTTCCAATATTTCAAAAGATACAGAACTTCCCAGCATGATGATAAAGTTTTCCTGTGTTCCAATAATAAAACCTCAACGTACCAGTGATTTCCAGTTCCTTTGTGGCTCAGCAATTTGTGAAGACCAACTAAGTCCCAAGCACCCGGCCTGCAGTATCAGTGTGGGAGTCGGAAACAGATGTTCATGGGACAATGCCATTTGTTGTCACTGTCGATACTATGTGGCAACCTTCCCAAATGAAATTGTTTGTGGATGGAAAAGAATGTAAGCAGTGATTCATGCCCAGGACCTTTTTTTTTTTTTTTTTTTTTTCTGGCAACAGCCTAACCATCTTTTATTTGTCTAAATCAGAAAAGTAGTGAGTTAAAATTTCTAGCGTAACTTACTTTTAGAATATCCCTCCTCCCCTTTTTTGTCATCTACTTTCTTCTAAAAGGAAATACCTTAGGTGACTTACTGAAAAAAAGTAAATGTCTTACTTTTATTTGACAATCCTGAGAGCAACTGATATTTCTTCAAAGTTAGTGTTTTGATTTAGGTATTTTAGTATTTTATTTAGTAGGAAAATAATTTCAACTTGAATGGACAGTATGTATTGCTTCTCACTCTTAGTAATTTGGAAATAGAATTAAACAATATTAAGTAGAAACATTTATTGAAGATTGCATGATCTTGGGTTGAAATTTTTATAACTATTACAATGGAATATCCATTAATCTTATTTGCCATAAGACAATGGATTGATCTGTGTAATGTAAATATTACTTTATAGAAACACTGAAAAATATACTTAAAATGAAATAGAGGCAACAAAGCTGTTTAAAACTTAAGTATGCCATGCCATAAGAAATGCAAACAAATGATCTTTTTCAGGAAGAAGACCAAAGGAAAGTTCAAGGCATAATATCTATCAAATAATGGTGTTTTTATAACAACAAATTTTAATCCACAAATGAAAGCCTTTTACCATTTATTCATATCCATAGATGCCTAAGGCCATAATTATAAAAATGTTTTATGTTCTTTTGAAAGCATGTAATTTTCACAATTAGGTTTCTATAGCACAGAAAAATTATTTTAAGTGACATAAAACAAAATCAGATTCAAACAAGAGCCAAAGGGAAGATTGGTATCTCATGTGCTGGAAGGATCCTGGGTTAGGAAGTTAGAATCTTGGGTCCCCCTGTTTGTACTACCTATTGTTTTAATAAATTGAGTTTTGTGGCTCCCTCTAGCTCTGACTCTTATTCTTAGGTACAAAAATACCAGCTCAGGTGGATGACCTCTAGGATCCTTATAGGCTCTCATGGTTTTTCTTATTTGTTTGTTTGGTTTTTATTGAACCCAGAGGTGCATTATCACTGAGCTACATTCCTAGCCCTTTAAATTTTCTACATCCATCCTCCTGCCTCAGCTTCCCTAGTTGCTGGAATTAACAGCTGCTATAACACCAGTTCACAGTTTTTTATTTATAGTATAGTAATAAAATCTTTCAAGATTGCATAGTCTGTCCTCGAAGTCATTAACATTCCTTGGAATCACAAACACTTTAGAGTATCTGATGAAAGCTATTATTAATCTTTCCAGAAAATGCATAAATAGAAAAATTTGCATGTTATCCTCAGGACTTCTCTGACCTTTTGAAGCCCATGGAAGGTCACAGGTGAAAGACCTAGTGACCACCTAAACAAGGTTGGCAGCTTTCTATTTTTGTGAAGATTGAAGCGGGTATTTGAAATTTCTCTGCACTTTGGCATCAGAACTTTCTAATTATGATTTTTGTAATTCTTAAGTGACTTAGATTAATTATACATATTTATGGGGTATGGCACAGTAATACTACATATACAATGTGTAAGGATCCAGAGAGGATTTTCTAATAAAAAAACAAAGTTGATTATATTTTCTAGGTATTTGATATTGGTGTCAACATGTTGGAAATTTGACATTGGTGTCAATGGTCTGAAAAAGGAAAAAAAAAAAAAAAAATGGAAAAAGTGCATTACAGTTACAGTGGATGGGCTGCTAAGGATTTGAGCAGCACCTGAAAAGAGATCCTACTGTGCACATCTGTGGTAGAGGGCAACAGGGAATGCCACTCATGTCCTGCCTGCGAGTTCTTCCTTGCTTTAGAACAGGAAGCTCTCCAACCAGTGTGCCTGCATCGCTCAACCAGTGAATCAAGACTGACTCTTGTAATCATTTCTGTTTTTATTAGAAGAAATTGAAAATGAAATGCTCCTAATGACAAGGAGCCTAATTAACTACAGAGGACTACTTTGAGGTCGTCTTTATTTTCTGGCCCCAACAGAGAGTATTTGGATACCAAAATGAGTGGAGAAAGTCATAATCTAAGTCATAAATACAAACTAGAAAATGATTTAAATTCAGATTTAAGATATTCAAACTACTAATTTTCTTACAATATACATCTTCAGTTCTTTTTTTTTTTTTTTAAATCCATTCATGGGTGATTCTACATTTTCCTAAATTCTAATATCATTTGGAGAAAGCTTTGGACTCTTAAAAGTAACTTTAAGGACAGGGATGTACTCAATGGAAGAGTACTTGCCTGGCATGCAAAAATCCCTGGATTCTATTCCCAGCACTGCAAAAACAAAAATACAAGCAAATTCATGCACATGATTTCATTACTTCCTTTAGTTACTATCATTTTTATATTATACATAATACATAATAGATATGTGTGATTCATTTTAATGAATAAAAAAATTTACTGAACTACTTTGACCTAGCAAATTTATAAGCTATAGTAAAGCTTTCCTTTTACCCTCATAACTACACCTTTAAATGCTCAAGCTAACAAATCCTTTATGGACTGACTTGTACATTTTTCTGATTCTATAAATTTCTCTGCATTGAGGTCAAATTGGATGGGTTTATGTTGCATCTTCCTGGCATTCACAGCATGAGCAAGAAAACAGAAATTTCTAGTCCCGATGTTACAGGAAAGGCCCCAATTCTACTTGACAGAAGTGATTTCAATTAGGTAGTCCCTGGGCTACCTTTTCTGTTTCACTAGAACGAATGTTATTGGTTTAAGGGGAAATCCTTGGATACCAGATAACCTGCTCACCGTGTGGAGCAAAGTTACTTAGAGCGCTCCGAATCCCATCTTTGATCTCCGGCGATATTTTTCTCTGTTATGTCACAGAGGTCACCTGGCTCATGTGTGACAAACTGCCTGCATAAGTCACAGTGCCAGTGGCAGAGATTTGTAACCATGCCCCTGGTCCATTGCCTTTGAATTATTTCACAGGCCCGCTGCTTTACATTTACAGTCTGTCGGAAGATGAACAGGGGAAGAGAGTAAAATCAAGGGCAGGGTCTCATCCTGAAGGACAAGGGGAAACAGGTGGAAGGTTAATGGCCCTGGAGCGATTCCACAAGCCTCTCAGGCTTGATATATGGGCCTCGGGCCTAAAACGGGCATTGGCTTTCAAAGATATATTATTTCATTTGAGGAGAGACATTCTGGAGTTCCTGCATTTGTCTGCTGATAGATGATCCTCTGTCCACAATTGGTTATGGCGGGTGAGTTTTCCTTGGGCCTGCTCCCGTACATAAAAATTTTGCTGAGCTCTCCAACCTTTCACATGCCTTTAAGAATGGGACGTGTGCAAGCCGGTTGGCAGGCTGTGGGGTTTTGTTGCTGCTATTTTTGTAGTTCCTTTTGAACCATGAGGCAAGAGGGGGATGAAAGACACTTCTGTTCATTCATACATAACTTGATAAGGTGGCCTTGCAAAAGAAGAGAGAGAGAGGTGGAAGGGATGTTGGGAATCAGACATGTGGGGCAGTCTGGTAAGATGAGCTAGGCCGAAAATTCAGATGTTAGAGTTTCAAAAGTTGCTTACTTGAAAGATAGATACCACTGAAAAAACTTTTGACTTATAACTGTTTTGGCGTTACCTCTAAGCTTTGAACAAATGGCTTACACTATTTTATGACCGTTTTCAAGAAGTTTAAAGTGGTTGCTTTGGCAGAGAAAAGATGCTTTACACAGAGACCAATGATTACTTTGCTTAACAAGAACCACCAGGCTCTGCTACCAAAAAACATGTCTAATGGTTCAAGTGTCACAAATGAATTGAACTGGTCACTAGGTGAATAGAACCAGTCACCTGAGCAGATCTTGTGTGACCTCTCAAAAGTTTAAGTCTATGGTGCACACCTCACTCAACCTCAACCTCCTAGCGTTCATACATTTAATATTCAGAAAAATATTTGGAATTCTAATATGCTTCTATTTATAATATCTTGAAATTCATTATTAACTCTGGTTTTGGGTGTGTCTGTATCAAATCTTTGACTTTATAATTAATCACCTATATCTGCCATACTAATTCTGTCAGAGAGATAATTTTTTTTTTTTTTTTAATGTAATGGGGATTGAATCCAAGGGCATTATACCTCTGAGCTACATCCCCAGTCCTTTTTATTCCTTTAATTTTGAGAGAGGGTTTCAATAACTTGCCCAGACTGGCCTTGAACTTAAGATCTTCCTGCCTCAGCCTCCAGGTATCTGGTACTACAGGTGTGCAGCACCACGCCTGGAACAGATAAGACATATTTGTAAAGCAAACATTAAGGAAAATAAACTCCATAAACTCATTATGTGAACAAAAGGTGATTTTTCTTTACATTTATTTTGTGTTTAGCTGCCCTTGGGTTTGGTGAATTCACACATATGAAATGTCAAAATTCTATTCTATGTGTGGATATTTTTACCCTGACCAGCTTTGTCAAAAATATTCTTCACGTAGAAAAACTTTCCCATGTTTATCATAGACACATTGATATATATGGATATGAAGTTAATATTGGACAAACTTATCTGATAATGTATGAGTACCAATAAGAATTTTATTCTTAAATGAGAGGCACTGCTGTGTAATGAATTACAAATACTTTTGCATATATTTACAAAAGACCCTTATCACAATTCATATACATCCAAAATCAAGACCTGTGCTGAGGATGTATTTCAGTGATAGGGTACTTGCCTAGCATGGAGGCCCTGAGTCCATCCCCACCACTGCCTCCCTCTCCACAAAATTTCAAATCCAGCTGTCAATGCAAAGATGCAGTTTCTAGTCACTGGCCTGTTAATTATCAGACTATAAAGATATTCTTTTCTTGACCTCTGGAATAGAGCAAAGTAAAGGTGAGATCAGGAGCAGGAAAACTGCAGACACATGTTTTGGTACCTGCAGGAAGAAAAAGTAATGACTATTTAAAAAGATTCCAGACCTCATCGGGCGCCATGGTGTACTGAGGCAGGAGGATCTTCGAGTTCAAAGCCAGCCCCAGCAAAAACTCAGTGAGACCCTGTCTCTAAATAAAATACAAAATAGGGCAGGGGTTGTGACTCAGTGGTCAAGTGCCCCTGAGTTCAATCCTGATACCAAAAAAAAAAAAAAAAGATTCCAAACCCCTCATGAAGGAGTGTGAGCAGTCAAGAGCATCTGCTTTTCCACTTGTTGCTTGGAGGAACTGGCAAAGGCTTGCTCAGGACCAGGAGCCCCAGCTTAGAGCACCACAGATAGAACAGTCCCAGCAGAGGATGAGGCCCAGACCCCACAGGCATGCTTTCCAATCACAGAATCAAATGTGGTTCTTTCAATCTTTTTTGCTTGTGACCTAAATGCCTCATTTTTATGTTAGAAAGGTTACCAGTCTATTTCCGTTGTATTTAGAGTCCTCTGTGATATTTCCCAGTGTGTGGACCCCAGCTCTGTGGGTTATGTCACTGCTTACTAAAAGCAAAGATCAAGACAAAGAATCCTGCATGACTGGTTAAATTGGAAGCTCATTCTGCATTAGTAAATAATGTCACAGTCTTCTGCATCTGTCAAAGTCTCCCAGCGCAAATGGACACCTCCACAAGATGATCCATAGGAAGCCAAATACTTGCAAACGGTCTCTTAATTGCTCATTTGCAGTTGGACAAAATGCTAAGTACAGAAAGACTTCAAAGCCAATGGAATCTGCATTGAAAACAGGATCTCAATACACATAGTCGCTTATTGTTGCAAAATTAGAATAACAAATGTTCCCAGCATGAAGCCAACATAAACTTGCCTGAGTTTTATTCAACCTGAGACTAAGTCAACCCTCCCTGCTCCCTCCACTTTTTAACAGCAATAGAGGAGACACCCTTAGCACTCTGTTATTCTATACTGTTAATTTTAATGATATATTTAGGGCTCCATCACAGTTTGTATTTTTACGTGTAATTACCGGTATTAAAAAAAAAAAAAAAAAAACACTCATTAGTGTTCTGTTCCACTGACTTAATTATGCCCCTTAATTAAATCTTGACTAACTGGGGGTCACTGCAGTGTCAGTGGGATTTGTCACTGTTTTCAGCAGGTGTCTGGTTGCATCTATTTTTAGTTTTCCTATGGTTTAAATCTAAGAATTTGCACCTCCCCCCAACACCACCCCAACTGCCAGAGAGAGAGAGAGAGAGAGAGAGAGAGAGAGAGAGAGAGTTAGTTCTCATTGGAGGGAAGGAACAGCATATATTTGGTAGGTAACAGCTTTTTGGTAAGAGAAAAATTTTGCTTTTATTAGTCTAGAAAATTCCCTGGATTAGGGGAAATATACTTGCATACAATAGATGCACTTTCTAAAAGATCGATTTGTTTACAATCTAGAAATTATGTCCAAATCTGTCTATGAAATTCTAAAAGCTCCTGAAAGAAGAAAGAATATATATATTTTTTTTATTGTAAACAAATGGGATACATGTTGTTTCTCTGTTTGTACATGGCGTAAAGGCGTACCATTTGTGTAATCATAAACTTACATAGAACAATGTTGTTTGATTCGAAAGAATATTTTTCATGGTTGTTTATGTTATGAGAATCACATTAGATGTTTTGTACCACAGGACATAATTGTTATTTTTAAAATACAAAGTAGGGCTAGAGGTTCACTCAGTGGTAGAGTGCTCTGGTAGCATGTGTGAGGCCCTGGGTTCCATCCCCAGCACCACAAAAAATTAAAAATTAAAACACACACACACACACACACAATAGAAATCAAACTAAAACAAAAAGTGTCTCTTAATACTAGACACAAAAGTCAATTCATTGTTTGGAGTGAGTCTTAATGTAATATTAAGACTGATTGTCTTCACATTCCACATTAAGAGTATTTAGACTCATGATTTTAATATAATACTGCAGAGAGACACAATTCCCATGATTCTGTATGTAATGGGTACCTAACGTTGATCTGAATAATTGATTAGTCCAGCCAGGCTTTTATAACTAGTTGTCAGCTTCTCAACATAAACCCTGAAAATACTGACTGTGAACCTACGAAGCTTTTACATTTATTAATCTGTTTTTAATCTAAACCAGGTACTCAGCATTTGTTTGTTTGTTTATCTGCTATGAAATTAGGGGAACCCTTGAAACATAAACCATGAAAAATTAAACGTAGACTATTTACCTCTGAGTTTTTCCTTCTCAACAATTTGGATTGAAATTTGGATTTTTAAAAATAAGAACATCCACCTTCATTTAAAGGTTAAATAGTCAACAATTTTTCTGCCAGAAAAGTTTCACAGAACTGGGATTTCTAATAACCAGTTTAAATGAGACAATAGGTCACAGATGTTAATCAACAATGTAAAACAGTGTTAGGACCTTAATGCATTTTATAAATGAAATAAGCAATTTCATTTTTGTTGGTTTATGGACAAATGTAGGAGGGGCAGAGTAAGAAATTCATTAAAGAAATCATACAATAGTTCAATTTACTATATCTCTAAAATCAAATCAATTCATTTTATCCAAAAGAATGAATGCCTTTTAATGAGACCCTGTCTCAAAATAAAATTTAAAAAGGGCTGGGCATGGACCTCGGTGGAAGAGTGCTATCTTTGCATGTGCAAGGCCTGGGTTCAATTCCCAACATGGCAAAACAAAATTAAAATGAAAGGAATTAAGTCCATTTGTCTCTTAACAAGTGACAATGTTATTTGTTATCCCAGTAATTCTCAATACAAAGCTCAATTGACCTTTCCTCTCAGTTCTCCTAATACTTTTAAGGAATCCATAAATTAAATATGAGAACATACATAATTTTTTAACCCATTCAAATGGTGAGATAAGAATTTTAATGCCTTCAAAGGATTCCTGAAAAACTTCCTAATTGTCACTGGATAATAAAAAATTGGGTCATGTATTCTTTATGGGTTCATGCGTCACAAGGACCTACTAAGCAATATGAAGTCCAGATTTCCTTACATTTTTTATAGTTTAATTATGATAGGGTTGGTCAGATATTTTTGACCATAGGATTAAATATTTATCAGCTATCAATTATGTGCCAGGTATCATTTTTGGACTGAAATATTCCACATAAAGAGTATAAAGAAAAGTTTTGCATTTATTTATTTATTTGGTACTAGAGATTGAATCCAGGGGTGCTCTACCACTCTGCTACATCCTGAGTCCTTTTTGTGTTTTTATTTTGAGACAGGGTCTAAGTTGCTGAGGATCTCATTAAGGTGCTAAGGCTGGCCGCGAACGTGGTAATACTCCTGCCTCAGCCTCCCAAATTTCTGGGATTAGAGGTGTGCCACACTATGCCTGGGCAAAATTATACATATTCATGATTATAAATCTTTATTTATTTGTAGTACTAGGGATTAAATACAGGTGCTCTCTACCACTGAGCTATATGCCAGTCTCTTTTCTATTTTTTATTTTGAGACCAGATCACACTAATAAATTGCCAAGGCTGGCCTCAAACTGAAACCCTCCTGCCTTGGCCTCCCAAGTAGCTAGAATTGCTGATGTCCACCACTGTGCCCATTACATATCCTTATTTATTTATTTATTTAAATTCTTTGCCCTTATGGGGATTGAACCCAGAGGATCTCTACTATTAAGTCATACCCCTAGTCCTTTTTATTTTTTGACACAGGTCTCACTAAGTTGCCCAGGCTGGCCTCAAACTTGGATTCCTCCTGTCTTAGCTCCTGAGTAGGTGGGATTCCAGATGTGTCACCACACAGTTCCTAAATCTTTAAGCATTTGTATTGATAGTAATCCAAAGCATTTGGAAAACCAGCACAGCCTAGGATGTGCAGGTAGTGGATGTCTCTGCTCTCCCTCTGTAAGCCCTCAAGAGATCTTACCATTTTCCCCATGTGTTGTATATGGTGAGTTCAAGTGCATTTCTGCATATGCTCAAGGGTTATCTTAGTAGTTTTCTGAAGCTCAGAGTTAAGGGGAAAGTGAGCCATAATGATTTAAGGAGAAATGAATAGGTTTTAGAAGATAAGGTAATACTTTGTACTTCTTGTAAGTGAACTGATCATGGTTGGTGGAAATCATGTGAATAAGCAGGTTTTAAAGCTTGATAGAATATCTAAGAATATTCTTCCATGTTATAGCTAAATGAGGCCCATTATGTGGGCTTTCAGATAAACTCACAAAGCTCTTGTTCGTGTAAACCTCATAGATCTGCCATCGCTCTTAGTGAATAACAAGGTATATCATCCAATTTCTTTAACAGCGCATTAATCCCTTCCTAGTAACCTCTCTCTGCTTCATTGATTTGATAATACGAGAACAATAAACATTTTTGGCACAACAAAAACACAGTATCAGAGTGTACACCTTCCATAAATATAAAGTGCAATGGGGAAACAGAAGCACTGAATGAAGGGAAACCAGGATTTCTAGGCACAAAATAATACTGTGGTTGAACACTGCTAAAAATCAAGTTAAAACTGTCATCAGGCCACGTGCTGCCTTCTCTGAGATCAAATGGTTGAAAATGAGAAGCAGACAGAAGTCTAGGGGAATTTGCCCTTAGGGACAACCAGGCTAGGTTCCTGCTGATGGGTCCCTAGTGCTTCTGCCTACTGGGGATGGAGGAGGACATTCAGCAATGGCCACTCACCTTGTCATCAGCTTAGCTCTTCCAGAGTTTCCTCAGCTGTAGGAACAGGGTGCTAAACTGTCAGAAATGTACTGGGTACTAAGTGAGATAGTATATATTCAAGGATTGTCAGCTTCCTCCTTCCTGCATCCATGCTTCACTGTCCCCAGTGCTTATTTGATTCATTCAGTAAATGCTTAGGCTTGGCACAGGGTCCTAGATAGATAGTCACTTCTCTCTTATCACAGCTGAGGCCTCCTGATGTAGAGATTAGGTGGATTCGGAGTGGAACAGACTTGACCTCAAGTCCCAGATTGCCACATGCTCCTAGGAACGTGACTTAACTCTCCACTTGAGTGTCCTTGCCTCTATAATAGGGGTGGTGTACAATTTACTTTTAGAATGAGCTGTGTTAGAATCTGAGGACACAGAGATGAATCAGAAATGGTCTCCATCCTCAAAGTGGCAGGTACATCTGTATAAAATTATGAGATCCAGTGCTATTTTTGTGGGGAAATATGCTAGAATGCTATTCCTAAACTTGTATCTTGGCATTACCAAAGCAAGAATTACATTTCACAAAGTCAATATAAAGCAACATGTGCTAATCACTATCATTTATTGTCCAGGCTAACAAATATGTGTATTCGTGTGTATTTGCTATTTCCTCTAGAGTTAAACAGAACTCTGAGACATTTTAAGTCTGTGTAATTCACCTATTTCTGTTGAGTCTGATGTAAATTAAGCCCTGTTTTGTCCCTAGTCACCTCTGAAGCACAGAGGAAGTAGAGAAAGGAGTGGCATTTTAACTCCTGAGTAGCTTGTGAGTCTGTCACTCTATCTAATTACCAGGTAAAGATACTGAAATGCTGATTAGGGTTAGGGTGGAGCGAAGAAGAGCCCGAACAGTCCAATATGACTCATTTACTGTTAAGTGACTTTCAGCTTGCCTTTTATTAGTATGCCAAACAAGCCTTATTTATGCCAAATAATTAAGTCTATTATTAATGGAAAGGTTTAAGGGTGGAGACAGAATGACTTCCGGAAACTTTTTTAGAACTAAAAGGCTCACCTAATTGCATTACAATATGGTGAGTGCAATAATAGAAGTTCCCTACTAGAGGCTAAAATCTTACCAAAGTCAATCCTTTCTTTCTGTGTAACCCTGACCTTGGTTAAAATTGGGGCCACACAAACAAAGGGCAAATTTGTCTTTGATATTGCTGTCCGGCCTTTATTCCAGATGTCTGCCTGTTTGCTCTGACCTCTGTCCACCTGTAGTAGGCATAGGTACCCCCTTCCTCTTGCAAGGTACACCCCCACAAACAGCTCTGCCCCACACAGCCACACACAGTGCTGTGCTAACGCACACATATGCACACACTTCACACAAAAGCCTCCTGTCAGCAGAGGCTGCATCTGCGCCTCCAGTTCAGAATCCCTTCTTGTGGACTTTGAGGGGTCTTTTCTTCCGCTTCTCTCCCTGCTCTTCCTGTTCTGCTGCCTCCAGTGTCTGTTCTTTCATCCATTGCTGATCTTTTAAATGATCTTTTCCTGCTCTCCTGGCTCTCATCAGTCCACATGTGTGTGCAAAACTGTCCTCTTAAAATCAAACCTCAGCACAGCACCTTCTTACCCAGCTGCCCCGTCTGTCACCTCCCTGCCTTTTCTGCTCCTGGCACCCCACCCCCGCCTCCGTGTCTCCACAGCCACCCCTAAGAGTAGAGTTCTCAGCTGGCAGCCAAAAGGCTGCTCCCAACTTGAACATCACCAGTGCCTTGGCCACGTCTTCCCAGCTTCACCTCCCTCTCCATTTTATATCCCTGGCCATCATTGTATCCCCAAACTGCTTTCTGGAGTACATCAGTATTTTCTGATCCCCTACTCCCGCTCTGGGGTTCTTTTCCCTTTGTCTCCCTAACTTTTTTTTTCCTTTTTTTTTTTTTTTTTTTTCTTCCCTCCCCTCAGTTCCAGGGATTGAACCCAGGGGCACTTAACCACTGAGCCACATCCCCAGCCCTTTTTCATATTTTATTTAGATACAGGGTCTCACTAAGTTGCTCAGGGCCTCACCAAGTTGCTGAGGCTGGCTTTGAACTTGTGATCCTCCTGCCTCAGCCTCCTCCCTAACTCCTCTTAAACAATCTTTTTCTCTAAGTTTCTGCCATTGGTTCCCTTTCCTTCTCACTCTACCCATTCCTCTTAGTGATGTCACCTACAAACACAGTTATGCCTTCCCTTTAACACTTTGGATCACTTGCTAAATACATCAGTGTTCATCACCTCCAGGAAGCCTCCTTTCTCCCTCCGATTTTTTTTTTTTTCTTTTCTTTTACATACTCCCATACTCTACTCTCTCTAGTTAGTGTCCTGGATTTTCTGATTTCATCATACTGTCACCAGAGGAGGGTCTGAGGAGTTTCAAGAGGGAGATGTCAACTCAGGACAAGTGGGTCTCAACAAATGTCACAGAAAGGAATCTAAGGATAGGCCAGACCTGAGCAAAGATTTAGTTAGGAAAGCAAGGATTATGCTCTTGAAGGGAAGAGAGTGAGCATGGGTTTTCTTTATGGTGAGAAGCAGCCCCTTGGTGAGAGGTGTTCATATTTATAGAGGGACAGCAGCTGGGGCCCGGCTAGCAGTGGAGCCAGGGTGTGGCTGCACAATTAGATGCCAGTATTCCTTCCGCTTGTGCACTGTTCTCACATCATGTTACTTTCTCTGGGCAGGGTCAGGGGCACAAGACCGTGGGGTGGGTTGTGCAGTGGGATTCCAGTGGTTCATGGGTGTTCCTCGGTGTGGGGCTTGAACCCAGGGGCACTTTTTATTTTGAGACAGGGTTTCTTGAAATGCGTGGGCCGACCTCCCACTTTAACTTGCAGTCCTCCTACTTGAGCCTCTGGAGTAACTTGGATGGCAGGCGTGCACCTCCGCTCCAGTCGGGATGCTTCTCTTTAGGGGCTCAGAGTACCTTTCTTTCTACATAGCCCCAAATTCCTACCTGAATATCATTCCAGCTTTCCATTGCTTGCAGAGAAGTGAAAACTCCCCAGCCTGGTATTCTCTCATCATCTTCTAACCCTTACTCCAACCAGACTCAAAACCATTGATCTGATAGGTCTAAATGTAGTCGTGGAACTACTGGCTGTCCCAATCTGGGACATCTGATGATCGCCATTATACTCTTTCTCTGTTCGCTGCTACTTGTCTGTCGGTCTTCCTAACCCTTATCACTCCTTACTAATTGCTGTTTCCTGTCCCAAGCTCTAGCACAGAGATCTGAACTCAGTGATTACTACACCAAATTTTTAACTTTCCAAAATTCATTTATGATAATGTGGAAATGCTTGGTATGGATATAAAGCAGTGGCTCTCGATACTTTTGGAGTCAGGACACTTTGCGTTCTTGAAAATGACAGACACCAAAGATCTTTAATTTGTGCAAAGTTTTAAAAAGTGTTTTTGGAAGCACTTGGGATGGAACCCAGGGCCTCACTCACCTGCTCTACCACCAAGTGACACCCCCCAACCTCAATGTGAGTTTTGCCTATCAATATTAATGAATTAGGAGTTGTAACAGAGAAATCGTTAAAACACAAGAATTCACAAGCACACACTCCGTCTGCTTTCAGAGTGATGATGTCATTGCATCTCTTGGCCTCTCTATACTCCTGAGAGGTGGAGGGTCAAGAGAGCAAATAACATCTTGGTATAATTGAGAAAATAGTTTTAACCTCTTAGACCCCTGACCACACTTGTAAAACCACTGATTTAAATATTATCACTCTTGTGGCATTATCTGCTCTTCCATAGGGATTCAAATCTGATGCAAACTGAATAACTAGAACTAACCTTCTCCACCTCCCCCCCCATACTCCCCAGTACACCCAGGGCCTGGTGCGTCCTAGGGAAGCACTCGACCACTGATCTACATCCCCTAAAAACTGGAATTTTTAGGTCAGCAAGTAAGTGGAGTGGTGAGAGACCCCCAGGAGAATAGCAGCTCTTCTCAGAGTCTTAAGATTTTCCTGCCAGTGGTGCCGAGGCTGTTTTTCTGTGGGGCTGGGAGCCTCACTAAGGCCAGGGGTGGCTCTGGGAAACAGCATTGGTATGTGTATAGGTCACTGACAAACAGGTACAGCTTTTCCCTACCTGTCCCCCTGGCCTCCTCCTCATCTGTGCTCACATGCACACATACACAAGGCTCCATGGAGCATGATAGACGTTCCAGAGTCCCTGGGTGCTTGTCTGCTCTGGTACCACCCTGCCTTCAATTGCCTTTGAGGGACAGCAGGTCCCACAGTAACCATCTCCCTGAAGGCAGGGTCCCTCTGGGCCTGAATGACAGCTACAGTTTCTTTCCAGTTAGCCCCTAAGACAAGTAAGAGAACTAGCAGCATGGTCAAATTCACATCAAAGCCTGGAGTTGTGGCTCTGTTTATTAGCATTTTGCATTGGGTTCTTATTTTCTCTGTCCTGTTTGATTGAACTAGGGGTTAGGAGCTAGTTCTGACTTTGATGGAAGAACAATGATGTTAACTGATAAAGACTGTTATTTATTGACCCCCAAGCCCTGTTTTATGTTCTATTTATACAGTAGCTCAATTAACCCTAACCACAAGTGGGGGGACATCAATATTAATTAGAATTTGACTGAAGTGGCATAGACTACTTTTAAATGATCAGGGAGTTAGATCATTTGACCAAGTTCATACTGCTCTGTTGCCCATGAGGGGAGCTGGGTTTGCATCAGGCCTATCTGAGTCCATAGCTCCTACCCTCGGCCATATGGGTATATGCTTCTCGGCATATGGGTCTCATGCCATTCCTGTGCTTAAAACTTTGACGTGTGGGTACGCATGTGAGACTCTGCTCACACTTGCACACGTGGGAAGAGGGCATCTATTGGCTGCAGTTTTCTGGAGCTTTTTATTCAGTGTCACATGTGACTGTCAGCCCTGCTGCAAGGTCACCTTGTTAGACCTGCAGAGTCACAGTCTTTGACCTGCTGAGTCACAGTGCACATTTGAACAAGGCCCCTGAGTCAATTATAGTTGTGTTAAAGTTTGAGGAGCAAGAATCTTGAATATAGTTGCTTCTCTCTGAACTTTTACAAGAGAATTAGATAAAGCCACTAGTAGGAGTTCCTGCTCAGAATCATTCAGCATCTTTATTATACAAGACCAAAAATACTTCTTAAAATAATAAGCTTTATATTAAAATAATATGCCTTAAAACCCATATCAATGTTACCTTATCTATAACTTCAGACATTATATATTAATTCTGCAAGACCTCCTACTTTCTAAAAACAACGTGCTATATGTTTTGATAGTCATCTTTGAAGTCTGTCTGCAGTGTGCTTTATTAAAAAGGAGCAAAGACTAAAGGTCTCCATTAAAAAATGTGGTTTGTGGTGGAGTCCAATTTGTATTACCGGGCAAAGGTCACAAAGAGGAGCTCGTTAATGTACTCACTCTGGGATGAGATCAATCTCCATACTTCACCATATTGATCTGAGAGCTCATTGGCACATCCCTCCTTGAACTACTCAGCTCATGTGTGAATGGAGATGAATCTCTTCCTGAGCCTGACCATTCTTCCAGGGGCGGATGTTTCTTTTCTTGTTTTCTTTTTCTTTTTCTTTCCTTCTTTTGGTACTGAAGATCAAACCCCAGGGCAATCTGCCACTGAGCCACATTCTCAGCCTTTTAAACTTTTTCTTTTTTCTCTGTCTTTTTATTTCCTTTTAATTTTTTGAAACAGGGCCTCAGTAAGTTCCTGAGGACCACACTGAATTGCTGAGGCTGACCTCAAACTTGTGACGCTCCTGACTCAGCTTCAGGAGTCTCTGGGATTATAGGTGTGTGCCACCACCCCCAGCCACAGGGTAAATGTCTTGTCCTCACTAAGGTGGCTCCTCTGGTTACTAGTGTTAGGATCTTGTACTTGTTTATCACTTAGAGAAAAGATCTTAGTAGACATAGTTTGCTTTTCTGCTATTGGCAGTGTTAGTTTTCTTCTGTAGTTTATATAAATCAAGTGTGTTTCCAAATAGAGATTAAATTAATCGAAATTCAGGCAGATGGCTTTAACGTGGAACATATTGATGTTACTAATGCAAAGTTCATATCTTCATTACAAGGTATCTACTCACTGCTCTCTTTAGGACCCAGCACAAACACACACACACACACACACACACACACACACACACACACACTACACACCTTCCCCTTCGCCAGAGTTCACTGCCACTCCTGTATGGACATGATTATCCAGTGACAGAAACATTGAGGAGGTGGTGGCATGGTGAATCCAGCTAATAAGACTTTGTGCACTCTTCCCTTGAAGTAATGGATCATGTGAAGATCCATGAGGCAGAAACAAGCCAACAAGCCAAACATTTTCCATTTTCTACAAAAGGATGGATTCCAGATTCAAATTTGTCCAAGTACACTCTGAGTCCTCTAACTCTCAGATGTGGTTTCCAAGAGACACTTGGCTATCGGGAGACAATGGCTGCAGTCCCCTTGGGATGTGTTTACTCTTCACCCTTGAAGCCCTTTCACCCAAGCCCAGGGCTGCGCCCAGTGATGGAGGCCCTGCACGCTCTAGGCTTCTCCTGGGTTCATTTCCTTCGCTTTACATTTCACCTGAAGAAAGAGTGTGAAGCCCAAGGTGGAGGCAGGTTTGCCTAGATCAAAGTTTTGCAAAAAGGCAAAAGATCCCAGGATCACATTGAACTACTATTTGACTAAATATTTTGAGAGAAGAACCTAGTCAATCATGTCACACCATACAATAAATTTGTGGATTTTCAAAATTATGAAGACAGTGTAACCTTTTGTTTCTAGGCTGCTTCTCCATCCTGATTCTGTTGTACGCAGGAGAACCTCATTCCTTCCTCAGTTGGAGCACAAAACCCATCCATCTGGGATGAAGGAAATACTAGTTTCCCATCCCGAGTCACCTTCACAGTTTTACCCCAAATAAGAAGAGTATCTCTATCAAGATTTTATTTGCAAATAATCCCAAGTTCTACTATTTGGTATCTATGGATTTGTATTTTGTAGTCTGACAGAGGACCCTCTTTTTCCCAAATGGCAAATTTCCTTTTATTCGAAATAGATTAAATTACCATTAATGCAATTCTTTGTAGGAAAGAAATCCAGACATTATTGTATTAGCTTTCTGTTGCTGTAACAAAATAAATGAGTTCATCAACTTGGAAGGAGGAAAGATTTGTTTGGCCCAGTCGCTGTGGGGCATGTGATGAGGCAGTACTACGTGGCCACAGGAGTGTGTGTCACTTCATGGTGGCCAGGAAGCAAAGCAGCCCCTGAAGATTCCACCACCTGCCTGTAGCGCCATCAGGTGGGGACCAATCCTTCAACACATGAGCCTTTGCGGGAGACTTATGATCTCAACCATAACAATTATATTTAAAAATTGAAAAAAAAAATACAAAGATTGCTCTTTATTCCTAAATCCAAATGACAGAATAAAGAATTCTGGGCTAGGATTCAGAACACCTGGATTCCCATCCTGTTTCTGTCACCTGAGTTACCTTATATAAATCACAAGCTACCCACCCGAGTATCCTCTTCTGTGAAATGAAGTCGTTGCGCTAAAAGTAGCTACTAGAGTCTTTCAGCAATGAGCAAACAAATACTGATTAAGCACCTCCTGTGAACTAGGGGTTGATTCAGCATGTAGAAATATAGGGGTGGGGTCTTCCTCCATTCAGGTAATGAGAAGGGAGGCCATTCACAGTGCCAGAGAGAGACAGGATGTTTGCTAAGAACTATTAGTATTAACACACAGTGTTTTAAGCACTGGGATGAAATTTCCTAACGTATGCTATTGAGAAACTTCACAATGCAAAAATCGTTTGGTTTACCTGGAAATAAACTTTCTGAACTTTGAGGCCAGCTTTTGATTCCTTGGACTCTGCTCAGTTGCCACCACTTTCTGTGAGTCCATTTCTCTGGATCTCTGAAGGCAGAGACTGACCTATACTTAGCACTGTGACCTGATGGGGTGGCGGGGGAACAGTTCAACTATGTGAAAGAACAAGTCCTCATGTGTATCCCAAGGGAACCTGGCAGAGGAATCCTCCCAGGAGCCTTTGTACCCAGAGAATTCCCATCACTACATAGTCCTTGGGGACCTCTCCTTTACTTCTGACCTAATTTTAGTTGTATTTTTGGTGAGTGATACTTAGGCCACTGGGGTTTTTTCCTCCTTTCTTTGGCCAACTGCCTGATTGAAACAGTCAGCCAAAAAGGACCCAAGGACATTTTAGCCTCTAAACACTTTTTTTTTAAGGCTTTGAAATGCAGTCTATGAAGGAAGAAGTTGTCGAGTGAATCAAAGTACATAGAACATGCCCTGTAGAATATTGCCCAGCTGTCCCTGCTTCTCCACCCTGCCATCCCAAAATACACTCACCCCATCATCCCAATTGCATATCCATCTCACGGATAGAGTACAACCAGAACCTTCCTTAACTTAGGACTTCAGATGTCCCAATGAAGGGCCTGCTTCCCACCTGGAATTCTCGTGTGGCTGGTGGTGTCTTTACCATTAAGGCTGTGTCTGGAAAATGAGAATTATAAGCACAACTTCATTCCCCTTATTATAAAATCATCACCATCTTCGCAAATGCTCTCTTGACATTCCAAGCAAACCAGCGTAAAATGTGCCATGCTTAGAAGGAATTCACCTTCCTTACTAGAATATTATCTGCCAGGTCAGACACGTGAGAACATTACTTTAATTACACATTGGAGATTTCTAAATGGGAGGACAGGAAACAGGTAGTCCTCATAAATGAAACAATACCCAGCAAGAGAAAGCACTGGAAAATATTTCACATTAAACGGCTTGAAAATATTTCTTTTCTAGTTCATCAACCTTTTCCGGTACCTGAGGTGTTTTCCTCTGTGCTCCACTCAGCCCGTGTTTTTTTTGCCTTCTTAGTTCTTCAGATGGAGAAGAGCTCCTTTTCTAGGGTGTGTGCTGTGTAGTAGTCACTGGGGTGGACAAGTGGACGTTTCTCTCATTTGGTGAAAATCGAGGCCATGAGAGCATCTGGGGTCTGGTCCATTGGCACTCACTGCCCAAGGTCACATGATAAATGAGAATGCCCAGGCAGGAGCCTGGGACCTTGCACTCCACAGCCGTGTCTCTCCTGGTGTTCAAAGGATGCTGCCATTAATGACACATACATTCTCTCCACTGATGGACTGTCTCAGTTTATATCTGGAGTAATATAGACCGCCAGGAAGTTGTGTTCTAGGGCCCAACTCTCCTGCCTCCTCCTAACATTTGCCACGTGAAGGGCGTCACAAGGAACTCTAAGGCTAAGCACCGCAGCTCCGCGAGGCTGTTGTTGGAGCCTGGAGTTCTGCATCACCTCAAGCCCTCCTTGAACACCCCACTGACAGGTTTCTCAGGAGTCCTGTCCTCGGAGCAGTTGTTTTGCAAGTGACTGCCTTGATTTTTATCTCATGTGTGCCACATAAATCACGTTAGTGGTAGGGCTCCAGTTACAGGAAACCGAATTGTAGCCCATTTCCAACAACTGAAGCATGGCATGGGGTGCTTGGGACTGACTTAGTCTTATCTTTGATTTTTTTCTTCCCTACCTTTCTTTTCCCTTTATGTCCATTTCCTTGTATATTTTATTATTCATCTTATATTACATGTATGTATAGGCTGTTGTAAATTGATTTCAAATCTTTTTTTGTTTTTTGATGTATGTGTTCATTTTCTTCCCTTCTTTTGTTGTGCTGGGATTGAATCTGGGGCCCCAGGCTGTTGAGGTATGTACTCCACCACTGAGCTGCCTACTCAGCCTTCATTTTCTATTTATTGGTTCCACAGAGTTTAAGACTTTGTATGCTACTTGGTACACTAATCAGCTTGCCTAAGTGTGTCTGGTTTGTTCAGATCAATCATAAATTCCTTGAGGACATGGACCAGGTCATGTGTTCATTCAAGCCTCCATTGAGTCCAGCAGTAATATAATTATTGTTGGTGGTGATATTGATAATATGAGAAGATAAATGACTACTGGGTTAACCATGCCCTTATACCAAAAAAAAAAAAAAAAATCTTTTTATATCAGTCTCACAAAATCTGAGGCTGGGTTGGCCATGAAGCTCATCAATATGATAATTTATGGTTCTTTACTTCGCAGAATATTGTGATCTCATGGAATCACCCCTGTCCAGCTAACTGAAGCATCATGTCAGTGACAGGTCTTAGGAGGAAGTGTAGACATAGCTAACCTTCAACAAATGGAAGAAGAGTCCTCCTTTGTTGCTGTCTCTTTGCATATACTCATGCTTTGACTCTCAAGCAATGGAATGTGATTGATTCCATTAGCCATAAGGAAAAGTAGTCTCATTTCTTTTTACTGCCCTCCATAGGCAGACTGTAAGAATTATATGTGGCTATATGTGGTAACTGAAGAGAAAGAAAAATCTACCAGGATAGCTGTTTGAAAATTCCTATTTGATCTCCCCAAATGAACTTATTGTTAGCTTATAATTTATTGATATTCCAGCAAGAGGCTTTTTAGAAATACAGTTTTAGGACAAATATAAAAAGCTGGCTAAAATTTATCTTTAGGTTTGATAAATTCAGAATATGCAGTTATAATTCTATTTGAAAGAAAATGGCCAAATTATATACCCTAGTGATATATTTTTCTATATTTTCCATTTCCATTTACTTTTCAGTCTAATCTCTAAGCTTCAAAGATGTCTTATGCATATATAATTATTACACATTTATGTAAATATACTCTTTGGCATTCACATATTTCTATATAAAGTAATATCACATTCACATCTGGATGAAATTAGTTATACCATGTTTATGAACATTCTGAATAAGTAAAACTTCCCTTTGGAAGCACTGAATTTTGAACAAAATCTTAATAATTTTTGATGAATGGTCTCTTAACAAATTACAACATTCCCTGATATATATATATATATATATATATATTTTTTTTTTTTTCTATTTTGTGGTGCTGGGAATAAAACCAAAGGCCTTGCATACACTAGGCAAGTATTCTACCACTGAACTACATCCCAGTCCTTCCCAACTTCTATCATGGAGGGTTTGATGAGTCTGCTGCTGAGGACCCCTCCCAGGCATGAATGCCCTTTATTGTACCCTAGGTGTCATAGTGGTTTTCTTAGGGGTCCTGTGGTCTAAGGTTCTAGTATCCTATACTGAGTGACTCTGCATTCAGCTGTTCAAGTAGAGGACTGGTCTGTTTCATTTCCTGTCTTCTCCTCCTACTGGTAGCTCTTACACATTTTCCAGCTGCTGCTCCTCCTTTACCAGAGAAGAAACCGCCTGGTAAAGTAGGGGTCATAATTAGTCCATAATAAGGCTTCATTGAGATATTGTGAATATAAAATCAGTTCATATTTTTAAAGCTTTTATTCTTTCTTTCTTTTTTTTTTCTTTTACGGTACTGGGGATCGAACTCAGGGCCTTGTACTTGCAAGGCAAGCACTCTACCAGCTGAGCTAACACCCCAGCCCTATTCTTTCTTTCTTTATTATTATTTTTTAAATGTGTTGACATGATGTGCAGAGTCCTCTCTTCCTCTTAGGCTATAGAAAGCTGCCAAAAGTAAACCTTTCAGATGGTGCCTGAAAGCACTGTTTCCTAACAGCAGTAATAAGTCAGGAGAAAACTGCCAACAGAAAATGGGCAATGTTAACTCAAGAACTAGTATGTGATGGGATAGAAAGTTGATATGGGAAAGAAACTTCAACAGAAAGCTTGTCTTTTTCGTGACTTGGCAGACATAGAAAATGCTAATATTCATGTGGCACACCAGTGTAAACAGAGCAGATTGCCATGGTCAGAGGCAACTATCCTCAGCTTCTGTTCACCCGAGACCACCCAGACCACTCTTGGCTCAAGGATCAGCAGGACCACTGATACATTATTCCCAGCATGCAATTGCTCTGGAGCTCTGGTTTGCTGGAGAACTTCAAAGGAAGTCTAGGGAATTTGGAAGAAGTTCATGTCTAGAGGAGTAGCATGAGCAAAGTAGGTAATATTAGTAAGTGTGTATATGATGGATCGGAACGAGAGGGAAGCGCATATTGACTATCTTTGTCCTAGATTTGGGGGGACTATTGATCTTGACCTAGATGAGTAAAAATCCCAAAGGGGTTGATGGGAATGGAAAAGAATAGGTAAATACCATGTAGTTAAAACCCCTGCTCCTGCTTCCGTGTCTGAAAGTTCAGATCCTTGGGGCAGGGAGCAGGGGGACTGGGGTGGGACAGACCCTTTGTGGCTCTACAAGAAAAATAGAAAGGGGGCAGAATAGCTCAGAAAAATAGATAGCGTTTTGTATTGTGGAATAATAGCAACTTGGTTGGAAAGCACACTGCAATCACTTCCAGTTACTTTGGAACAGGGAAGAACTTCTGGTTATAAATCTATTGGGAATTGCAACAATTGACTAGGGAGTTTTACTGGCTGTTAGTTCTCTTGTACCGTATTGTTTTTAGTGCTTGTTTAATCATTGCTAATGTGAAATCATTTTTTTCTTGGACTTTGTAGCAGTTTATTATAGAGGTTTCAGATAATCATCAGTGTTCTTCATAAAAACAGTAAAGGAGTCAAGTAGTGGTGTGTCTGTCTTGCTCAAACTGGCTTCTCATGGAACATTGAGCTGCTTTTCTGCAGTACTAGGGGTTGAATTCATGGTTGCTCTACCACGAAGTTGCACTCCAAGCCCCTTTTTTATTTTAAGGCAGGGTCTCACTAAGTTACTGAGGCTGGCTTCAAACTTGTGATCTTCCTGCTTTGGCCTGCTAAGTTGCTGAGATGACTGGCATATACCACCGCACCCAGCTGTTATTGGGTTTGTTAAGTGAATTTGGATTTGTTTGTTTGTTTGTTTTCTCTCTCTCTGTTTCTGAATATACTCCCACCAATGTAATCATTATCACAAAAAGAAACTGATCCATCTTCAGAGATTTTTTTTTGTTGTTGTTGTTCTTCTTGCCAGAAAGAAAAATATAATTGAATACCTGGACTTCATCTGTAGTGATTCTGAAGAATCTTCAAATCATTTTCTGTTTATTCATTTGTGGTTTTGTTTGGTTTTAATTATACTTTGATCCAAGAGCAGGAACCATTGAGGGGGGAAACCCCTGAGAGGAAAAGAAGTTTAAGTGATTCTGCAAGGCAAAGGCCTGTTATCACACCCTCCTCTGACCACCCCCCTGGAAGTCTCCCCAGGAAAGGGACTAGGGTAAAATGCTCCTGAGTTTCTCGTGCCCAGAGGGGTACTCACACCTGTCTCCTTGAAGGTAGAGATCATATTTTAGTCACCTGTTTCCCCCACGTTTCTAACACAGGATTTGATAACCCCTCGTTGAATGGTCAGAAACAAGAAATGGGTTGATGGCCACTTTAACTATCAGTCCATTTCAGCAGATTGTTTTCCTAAAAATATCTTTCTCCAAGCTTAATTGCAATGATTCACGATGTCAGTTTTCTAAAACCTCTGCAAGAGGGAAAGTGAAATAGGTGTCTCTGGACTGTTCAACATGTTAGGAGGGAGCAACAGAGAGGTTTTGATAAGTTGAATGTGAGACTGAGAAAGATCCACACATTTTTCTTCTCATAATTGTTTGCTAAATCCACTCTTGGTATGAGAAAGTACACATTTCTAATGATTAACGTCCTGGGTTGTGGGAAGTTGTGCTTGATAACAATATGAGACTTGTATTCCTTATGCTCTGGTCTATAATACCAATATAAATAGTTTCTCTGATAAATAACTAGGTTCCTGAGATAAGTCCTTCCTTTTATTACAGCCAATAACCCAGGATTATATGAGGTAGTATTGCAAACTACTAGTGAGAGGTTTTGATATATAATGGGATTTGTACCCCATTCGTCCCCATCCTGGGTTCCCCAAATGCTGCCCCAAATTGCTCATTGACAATATTAGCACCCAAAGAATTTATCTAAAAGGAGTAAATTATTTTCCCTCCTCTTCTGACTGCAATACCTTAAAAATCTGATTTCTAAAGAAAAAATACCTTCAAAATTGCCAACACTTCTTATCTAGAGAGAGGGAGCAAGCCGGCCATTGTATTTACCCTGTCCTTTTATTCATAGCACTGCATAAAAACCAAGTCATCCACAGCCCTGCAAAGTTGCCCACTCACCAATTTCAAGATAACATAAAATATCACATAATCAATTATGGAAAATAATGAAATGGAATGTTGGCATGGAAAACCTCCTTGGAGAGTATTCAAACAAGGAATCAATTGCTCAAGAGGTGTGTCGAAATTACAATCAGTCAAGAAGTCTTTACCAAGGGCCAGCTGTGGGTGTGGATCTGCAGGGCACGTGTGCAAAGGGTCAAAAGCAAGTTGCTGGTTTGTTCACGGCCATGCACGCATTATGATTCCACAAACACCAAGAGAGACGCTCGTTTATATTGTGGGCTGAGATAGACAGGGGAAAAGCCAACAATGGCAAAGGTGGAAGCGATCCAGTCATTCGTTCCATCATTTAGCAAGCATGTATTAAGTGCCGCTTTTATCGCTACGCACCATGGAAGGCACTTTTTGATCTGCAGCTTCACGGGAGGCAGACAGATAAACAATTGCAGTACTTTGTGAAAACAGAGAAATTATAGGACATATATATGGAGAAATAATGACATAAACAGCACAGCACATAAGACAAAAAAAAAAATGAAGTGCTAATCATGGGGAAGGAGATGGATTCAATTTCCTGCATTCTGGCAATTTCCAAAGAGCAGAGCAACTGGGAGAATGCAGATTTGCAGTGTACCCTCACATTCTAAAAGTCTGGAAAGCTAGATTCTTGTAATTTTTAACATTGGTTGTGGAGCTTTGTTACCCTATTTCTGTCATGTTATATATGAAAGATGGGGGAGGCACATCAAACATAAACAAAGAGGAAGGCTCCTTGATGAGATAGCTCCAAAAAAACAGGCTTCTCAATGTTCGCTTACCTTTTCTCTTTCTCTACATGGCCCTCAGAGTCTCCTATCTCTTTCGTTTTTCTGTCGACGATATTTTGATAATAAATTTTCCTGCTGTCTTTAAGCTAGAATCCCCTTTATGCGTCCATAAATGGACATTGGCGTCTATGATCCCTACCCATTCTGTGCAACATTAACATGTGTAGTTATTGTTTCTGGAGAGATAATCTCAAAAGTGCAATATTTCGTGCTTCCCTAAAAAAAAAGTGCTTAATAAATAATGAAAGCTTCATATCATGGGGTGGGGGGGAGGAAATGAGCAGAACCAAATTGCCATCATAGACTGATAAATTCCAGATAAGATGCTGATAATGATGAGACTATAATAAAATTCAGAGAAGCAAAGTGCACTTTGTTTTGAACTCACCCTTTCGCATCTGAGAGACAGTTCCAGGAATCTGCAGTGGGTGTGATGACATGCATGTTGCTAGGACACTACTGGGTGGCTCCTTGGGTCAGCCGTTGGCAGATAACACCTAGGTAGATCCACGTAAGCTGCTGCTGCCCAGAGCCTGATCTGAACAGCCCACAGCGCTCTGAAGACCTTCCTCTTCAGGACATGAACTTCCACTGTTAGCAAAACCACCCACCAGGGTTTGGGTGACATCCTCCCCCACAGGAGGAATCACACAAAGGCAGGAACTGTATTTGCCTTGTTCACTGTTATCCCAGGGCCTAGTCCTTAGCTGCACCATAAGTGGCTCTCAAAACAATCGCTTCTTGGTGAATGAGTGAGTGAGTGAAATTCTTTGGGTCAGAGCAGACTGGTTTGAAATGATCCTGAGGGAGTTGTGCCTGGGGGTGGATGCCTTTGCTTATCACAGAGCTTGATGATAGCTCCAGTATATGCAGTTGCTTTTTTCTAAGCAGAACCATGTGGCCTTCCAGCTGGGGCCCCTTTGTTGTTTTTTCATTTGTGTATTGCTGTAGACTTTCACAGAGGGCTCTCCGACCATTGTCTCCTCTTCTCATCACAAGACCCACTTTATACATTTTTAACCAGGAAAACAAGCCTTGGGCAAGCCCTCACAGCTGGACTATGTAGAGCTCTGGCCTCAGGTTTTGGTGTTATCCTCACCGTGTTCACTGTGTCCCTGTCCTATGGAAGCAGAGTTCACCAGGAGGTCTAATCACGGCTAATGTATCAGTGGCAACTCTCTGAAGTCCCATTGGATGGCTACTTAAAATGAATTTGTTAATGGGAATTAGATTAATTTGGTTTAGAAAATTCTCAGACCTCTTGATGTAATTTGGAACAAGTGTATAATTTGAGCAGGAGAAAGAAAATTCTTCAGGCTTGCCCCTGAGGTCTTTCTAAGACGCCATTTTCACATCTGAATGTTAAATGTAAAGATACCAGTTCTAACTTCAAGGGTATGTGTTCTGAGTCGAATCTAAGATAATGCAGAAAAACTCTTTAAAACATTATACCACATGTAAATGTCAAACTTGGTGTTTTTTGTTTGTGCTTTTTGGTACAGGGGAGTAAACCCAGGGACACTTTACAACTGATCTACATCCCCAGCCACTTTTACTTTCTTATTTTGAGACAGGGTCTCTCTACACAGCTAAGAGCCTCATTAAATCGCTAAGGTTGGCCTTTAACTTGTGATCCTCCTCCTTCAGCTTACCAAGTCACTGGGATTACAGATGTGCACCACCATGTCTGGCTTTTATAAATGCATGGTAAATATTCAAGCGTGGACACTGGATTTGGGTACGCCAAGGTTTTTGGCTGGTATATATTACAACAAGAAGAGTGAACTTTACAAATAGCCATGGAAATGAATTCATATGCTCCCCATATTGAGACATGCATGTGGAGTATACATGATATAGATGTGTTATTGTAACTGAAGACGGGCTCCCTGGAGGGCAAGACAGAGCATGCGTAAAATGCCCATTATGAGCCAGCATTTTGGAAGAGGGGGTACTAGAGATTGAACTCAGGGGCACTTGAACACTGAGCCTCATCCCCAGCCCTATTTTGTATTTCACTAAGTTGCTTAGCACCTCACCAAGGCTTGGTTTGAACTCACAATCCTCCAGTACCTCCCAAACCTGCTGAGATTACAGGCGAGTGCCATCAAGCCCGGCCTGAGCCAGCATTTTTAACCTTCATAGTGATCCAAAGAAAGGAGAGAGTAGTTCTTGGCCTGTTTTTTGGATAAGGAAACAAGTTTAGAGAGTTGGTTGGGTAATCATCTAAATCATAAAAGCAGATACAGGTCACCACCAAGAACAGGCTTGTGATTATTCTCTCAGAATGAATTCTAGCACGATGAGGACTTTCAACGAATGTTGGCGGAAAACAGTGGCAGTGTGCCGCTATCTGCAGAAGCCAGTGGGCTGTCATCTTAATTTTCTTCTCTAAAAGTCATCTCAGTTTGACAGCTTGCTAATATTTATATATGATTTCCAGCTCAGTGTCATGTATTAACCTTTAGATACGGCCATCTGAGGTCATCTCACGGGGTATATGATCTGGGTCATCTCCCAGGCACCTGTACCCCCCACAGCCAACTCTACTAGCTCTATTAATGCTAACTAGACCAACCTAATGGAGTGCCTTTTCCTAGCAGCTCATTGATTACAAATACTTAGCTTAAGTATTTATATTTCCCATAAAGTGTTTGTCTAAATGAAAATGTGAATTTTTCAAGAAAAGTGATGTAAATTCTGAGCATCAGTACCTTAGTGACTGTTGGTGGAGATTTCTTTGCTTACATTTCTTCTCTTATGCAAAAAACAAAAATTATGCAAAAACAAAAGGTAGTAAATAACTGCCTGCCCCCTTTTTTCTATTACAGGTTGATGACCAAATGAAACTACTTCAGAATTGCTGGAGTGAGCTCTTAATCCTCGACCACATTTACCGACAAGTGGTACATGGGAAGGAAGGATCCATCTTCCTGGTTACTGGGCAACAAGTGAGTGTAGAGACCAAAAAAATAAAAATAAAAATAAAGTGCATCTTTTTATTAAGCATGTTCAGAATGGCAGGAACTTAACTAGGTCAGAAGCACTCTTGTGTTTTGAAAGGGAGACATTGGCTGCCAATAATTTAGAAAAGATGACTTGGTGCACTCAGTTCCTGCTCTGATGATTACAGATAAACTTGTAAAAGCAAACATAATCATAAGCATTCTGCTGCTTCCAGTCTGCAAGGATGGAAAGTTCTGCTTCCAGGGGTCAGAACAATTGCTCAGTCAAACTCGGTGATTAGTACTGGGGTTTTTTTCCTCAAGCTTCTACATTAACCTACCACACTTGTTTGTTAGCTATTTAAAAACCTTATAAATGGTAGAATCCTAACCTTTGGTGGAAGAGATTGATTCAAGTGTCACATATAGTTGAAATAGTTGATACAAAGCAAACATGTGAAAGGCGCAGGAGTTCCAGCTTTCAGGAGCCAGATGTTCAAGAACAATAGAAAGGAAAGCATAACCATTGAGCTTTTCCCCATTCCAAATAGCTATTTGTTTAAGCAAGAAAGAAATAGGTGTGTGTTGTTGGACACACCTATAATCCCAGCTACTGAGAAGGCTGAGGCAGGAGAATTTCAGGGTCTAGGTCAGCCTGAGCAAATTTTGAGACCCTGTCTCAAAATAAAATAAAACAAATAAATAGAAAGACTGGTGTCCTATGATGTCGGTGCATAAGGCCTAGGTTCCATCCTCAGCATCACAAAAAAAAGAAAAAGGAAGACTATTTATTGAACACCCTACTTGGTGCTAGTTACTATGTTGAAGCTTTGACATGATTCCTCTCCTTGTGGAACTTAATGGTATAGCAGGGAGAAGCTAGCAATTAACAATAAATAATCCTGATAAACAAACTGGGAATGTTAGAGGTGAAAGTGTTATTGAAAAAGGATTAAAAAAAAAAAAAAATGGAAGAAGAAACCAGTAGGTGAGGTGGAATGAGCATGCATGCATGACACATCTGATGTTAAACAGACTGATTGTTTCATCCTTATTGAGAAGGTGACATTTGAGCAAACACTTGAAGGAAAAGAGAGGGACTTATAGATATCTGGGAAAAGAGGAACCTCCTTAGTGGACTTAATTCCAATTTGATAGGATTTGGGCAAGTCCCTGCAGCTTCTTATCTTCCATCTTGCAACTGATGGATTAATAAAATAAGTACACGGAACCCTGATTCCTCCAGGCCGTTGGTATACCTGTGCAGGATAGCACTGCTCCGTTCAGCCATGGTGACTTCAATACTCAGGCACCGTGATCTTTTACATCCCCATAAATGTTTATGTGCTGTGAAACCACAGCAGTGCATATTTGAAAACGAAAGGCTGTCTCCACACCATTTCCTGTATTATTAATAAATCACATTTTCCCAATCAAATTAAAAGCATGCACTACTTCAGTTTACGCCAATTGGATCAATTCAACCATCTCCACAGCTATCAGGTCCCCACTTTCTGTGCCTCTTATAAGAAAAGATTTCCAGAGAAGAAAATGCTTTGACTCCCTGTGCTTTTGAATTTTTTTGTTTAGCACTTTTCTCCCGTGATCCAACTCTTGGAAGGAAACGTACCCATTTTTAGAGTCTAATCACAAGGTGTGCCTCCCACCTTCTGCCCAACTAGGAGTGCATTAGAAGGGCAAGACTCGGCTCACAAATGTAATTCGATTTCAATTCCTTCAGCGTTTCAAGAAATGAAATGGGTTTGTGCTATTCCATTCCTGCTCTTTAGAAATATTCCTTATTTCACATTTCATTCTGCCTTAAGTGCTGCCCCTGGTAAAGGTAATTACCATTTAAAAAGGAGAGAAAGTACATGTCTTGCCTCTCTGATTTTCCATACCCAGAAAAATCAAGGGATAAATAAAATCATAGTCTATAGTCTGTTATTGCTGCCCTGTATGTCAAAACAGATCTGGAAGAGGGACTCCCTGGCTGGAAAACAGTCTTCCTACACCTTTCCTGCAGCCCAGATCCTTCCCGCTCCCCTGTTTGAATGCATGTCAGAGTGTGTCAAAGTTCCTTCCTGTGCTTTTCCCTCCAGTGTAAGTGAATAGCCCAGTGAGGCTTCATTATAATCACACAGTCTCACTTAGGACAGTTACAGAGAAAATCTTCTATCACAGAATAGACTGGAAAAGGTATTTAAAACATTTCTGCGATTCCTGCAATGTATAGAAGAAAGCAAAAGTGCTATGCAGGAAGACTTTTCCAGAGCACATGACCTTAGTAACAGAATGAGAAGGATGCTTGATTTTTTTTTTTTTTTTTTTTTTTTTTGGTGGTGGCTGGGGATTGAACCCAGGACTTTGTGCTTGGGAAGCAAGCACTCTACCAACTGAGCTATATCCCCAGCCCCTGAAATTTTTATTTATTTTTTTCAGTGCTAAGGATGGAACCCAGGGCTTTACACATGATAAACTTACACTCTACCACTGAGCTACATCCTTAGTTCCAAGAAAGATATTTGAATTCAGGGTGACAAACAAATATTTATTTTATATCCCCAACCGTTCCTACTATAATTACAAATATGTTAAGTACATGATAAATATTAACTAATTTCAAAAGACTGATTTGGTGGATAGAAAGGAAGAAAAAAAATGGGCTTTCATAGAATATGAGGCATCTGAACTTTCTCTGAATACTAAGAATAATAGCTTCTCATGGAAGCCATTGATGGTTAAATATTCAGAAACCACAAAATATGTAGACTTTTGTATTAACTCTATTTGTATATCTTAATGAAATAAAGATTTTCAACTTGGTAGTTAAAAAAAAAAAAAAAAAAGTGAATTTCACTAAATCAAGACTATCCTGTCTCTTTAAACTGAATGTTTAAGAAAATTAACTAGGGCTCAAGACCCAGAATAGTCCCCCCTCGCATTTGCTACAGTTCACTTGTCCCCTGTCTCCCAACTAGTTCTCATGGGTCAGGAATACCAACAGTGCTTTCCCAATAATAAATCTCCTTTTCACAATGTTAGGCCATTTCCTACCCTTTGACCAGGAAGACAGGTGAAAATTCCAAGTTTAATTTTCTTAGAATGGCATGTATTTCCTGATGGCAAGAGCAGGGAAGCTAGATTTTTGTTAAAACAGCAATAATAACAGTAATAAAATATTTGAGGGTTGGGGTTGTGGCTCAGTGGCAGAGTGCTTGCCGGGCATGTGTGAGGCCCTGGGTTCAATTCTCAGCACCACATAAAAATAAACTAATTAAATAAAGGTCCATTGACAACTGAAAAAATGTTTTAAAAAAATATTTGATGTGCACTAATTTTAAGAAAATAGTGTATACAATGATGGATGGTAGGAAAGGACCATAATAAGTCTAAGAGTAAAACAATATTCTGGAGAAAGAAAGGATTTCAAAAGGCAGAAATATATGGAAGTAACTGAAGGAAGGAAATAGAGAACCACATATACCTTTCTGTTTGTAGTCTAAACACAAGTGATCTATAGAGTGTATTTATCTTTATTATTATTGCCAGAGTACTTGCTTTTTGGTATTAAAACTCTGTGTGTGTGTGTGTGTGTGTGTGTGTGTGTGTGCATTTGCATTCAGGCATGTGTGTAAAATACACAAACCCAGCCTGGGGTGGAGACAGAACAACTTGTGTTTGTGTCTCCTCTCCAGAACTTACTAGCTATGTCATATTGAGCAAAAGCCTTGACTTATTCGAGCTTCACTGTTGTCTCTTGTCCAGTTAGGGTTATAATGGTATTGCCAGGAGAGAATTGCACTAGGAATCACTGGAAATAGTTCTGTGAAGTTCTGACATAAAAACTTTAAATTATTGAAACTAGTTGGAGAGCTGGGGGTGGGGCTCAGCAGTAAAGCACTTGCCTGGCATGCATGGGGCCCTCCTGGGTTTGATCCCCACCCACCACCACCACCACCCATAAAAAAAAGAAAGAAAACTAAAAAAACTAGGCTGATATTTATGGAGTCAATATTTTCTAAGAAGAAAATATTATCATCCCTTTATTTTTACAGATAAAGAACTGAGGCCAAGGGAGGTGAAGTAATTGAATCAAGGTCAAAACACAAGTCATAAGAGGGAGAACAGAGATTCAGGTCCAGGCAGGCCAGTGCCATAGTTTTTACATGGGTTTGGGTTGTTACTGTTTTGCTTTTGAGATGGTGGTCTCACCATGTTGCCTTGGTTGTCCCCAAACTCCCAGACTCAAGCCATCCTCCTACCTCAATCTCCCCGTAGCTGGGACAACGGAAACACATCACTGTGCCTGGCTTTGAGTCTGTATTCCTAACCAGTGCACCATTCCACTTCTTTTGGGTAATGCACAGATGCTATGGAGCTTGCTTTTGCCACAGACTTTTAATTTGATCTTTGTGCATAGCAACCTTTACACACCAAAAGGCATCAGTGGAAATTCCAAGCAAAACAAATTCATCTCCTTTTTGTTGAAGCTAAATGCGTAAACTTATGTGTTCTTTTTTAGGGGTGGCGTTGTAAGCACATTGTAATGGTAAATTTAAATTATCAAGAAGCAATTTTAATGTGATTACTACTTACTATTATAAAATTATTTCACCATTAAGAAAATTATTTTTTAGTATCAGGGATAGAACCCAGGGACACTCGACCACTGAGTCATATACCCAGCCCTATTTTTTTGTATTTTATTTAGAAACAGGATCTTGCTGTTTCTAAATAAAATACAAAAAAAATGTATCTCTAAGTTGCTAAGGACTTTGAACTCTTGATCCTCCTGCCTCAGCCTCCCGAGCTGTTGGAAGTACAGGTGTGCACCACAGCACCCAGCAAAAATAGTATTCTTAATGCTACTTCCTTCCCTAAAATCATCTTTTTTGTAAAATCACCATTTTTGTTAGCGTTCTCTTCCAGCCTTTGGAAACAATGTATTTATTTATTTAATAATAGTTTTCCTTACTTTTTAAATAAATTAAAATAATTCACCACTGAGACACACTCACCTAGTAGCATGGATTTGCATGGAGTGTGAACTTTAAAACAACATAGAAGTCTGTACTCATGATGTATTGATTGCATCAAAGCCATGACACTGATATCATGGGGGGGGACAGAATGGCATTATGCCCACAAAGCATGCAAAATTCCCCTACCAGCAACTTGGCTGGCATCCACTTAACAGGTGAGGAAGGAATTTTTTTAAATTCAAAATATATTTCTAATAGTCCAATAGACAAAGGAAGTCAAAGATGTGAGGGGAGAACAATTCAACACAGTCCTGCAGCCAAAAGTTATAAGAATTGTGATTCCTCTGTCTAATTAATGACCACAGTGACTGCCCCTTGCATAAGGCCTTGCACTGTGCACTTTCACAGGTAAGCCCCGGGACTTGGGCTCAGATAAGTGCACTGAAGTTCAGAGGCGGAAGTGCGCAGGGAATGAGCCAGGAATTCCAAGTAATCTGGATGATTCAGCTTCTATAAGGAAGCGCCTTGCCCCTAATGCCAGGCTATGAGATCATGCTGTCCCCACAAATTGAAGAGAGACAAGTTGCTGGATAAAACTTTAACTAAACTCCACAACTTTTTCCAGCCTCACCCAGAAGAAACAGAGTACACCCAGACCACTCATGTTCAAGTTTTAGGTTTGCATATGAAATTTTCTCTTTTTCTTGTATCTCGTAATTTTTTTTCAACTACTTTATGATGATTACTTCTGGAATAATTGAAAATGTTCATTCTGAGTATTTTTAAGATGAGCGGATGGTAATATGTGCCTCGGTCCACAATATCACCGCCAAAGTCCTGCCACAAAAGGAACTCCAAACAGCAATTTCATATCACCTTGAAGCTTGTAGTGATGTCCATACATGGCTTTATAGGGACACTCAGATAGACTGAGGGGTGCAAGTCCCCAGGTGCTCCACAGCCCAATCTTCTGGCTTTTTCCTACTGAAAAATATAAATGTAGGGACTTTATTATAGCAGAGGCATGGAGGGGGATGGGGAGGTTGCTCCATGTAGAGGGCTTGGCTAGCAGAATGAGGCCCTAGATTTAATCCCCAGGACCCCAATAGGAAGGAAGGACAGGGGGAAGGAAGGAGGGCAATGAGAGATTCTCAGGAAAAACTGCTGCTTGGAACTTGAAGAAAGAGGAAAATTAGATAAAGGAGCACAACTTTCCTTCTAAGCCTTAACCTTAAAGTTTGCTTCTACGCTTCAGTTGCATCTTTTAATCATGCGTGTGTATAACTTCATTAGACAAAAGGGAATAATGATTATCAATAATAATCAGCACTGTCAAATCAATGACTAGTATATAACATTGGTCACTTATATAATTAGCATCTTATGAGAAGAATTCTTTTCGATTCAGTGTTTTTTTTAAACACATACATTTGTGTATATGTAAAGTAAAAAAATGGAAAACTTTGAGACGGGGTCAGATTTTTGAGCATTTGCATATTGTAGCTAATTAACAACCACTGTAACATCATCCTAAGGGAAAAGCCTACTGTTAACTTATTATCTTTGATTATTGTGTATCATATTAAAATGACAGGCATCTTACAACATACAAGTCATCAGAATTTTGGAGGTTAATATTAAAAGCAATTTAGCTAAAAGTGTTTCTACCTTGGTGATAAATGAAATTTTACTCAAAGGGGGCATCAGTTTAGAGTATTTTTTCAATATCTCCCTTGAATTTAATGGCACAAAGATTACATGTAGGAGAGCAATAAATTAATTTTACTAAGTACATAAAAGACAAGGCCAGCTGCTCGTGAAATGAGCACAAACTCTGCATTCAACAATGAAAATATAATTATGTTTGTAATAAAATATAAGGAAGTTGCAGATATCTGTGCCATTTCAGGGATAAATCACCCATCCTCCTTCAGAACTGTGCAATTTGATAAATTATCCTTGAAAGAAGTGTTATTGGAGCCCTCATTTAATAAGCATGTTTGAGCTTTCAAATTAGCATGTAAATAAATGTAGGGCTATAAAGTTGTTGGTATGCCAATTGATTTCCTGAGGTCCCTCTCAGTAGAGGTCTCTCACTACATATATAATCCCAAGAAACAATTTAGATTCCTTTCAGTTATAGTGTAATGCATTTTCAAGTACGAATTTCTAGTATTTGAACTTAATTATTACAGACCTGCTGGAAATGTGCACACATTAAAATGTAATCAACCCATCTTTTTTTCTTCTTCTTTTTCTTCTCTTTTACCCTACAGGGTCCTACCTAATGTTACCCATGCTGGCCTTGAATTTTGATACTCCCACCTCAGCCTCCCAAGTAACTGGGATTACAGGCATATACCACTATGCCCAGCATTAATCACATTTTAATAACAAAAAATTAATTAATACTACATATTTGTACTGGGGTTGTGGCTCAGTGCTAGAGCATTTGCCTAGCAGTCACGAGGCACTGAGTTTGATCCCCATCAGCACATAAATAAACAAAAAACAAAAAAAATAAAAAATAAACAAAAAAAATTGTATCCATCTATAACTAAAAATATGAAAAATAATTACTACATATTTGTGCTTTATTTAACATGGTCTTCCTGGTTTAGAGCTTAACTAATGACTTTTATTAAAATGTACTTTGGCCAGGCACAGTGGCACAGGCCTTAATCCCAGCTACACTAGCGGCTCAGGAAGGAGGATCAAACATGGGAGCCAGGCTGGGCAACATATCGAGACCCTTAAAACAAAAAGCATTAGGCATGTAGCTCAGTGGTAGAGCACCTGTGGATTCATTCATAATCACACACACACAGTATGTTGTGTGTGTGTCACTGTGCGTTAGGTTAGTTCTAACTCTAAATTAGTAGTATTATTCCAACTATGATTATTTCTTACTAATCACAAAAGTGGGAGGCACCTTATCGTCATCTCTCATAACTGCCTTGTTTGAAGATGAAGACAGCAAGGGATGGAGATGTTGTCGGACTGGCTCAAGCCCTCTGTTTTTAGAGAGCAATATCCACCCGGGTGGCATCTTGTCTCAGATTTCTTCTACCACTGTCACCTCGTTGCCTTGCTTTCATTCATCTAGCCCAACTGTCTCTGTGGACAGGTGAAGTATCCCTTATCTGAAATGCTTGGGTACAGGAGTGGTTTAGATTTTGGAATTTTTTTTTTTTTTTTGAAGATTTGCATATTCTTAATGAGATATCTTGGGGATGGGACCCAAGTCTAAACAGGAAATTCATTTGTTTCATATGCACCTTATATTCATAGCCTGAAGGTAATTTCATACAATATTTTTAGTGAGTTTGTGGTTTGACTGCAACCAGTCATGTAAATCTTCCACTAGTGGCGTCAAGTTGTAATTGAAAGAGTTCTCGGATTTTGGAGCGTTTCAGATTTTAGATTTTTGGATTAGAAGATCCTCAACCTATATTATTAACTGGCAAAATAATTGTCAGGCATTACTTTGCTTGCTAGGCAAATGCTCCCACTGTGCTCTGCAGAGTTCAACAACTTGTCCTGTCTTCCAGCTCAGGGTTCTGAACTTCCTTTCATATGGTCAGAGTTCTTAGGACAGAGGACAGCCCAAGGATGGACACAACAGTAGGACAGCAAGGTGGTGGGTGCAGGAGGTTCCTAGAAGACACTTTTTAACTGTGGCTTTTTCATGCATAGTTGACTATCTATAAACTGATTGACACCTTTGGGGGTCGTCTTTCCACTGACTCATAATTTTTCCCACTCTTGAAAAAGGTTTCTGTACACCTAGTATTCTCTAGTTAAAGCTGAAAATTCAACTCATCATATTTACACAATAAAAAAAAATCCATTCTGCCTTGTTTTTAATTGCAAATTCTACTCAAGGGACTAGTTCTCCTGCTTAGGAGGCAGCCCCGTGCCTTCTCCTAGAGAAGCAAGTGCAGTCAATTATGGTAATGAAATGTCAATAAATATAAAAATTTAATACAGTCTGCTCTGGGTGAGTGGCAGATGAGGACTTGCCTCCCAGACAAATTTGCTGCTGCTGCAAATATTAAATGCACCTAAAAGAGTATCTGGTTGCCTGAAAGCTCTTCAGTAAAACAAGGACGGAGCGGCAGGTACCAACTGAGCTTTCCCATTATGCTGTAAACGAAGCAGCAAAGCCAGTACTACCCCTGACAGCCATCCCAACATCTTAACTTATTATAAATTGAGCTTCTTATGTCTTATGTCCCCAGGAATAATCTAAGATCAGTGCCTTGCAGTGTTTTTCTTTTTAATGATACGGGGAATAAGCTATTTTTGTTTTGTTTTCCAAACCAGGGAATTGTTCTTGTAAATAAGGTCACTGCTGTCTTTAGAGAGAAAGAGAGAGGTGTTCATTTGATGGAATCTAATGGGATCACCTGAAACGAGCAGGTTTATGTCATAGCTTTTAAGGAAGCAACATGCTAATGAATACTGGAAATCTGATTTTTGGTTATCCACAAGCATATACTCTTGAACCAGGATTGTGTTAAAATGTGACCTCAAAATACAGAGGGAATGCGACTCAGCCTATATTTTCCTCATATACTGGCAATTGTCCTTGTGTGCAAATAGAACGCTGTATTGGTTCATATTTTATGGGCAGTATATTCTTTCTTTCAACTTGAGTTAAAAATATTTTCTGTGACAATGTAACTTCACAAGAGAAAGAAGGTATATATACTTGTAAAATTCAGGCTATCAAAACCTGTTCCCTGCAAAGCTCATCCCATCCCCACAACTAGATGTAACAGATTAATTGTGATTCACTGTATGATAATAGGATGTGTCTAAGCTACTTTCAAGGGGAGAGCCCTCTCTGGTATAAGTCTATATTGCAGTCTGATTTTACCCACATGCTTAACAATCTCAAGTGAAATATGTATTTCTGATTCTAATATTTGTGAAAACTTATTGCAGGTGGACTATTCTATAATCGCATCGCAAGCCGGGGCCACCCTCAATAACCTCATGAGTCACGCACAGGAGCTAGTGGCAAAACTTCGCTCCCTACAGTTCGATCAACGAGAGTTTGTGTGTCTGAAATTCTTGGTGCTCTTTAGTTTGGGTAAGAAATCCTTTTCTCATGCTATACAACCTAACATTACTCAATGATGCCAAATGCCAAGTCAAAATGTTTTTCTTCCACCAAGATATTGCCTTTCCTTTCAAATCATGAAATCTTCCCACATGAATATATCTAGCCACAAAAATATATATTTCTACTTGATTCCTCACCCATTACTGATAGGTGGGAATGTGGAAAAGAAACTGTTCAATTGTAGTCCTGGGTTCCTTCCATAATGAACAGAGAAGCAATAGACGAAACCATGACAGAAGGCTGAATTTAGATAGCAGAGCAAAGATGTGTGGTCTCAGATTTTCCCCATCTTCCTGCCATTGAGCATTCCATGTGTCTTTCTTTTCCGCTTGCTACCTATTTCTTCTTTTATTCTTCTAATATGTGGATGGTAATTAAAAGCCTGTTTTTTTTAAGTCTCTATCAGGATTAACGAGAGCATGTTTATAACCAGATGCAGCACTATGCAAGCATAAAGGATGACAGTTGTCAAGGGGAAAGATGCTTCTTTAGAAAGCTTTAGAGAAGAAAGATAACTAAGCAAGACAGATTAGCTAAATCAAGGTTCTCAGTGAGCCAGTTGAGAAAAATCACCACTGCTTGGAATAAAAAAAGGATTAAGGAGATGGATTTTTATTGACTTCAAAGGAACAGATTTTTCTGCCTGTCCCTTACTTGATTTCTGTATTTTGTTGGCTTAATAAAGCCAACTTAAATAAACTTTTTGCCAAGTCCATTTATTCTTCACTGACAGACGGCTGAGGGAGGCAACTTCCCTTGAATGAAAAAAAAACACAGAAATCAGATTTACCAACATGTGTTTTTTCTTTAGTCTTTAGTTATAAGATAGTTGTGAATTCATATCCCAAGAAATAAAACAATAAAACACACTTCGAAGTAAAACAGATGTGTCTGCTCTCCGAATTGGGCACTTTAGTCTTAAAATGCCTCTTGACAGCACTGTACAACTGTTGCTAATAAAGGAATAGTTTGAAGTAATGGAACCAGGGTTAATTTTTCACATATAGTCAGCATTTCAAATACAAAGAACATTTTCATATTTGGGAAAGTGCAATAAATATAGCATAAAGAAATGTTATTGAAAATTTAAAAAGACAACAGAATTTTATAGATGTAGTGTTCAAAGGTTTATAATGCCAAGGCTAGATCCTGTGTGGTTTCTATATTAACCACAATAAGCAGGAACATTCCAGTCAAGGAAGTTCACGTCTGTCACCCAAGAGCAGCTTTCAGAGAGTCAAGAGGAGGATAGCATAGGCCTGCTTGCTGTCATCTCCCATGTTCTGCTTTATGGAAAGATCTCGGTCTTTGCAACCTAGTACATTTGATCAGTAATTAAACAGAAAATGGGGTAATATGTGAGTAAGAAATCTTATGGCAACTCAGTGATAAAATATTTAGAGAGAGTCCTCTCACTTCAATGGTATTTTAAATTAGTGGGAGAACTACATTACATTTGATGATGTGCACATTAACCACAAGCCACCTTTTATTTTTACCACTTTTATCTTGCTTAATCATTTTTCAAAATTATTACATTCTCTGCCAGTCAATAGGGGATGGAGAGTGGGTCTGAAAGGCTCTCAGCCTTTGTACCTTACAAATTGTCTTCTTGAACCTGTCACATGCTCCTTCCTTCATTGAGCTGTTAGGGGGGCATAGGACACCCATGAGCTACCAGCAAAGGTGTGCTGATACCCTGGTGACTTGTGTAAGGAAGACAGGACAGCATGGGTTTCAGGTTTGGGTCAAGAATTCACTTTTAAAGAAAGAGGGAAAATGGAACTCATTGTAAAATACAGGTGGTTTTTAGCAGAAAACTTTCTTCCCCATAGCAACAATATATAACCTTTTTAAAATTTTTTGACTTTATTGAATTATGTAACTAATCAACCTTTAGATTCCCAGACTTGCCCCCAAACACCTCTTCTACCCATGATTGGTAATGAAATTATACAGGGCCACCTGCGAAAGCCCAGTCCAAGTCCTCAGCCAGGTATCTGCTGACCCAAGTCCTCTTGAGTCCTGAGCCCCCTTAACCTGAAGCCAGATAAGTTCTAGACCCAGCCCAACCTTGAGCTTCTTTCATGCTGAAGAAAAATGAGAATTTTGTGGAATTAGAGGCCAGAGACTCCGTTGAAAGAGGGCTACAGCAACATTCTCATGTCAGAGATGGACTAACCTTCTCTCCGCCATTTATTTACTGGTGCATTATAGTTGTACATAATGGTGGGATCCATTATTACATATCATATTGGCCAGTATCGTTCTCCAGTATTTTCCCTTTCCCTTCCTCCCTCTCTCCCTGGTCCCTTTTCTCTGCTCTACTGATCTCGCCTTGATGTCATGCGATGCCCCTAAGCCTTTGTTTTTGTTTTTCCTCTTTAGCTTCCACTTACAAGGGGGAAAAAAATGGCCCTTGACTTTTTGAGTTTGTGTCGTATCACTTAACATAATGTTCTCCTGTTCTACCCATTTTCCTCCACATGACAATTTCATCCTTCCTTATGGCTGAATGAAACAACATGTTACATATATCACATTCTGAAACAGCCTTTTCCAGATGGATTTGGTGAGAGGAGATGGGATGTGATCCTGAGCAGGTGCAGCGTTCTAACAAAAGAACGGTCAGTTTAAAAATTTGAAGGCAAAAGAGAATAAGATGAGTTGGGGGACCAGGCACAGTGGTGCTTGCCTGTCATCCCAGCTTCGAGGGAGGCTGAGACAGGAGAATTGAGGCAGAGCCAGCCTGGGCAACTTAGAGAGACCCTGTCTCAAAATTTAAAATGGGCTGGTGATGTAGCTCAGTGGTAGAGTACTCACTAGCATGAGCAAAGCCTTCAGTCCCCAGTGCTGAGAAAAGATGCCTCGAGGGAACAATTAACAAACGAATACAGCACAAGGGAAGCAGCAGGTGCAGCTAGAGAGCTAAGCAAGAGGCTGGCCATGGAGGAGCAGGCCCCAGACACATTCAGCACATACCCATTGAGCACTTGCCATCTGCCAAGCATCTCAGTAGGCACTGTGGGTATAGTGTCAGCAAAATTAGGTGCCATGGCTTTTATTCTGTAGGCAACTGGGAAGCATAGCAGAGCTCTTAAAATGGGGGTGGGGTGGGTAGCTTCAGTTGATTTGTTCTTCTTTAGCAATGTGGAAAGAGGTGGTTTTAATCCCATGGGGGTGGAAAGGAGATGAGGGATATGAACAGCCTATTGGTTGTTGGAGGTAGTGACAAAATCCAAAAGGAGAGGTTGAGGGTGAGTCTTTAATGTCTGAGTATTTAGTCCCCAGAATCAATTGCTGATCATCTGGGTCAAAGCAGGTTCCAGGCGCAGCTATCCTCCCTCTAAAAGTTGTTCTCCACTAATGCTGATTCCTGGTTCCGTGAAAAGTTAAAGGACAGGACTGAAATAAAAGTCCACTGGAGTAAGTGTCTTCAGTTCTACTGTCTACTCTCCTCATATGGAATCCATTTGCAGACATGAATGGGTTAAGCTGGTCAAAAATGGAAATAGAATAGAAATATGCCCTCTCTCCCAGTATCTCTCAGTGTTTAATATAAGACTCTGGAGGCTTGATCTCTGTTGAGCACATTAGTTGTAATATGTTCTTATGATCTTGCTAAGTTACAATATTTTGTTGCCGAACTATGAGATACCATATTTTTCACCCATTGATAACTTGGCAGAAAAGGAAATATTCTAAGTTGGCCAGTTAAAATTGATGACCCAAGAGGGACCAAAATAGAAACTTTAATGTTTATTTATTAGTTCATACTCCCACCTTCTTCTAACAAGGAATCAAAATGAATGATGAAAAGAAATTGACTGTCTGTCACCCATCAGTGTAGTAATAAATCTTATAAAGTAAGTGTAGGCATCCTGAACCTCAGTATCATGGATGCATTTTAGATAAGTAGAAATTCTACAAAATATTACTTCCCCGAAACAAGGGCAGAAATGGAAAGCAGTCACTTGGTTTTTATCTGTGGTATCCTGAATAATATCATTACATGTTAAAGTCCATCAGGAATATTAATATGGCTTAGGTCCTCAAAGCAACGAGTGACCAGAATTGCCAACCAAGATGTTATTCTGGCCTAGAGAATGACCTAGCTTGGAGATTCAGTGGCTGGACTCTGACTTTTGTTGTGACCTAGGTGGCAAAAGAAAGAAATATAAGCATATGACATCCTGTTCCCTTAGTGAGTATCCTTGATTTGTTATAAACTATTCTCTTTGAAATACTTCTATAAGCACTTTTTATGTTTAAGTGAGTTACAGAGACTGTTATTCTCTTTGAGGGAATTTCCCAAACCTAAAAACTGGACAATATTTACTTCAAGTGTCTTCGAGACTCTCAAGTCCACTGAAAGGATCTGTTCGCTTTGTAAATGTTTCTGTTTTCCATTGCTTTAGACCGAGTCCCCATTGAGGTTAGAAATTGCCCTTTATGTTTTTCTTGTACATCAGGTTTCTAGGACATTGCTTGGTACACACAAGGACCTAAAAAATATTTACTGATATGATGCATGAATAAGGGGACTTATTTAAACTCAGAGCAAAGTACTTGTGATTGGTAATAGGAGATTAATTTAGCCAAAAAGTTACCTCCCAAGTGCAGGTTGGTTCTATGAGACAAGTTTTTTTCAAAGAGGTCTCTAAAACATGTCTCCTCAAATTAAATTAAATCTAGCTGGGCACAGTGGTACATACCTGTAATCCCAGCTGCTCAGGAGACTGAGGCAGGAAGATCACCAAGGCCAGTCTCTGCCAAAGTGAGGTACTAAGCAACTCAGTGAGACCCTGTCTCTAAATAAAATACAAAAAAAAAAAAAAAAAATAGGGCTGAGGATGTGACTCAGTGACCAAGAACCCCTGGTGGGGTGGAGGGTGGAAATATTTCTACTTTTTCCAGGTTATGAGAGCAGATGCCTATTTATACTCTTTTTGGAAAGCTAACTTTACAAAGAATGTTAATGATGAAAGGTAGCAATGCCATGCATGTCTGTGGCAAGCAAATTCAAGGCCAGAGACTTTTTTTTTGCTAAGTAACAGTAGTCGAGGCACATTATAGAATTCCTCTGTGGCATCAACGAGAGCCCTGTTTCCAGTAAACTGCATGAAGAATATCATATTTTTGTTCCTGGTGGTAGACCTTTGCTTCATACCCAATTTTGATTGGTTGTGGCATTTGATGGTACCATCACACAGCCTGGGACCATGGCCCAGGGAAGGCAGGTTGTGCTCATCTTAGGACCCATTCAAATGGTCCCAGCAGAAAGGCTGTCTCCTGTGTGGTGCCCTCACCTGCCTGCCACCTGAGCCTTTTCTGAGGAGAATCACTGGATGTGCAAAGAGCACAACGTGAGTGTCACGCTGAGGGTGGAGTTGTTCGCTTCCTCCCCAGGTTTGGTTCAGGCTAGTTTCAGGCCACAACACCTCCATGTTAAAGGAGTTAGGTCCATTATCTTAACTGTAAGTGTCGTCTAAGCAATTGTTGTACTGTCCCAGCATAACCAGTATTTGTGTGACTTGATCAACAAGTTAGAATGGATTTTAAAATGGACCCAAAGATTTTGAAAGACCTTTAAAATCATACATGGGTTAAGAAAGAAATGAGGTATTGAAGGGCAAAGCAGAACATTTTTTACCTTGTCTGTTATGGCTCCTTTTAACCCCCTGAGTCTAGCACTAAACAAAGGGGGGCTCTGTGGTGAAGTCCGGGCCTTTTATCTATCAAATTATAAACTCTGAGGTTCATGAACACAGTGCATGTTTTATCCTTGTATACTACCTGACAGATATGGGTTTTTAATAAATATTTATTACATTCATGAATGAATGCATGCTTTTCCTCCCAACTTCCAGGTTTTAAAAAAAAATGTAATGGGAAATACAAAAATAGAAAAAAATTTTTTTTTCAAAAGAAGGAGGCTAGAAAATAGATCCCATGTATAAATATTAGGGGATTTGGCATTTTTATGTTAGAAAGAATGTAAGTGTTCACATTATGAAGGGGGTTATTTTATAAGGAAAATGAACATTAGAAAGCCATTTTCCTTTACATAGAAAATAATAAATGGAATTAATCCTTAATGATCAGCATTTAGGTCGTATTTGAAATCATGGTATTAGGCTTGTCAGATATCAAAATGAACCATAGAAGGAAGTGCCCTGTCCTTCAACAGTGTTGTTAAATATCTTCATGTGAGTAAACCATCCAGTTTCTTTCCCTTACAGAGGGAAGGGACATGAGAGAATGTCTCCCTAATTCTGTAGCTGAAGAAACTAAACCGGATGACTTACTCAACATTTTAGCCTCAGCCAGGTCTAGAACCAACAACTCCAGTGTCCCCAGTGTTTCTCCGCCCCAGCATAGTGTCCTATTCAGAGACATTTGAACTCATCAATCAGTATTTGAAAAATACTGTATACTTACTAAGGCACCATTTATACAGACAAAATGATACAGGAAAAGACGATCATCTGAAAAATGTGGACCAAGAAGAAAACCAACCTCTTTTGGGGATAGCAAGGGATTCATTGACATGAGTTTTTGATCTTTACTGAACAGAGTCGGTCCTTAGTATCCTGGGAAGGAATTGTTTCCAGCACCACTACCTGCCCCACCAAAATCTGAGGATGCTTAAATTCCCTACATAAGATGCGTCCTATATAACCTACATGCATCATCCAGCATACTTCAAACCATCCCTAGATTACTTAAAATACCTAACACAATGTCAGTTATAAGTAAATAGTTTTGATACTGTATCGTTCAGGGACTAATGACAAGAGAAACGTATATAAATGTTCAATACAGATGCAGTTTCCCCATGCCCAGGGGCTGTTACCCATGGATAAGTAAGCTGAGCTTAATTACATAGCTTTGAATTCCCTAGGTTTCTAAATATATCATGAGTTTTTGTTTGTTTTTATCTCTGTGTGAATTCTGGATTTCAGAGCATCAGAGTGCTTGTAGAAAGCCTTTGCCTTAAAGTCTCCAAAGACTTCCTTTTTTTAGCTTATTGTTGCCTCTTAGGGTTGACATTTTTTTGGACCAGTCAGTAGACATTAAGAAAGCTAAGTGAGGGATGGGGTTGTGACTGGCATGTGTGAGGCACTGGGTTTGATTCTCAGCACCACATATAAATAAATAGATAGATAGATAGATAGATAGATAGATAGATAGATAGATAGATAGATAGATAAAATTGATCCAAGATTTTTTTTTTAAATAAAAAAGAAAGCTAAGTGATCATGAGCTCTAATTACTTATATGTCTATTTTAGCATCCATTTTAACTTTTTGAACACAGCTAACTTTTTGGTTGTCTTCTTCCTTTCTGGAGGGCATGGCTATAATAAACTCTAAAGTTAAAAACAAAAAAGAATGAAAGAAAAAGTATAGCTGAACATATCAATCTGATTCATGGGAATGAAGTTCCTTGGGAAGGAATGGGGACTGTAGGGAGGTGGGTGAATTTGTAGGTTCTGTCCTCAGCTAGAGTTTTCTACTTTCCCAAAGGGTTTGATCATAATCTGCTCATGTAATACGATGTTGACATTGTTAATAATAAACAAAATTGCACTACCTTTACTAGTGATTGATTTAACCTTCAGGATGAGAAAATTTATCAGCACTGGTTAGTTTTTGAATAGCCTTTATTTTCTGATGTGGTAGCTGTTTTTTTCCTTATTTGAGTTTTGTTTAATAATTTTTCTGCTTTGGCATTTAAATAAAATCTAGTACTTGTTTTCTCCTTTACCCCCCACCCCCACCCCCAATTAGTCCTCTGGCTTTCAGTAGCAGAACCCAGTGAAGGTTCACTGTTGAAACTTTCCACAGAGTAATTAGTGAAGCAGAATGCCAGTAGGTGAGACAGGCCTCAGGTGCCCACATCACTCAGGGGTAGATTTAAGACTCCAGCACAACCTATCATGTATAGGAATTTCATCAGGGTCAAGACTACATATAGATAAGTATATACATGCATGTGTGTATACATGCTTCATTTGCAAAGTGAAAGCTTTGTAAATGGGCAAAGAATTGCAGAGGGATTATTGATCCCCCATCTCACTTAACAAGAGGCAATCAGGGCTTGTAGAAAGAGTAAGCCTCAAAATCATTAAGTGTACCATACAAAAGGTTCCTGTTTAACATGTCCTGGAAAACCATTCAATCAGAGCCCCCTTCTGCCTGCCTGTGAGTCTTATCTTTAAGGGGGACCCCTCCCTTTTTTTTTAGACAGGCTGGTGTGTGCTCTGCTGTGAAGAGAAAATGCGTCGCCATACACAGCCTCTTTTTTCCTTTTGCCACCCCTGGGAAGGATACCCTAATAGTGCAGCATCGAGCACAGACTGGTGCTTTAAAGTGCAATTCCATCTCCTAACCCAAGACCAGATGTCAGCGAGGCATCAGAGTGTCGGTCATCAAGAGGGTTTTCTGCTACCTCTTGTATGGAGTCACTGACGATGGGCCAGTTGTGGGGCTGTTCTGGCTGGGCGGTATTCAGGCGTCATGCATCCTGCCCTTCCTAGGCAGTAAACCTCCGTGGGCACTGCACGTGGGCATGCAGTCGGAGTCCGGGTCCTTCCTCTCAGCACTTCGGGAGTGGCCTGTCAACATCCTAGACATGCCTTTGGAAAAGGAATGCACGGGGACACTTATTTCTACATACTTATCCAAAAGAGGCCCCCCACAACTTGTTGAGTTTGTGGGAGTTGGTTTTGGGTTTTGTTGTTGTTGTTGTTGTTTTTGTTTTTTCCTATCAAACTAAAGGTCTGTGTCTAAGGAAAGTAACAGAAACAAAGGGAGGAACGAATTAGCCATTTGCATTTTCACAACATTAAATTCAGTTATTAAACAAGGTTTGGAAACCCAACTGAGAAATTTGATCACAGCGATTAAACTGTTTGCAACACCTAAAGCAAAATGACCTACTGCTTCCCTCTTTGACTCCAAGCATGGCCACTCTGAGGGTGCCACTTGATACAAATACAGCTGTTCTAGAAAGTGAAAGAGGAATCCTGTTCTCAGGCCTCTGTGGACAGCCTTGCTCCAAAAGAGCCGTAAAAGGTTCTGAGAGGTTGAAAACTAGTAAACTCTTCTGTTTGTACATCACAATTTATATCTGAATATTAAATAAAAGTGATCTTGCATCAGCAAACCCCATTCTTCCCATTGCTTGGTGACTGTCCTTCCTAATGCTGGGCACAGGGCTTGCTTTAGTTCAGCCTTTCTCCAAATCGAGTGCACAATCCCGCACACACCCACTGTGTGGGACTGGCTTACAGAGTCTAGAGATACTGTGTATTCGCCTCACATCTTGACCCCAGGGTTTTTCCTCCGTGGTTCCTCCTGAAGTCAGATAAGCAAAAGAAATATCCCCAGGGTTTGTCTTACAATTAGCATGCAGCCTCGGTTTTTACCTTTTCATTTGTGATATTCTAATTTAGAAAAACACTCACTAGACACTTGTCAAGCCACCACGCATATCTTTATACTAATGCCTTACTGGTCCACAAGCAGCTGAGAGCAATGCTGGCAAATAAGCGTTCCCTAAAATTGATGTAATCATTTGAAATTCAGAGAGGATTGATTAGTATTCAAGAGATGCCTCTGTTCAATATTTACACCATAGAGATTTGGCAGAAGCAAATAATGGCACATAAAGTTGATGCTTGTCTTAATTAAATGCAGTATAATAGGTGTTGTGTGGATTTCTTTTTTCTTTCGGTGAGCAAAGCAGTTTAGCAATGACCCTATATAATTCATTTTGGAGTTCTAAGTTTGAATGTAATCAATATGTATTTACAGCCATGGAAGAAGTGATTATCATTTGTTATCTGCTGGCACAAGAATATAATTGCCTAAATAGCATTTATTTAAGCATATTTCTGAGTAGCTTATGTCTAAAAATGTTTATTATATTTTAGCTATTAATACTAATATTGTCACTTTGCTAACTGCTGCTGTTTAGTGAAATGATTTTTCAGAGATATACTGGCCCAGCACATCAAGAATTACCAGCAAGGGAAAGGAAGTGAGAGTGTCATTTGCTCTGGATGACATTTCTCCTTGCTTTAGCTGAACTGTTAACATCTCAGAATGAAGGGCTTACCTTAGTGCTGTGCGGCAGAGGCTTGTGGGTGATATGCCGACTTGGGGCCTGCACACCAGTGACCTCTGTTCACCCCAGAGCTTTGGGTCTCTTCAAGAATGGAGCAGATCCATCTGAGTCATTTGTGAAAACTTCCTTCCAATTTGTTGATAACACTGAAGTCTCCGATCTTGGTTTCTGCCTGTGTTTGGTTAAGAGGGTTAAATTCCAAATGGAACCATCTAATCCAGGTAACAAGAAGTTATCTGAAAGTAAGAGGCGTTTTGTCATCTTGAAATGTTAAATTCTACAAAACATATTGAGCACTGGTTATGCAGAGCCTTCGTGTTCTGCAGCATAGGAATTGGCAACACAGCCTAGAGAGAAGAAAACTCCTCAATTTGATAAGAACTTCTCCTTGAACCCTGCAGACAGTGTTCAGTTTAAGCACTATGCACCAAGGGACTAGTCCAAAACACCACTGCCACCAGCCACACTGCGGGCACCTTTCTGCTTCCTTTCTGTTCCTTCTTTCCTCTGAAGCCATGCCTGTTCCACGCACACGTTTCCTTCAGTCATATTTTATCAGTGAGAAGCCATTTGTCAATTCCCATGTTACACAAATCTGGCAGCTATCAGAGGTATGAAAAGAGAGTGGGGGAAACTGTGCAGGGGTCACCTCCTGGAGCCTCACCAGGGCACTGTTCCAAACTCAGATTTTGAACAGCAACTGCAGCCTCAGCTCCAGAGAGACCAGATTCTAGAACATTAGCCTAAAAAAGAACCTGCTGTGTAAAGGACCTGCAATGTTGCCAAGCCTACACCTCTCATTCCTACGCCACAAAATTGAGGCTAACAGAAGTTAGGTGACTTGTACACAGTCACATAGAAGAAGAATTTGATTTTGAATTGAAGTTACTGGACTCTCTGCAGAAAGGAGCACAGATATGGAGTAGTCATGGAAAGAGTGTTTTTGCATTATTTTGAGAAAAAATTTGACCTACATGTTTCTTGGTTGTCCTTTTTAACTCAATCTAACAATTTCATCATTGTGTTGTGTAAAAGCAATTTCTCAGAAAAGAATGGAAGGCACATTGCATTTTACTATATTAGGGCCTCACTGTGGATGCTCAATTATGTGATCCTGAACTTTGAAAGACAGCAATAGTACCTTACTAGGACTCTCCCAGCTTTGCTAGGTCCATTGGCCTATGTACCATCCCTAAACATCAGCATGATAATACCAGAGCTCAACTCTGCTGATTTCTGTCTGGTTCCCAGAGGCGGAATGACCACATTATAATTGTGTATCATTTTATCCCAGCTTGGTTATATATATAAGCATAATAGGACATCTGAAACAATCCTCTCTTTGCACTGTTTATCCTAAGAGAAAATAATTATTCTTGTAGTATTACTAAAATCTATGTAGGCCTTTTTAATTTTTCTTTTCATTGTGGTAAAATCTATGTAACTTGAAATTCACCATTTCATTACAGTCAAGTACATACCAATTGTTGTTCAACCATCCCCAGTGGACATCTGAGAATGTCTTTCATCTTCCAAAATGAAAATTCTGTGCCCATGAAATAGTAACTCTGCACTCCCTCCACTTCCTATACCCAATATTCCTTTTTCTATGTAGGGTGGGTGGTTTCATTTTTGTTTTTTGTTTTGATTTTGGGTTTTTTTGTTTGTTTGTTTGTTTGTTTTTTGGTACTGGGATGGAACCCAGGGGGTGCTTTACTACTGAACTGCATCCACAGCCCTTTTATTTATTTTTTTGAGACAGCAGGTATGTTGCTGAGCCAGGCAACTTCCTGCCTCAGCCTCCCAAGTCGCCAGGATTATAAGCATGAACCACCATGCCTGGCTCAAACATTTTTACTTGAGAAGAACACGCCACCTCACATTTTCCTTGCATATATCATAGCATTAAAAGTTACAGTTGTTCTACAGAACTTGCATGGCTGACAAGCCCAAGCCCACATAGCTAAAAGGCTGAGGATCCCATGGTCCAAGCCAATTTCACTGACTTAAGACCTTCTGTCATCACTCTGTACCATGCAGCAGAGAAAGACTCATGACTTGTATCCGAAAGAATAATGTGCAAAGTAAGGAACGAGGAAAAGAGGAGGCATCCATGGCTTGTTCTCACTATCGAGGTAGTACAGCCTAGTGATCATGCCTGCCGGCTTGAATTCAGACTCTTGTTCTACTGCATCCTTAGGTACTTACATCAGCTTCATTTCCTCATCAGTAAAACCAAATACTGATCTACCTAGCATCACAGGGAAGAGTAAATGCAGTAATTAGGATGAAGAAGTTAGTACGATGATACCAATAAATGATTATTATTCCAAACAACTGTATTTACATCAGTGAAAGTTATATCAGTGGATACTTCTTATTGGGCAATGCCTCTTCTTCAATACAATCTGTACATCTTTGGTTTACAAATGATATAAAGAAGCCCTTGCTGGGTGCAGAGGCACATGCCAATAATCCTAGTGCCTCAGGAGGCTGAAGCAGGAGGGTTGTAAATTCAAAGCCAGCCTCAGCAACTTATAGAGGCCCTAAGCAACATAGTGAGAAATAAATAAGGGTCAGGGATGTAGCTCAGTGGTTAGACTCTCCTATACAATCCCAAATCAGATCCAAGTCAGATCATAGTCCTCTGCCCATGTTGGTATAAGCCTAGGTGGTGAACCCCTGCCCAAGGGGAGTAGTGGTCCCCCACCTGCTCCCTGGATAATCTTTAGTTAACTTGAGCTGCCTGAAAAAGTTATCATTCTCCTTTAGACTTGCTAATATCTAGTCCATAAATCTAGTAGTTTAATAGAAATTACTATCTCAACCACAAAAATGTAAGATTTTTTACCTAGAGAACTTTATGTCTTTTGGAACTAGCACTCTGGATAACTTACTCATTTGAAAGGAATTGTTGGAATTTGAGAACTGAAACCTTCTGGAACTTTGTTCTTTCATAAAGTTAGAAGTAAATGATCAAAAGTGATACAATGCCCCATTACTATTGATTATTCATAGTTACTATTTAACAGTAATTTCAGCAGCTTCTTCCCTCACCTCGCTATCTTCCAACTCTGAGAATTGCGTACAGTGGGAGAATAAGGAGTAGATATCAGAGCAGTAACTTCCTCATGTTTTAAAATAATTTCATAGTTCAAAGTTGTAAACTTTGAAGTTCAAGTCCAGGGTCCTTCTGCCTCGATGCAGAGTAACAAGAGCATGGCAACTCCCTGGCTGCTGTCAGCACTCAGTAAGCTTATGCCAGTCCACCATAAGCCTCGTTCTCACAAATGCTAGTACCTGCCTTGCAGGATGTGTATGTGAAGTTCATCTTTCATGTCCCAGTATGAGATTCCCTTCTGTGAGAATCTCCCCCTAATATTATAGACACTCTCATTCCTTCCTCGAAGGTCATGCTGCTTCTTACACAAGTCCCTGCTGATCAGAGTAGTTTGTAATTCTTTCATAGGTTCTGCAGCTAGAACGCCAGCTTATGTTTTTTTCTGTATTCCTCACACTTAACATCGCGTCTGCACTATAGTTCCCAATGAAAAGCAATACTTGCTTTGTTAGCATGTTCAGTTACAATAGCTACATGCTTCTGTGTTCAGTGAGCAGAGTACCTTCAACATGTTGTTGCCAACCCTCACAGTAAACCAGAGAAGACAGGGGTCATTAGCCATTCTTGCTTTATGAGCAGAGAGGTGAACTACACAAAATCACCTAAACTATTAAGTAGTAGAGCTGAGATTTGCACACTTCGAGCACCCAAGTCCAGATTTTCTCTATGACTCACTACTTGTTTTCTCATTTATCTATGGAGTATGTAAACTATAAGGCACTATGCTAATGATGTCATTTATGATGATCGTTACCCTTTCTGCTTAGACCCATCAGGGTCTGGACAAAATCTGGTCCCTTCTAGCTCTTACTGGAATGTACAAGGACTGAATACCAATCCTACCTCGTCAAATGGGAAACAATTTCCCCTCACTGACATCCTGCTTGGGACTGGTAAGCATGATTTCAGCTGAGCTGCTTTCTGTTTACCCATTTTTGGAGTGGGATTGAAAGTTTGATCAGTGCAAACCCAGAAGCACTGCAGATATTATGGGGTACTTGTCTTGTACACTGGCCTGCTGTCTCTATGCAGATTTTCTTTTCAATGGGTAGAAGCAGCTGGTGTCTAAATTCCTGTCCTCTTGCAAATCTTTATTGTGAACATAATCTGATGTTGATCAGAGGTTTCAAGCCTGCATTATTAGCAAATTCTCCCTTTTCCAATATTGCCAGCCTTATCCTCAAAAAATCAAACTCAAATGAGGGGGAGAAGAGGGAATTAAGATTAAAACATGAACTTGTATATGTTTTCAAGAATACTAAAATAAAAGTTTCATCATAAAGTCCTTAGTATGTTCTTGATACTTATAGTCAGAGTTTTACTAATTAGCAATTTATTTAAAAAAAAAAAAATTTTATAAAGTTGTTGTTGGCCAGGAGAAACTATGGGACAAATTGGATAACCACATGTGCTGGCGATTATCCAGGACAGCCCATATCAAAAGGGACTGGGGCCCGTGAGTACTGTAACAGTATCATTTCTAATTATAACTTCAAGGAAATTCCTCTCTCAAAGAGGTAGCTGCAGAAACTTATTCTTGTCTTACAAAAGAATAAGGTTTTTAGGATTTCAAAACATCTTAATTTGCCCTTGTTGCTCCATGTTATGTTTTCCAGATTTCTATTTTGATTCATGTAGCTCTGGAATCCTTAAGAAATCCAGGTCCTGGATCATTATTTTCTCTGACCCATACTACTTCATTCTATACTGTACCCCCAAATTTATTGATTCAGTCTCCAATCAATGGAATTTATTACCAACAATATTAAAGGAACATTTTTCTCCACGACTTTCTGAAATATATTTTTGGGCAATTACTTTCAATTCTAGAAGTCTACAAATTTTTCTTCAAAATGACTGTACCAAGTTATTCCTATTCACAATAAATGAGAGTTTCTATTTCTCCATAACACCACCAAGACTATACTTTAACTTTGTGTGTGTGTGTGTGTGTGTGTGTGTGTGTGCGCGTGCGTACACACGCCTGGAGATTGAACCCAGGGCTTGCGCATGTGCTAGCCAAGTGCTCTTCCACTTAGCTATAAGACTATGATTTAATAGATGTGATTATTCTGTTTTAATTTGTATTTCTGATTACCAGCGAAATTGATCATCTTTTTGTTTGCATGGAGTACCTATTCATATCCTTTGTTCACTGGTCTTTCCTTACTGATTTGAAGGGCCCTGTCCTTCAAATGAGGACATGGATGGTGGTAAATGGAATAATTTGACTTTTCTTTCTTTCTTTCTTTCTTTTTTTTTTTTTTGAGGGAGGTGGTATTGGGGATTAAACCACGAAGTGCTCAACCACTGAGCCACATCCTCAGCCATTTTTTAAAATTTGGAAACAGTTACTTAGGGCCTAGCTCAGTTGCTGAGGCTAGCCTCTAGCTTGCAATCCTTCTAGCTCAGCCTCCTGAGTCACTGAGATTACAGTTGTGCACTGGCTTTTTTTTTGTTTGTTTTTTGTTTTTTTGTTTGTTTTTTTTTTACTTTATCTTTTCTTTAATAGAAGTAGCCATATATTCATCAATATTTTTCTATTTGATTTTTTTTTTCTTTTTATATCTTCTTTGGAAAATCATTCCCAGGCTTTAAGGTCATAAAATACATGCCTTGTTAGCTTTTTTCCAAACATATTAAAACCTTACTTTTGGGTTTACATTTTTAAGATGCCCAGAATTTATGTCTGTGTGTGGTGTAAGGAGAAGACCCAGTTCTTCTGCTTTGTTTTCCTTGCACTTGGTCAGTCGTCCAACACTCTTAGGCAATACCTTGGCTTTCCCACCATTTTCAACATCACTTCTTTCATATGCTCAAGATCTGTACATGCTGGAATCTCTTTCTAAACATTCCGTCTTATTCCATTGCTCATTTCAGGTGAAACCCACTGTTTTAAGTATTCTTAAAATGAATCTTGATGTCTCATTGATCAGTCCACCTACCTTTTATTTCAAAATAGTCTTAATTATTCTTGGAATTTTGTATTATAATGCACAGTATTTAGAGACTGATTTGGAGAACGTTATTTTTTTTCACAGAATTGAGTTTTCATTCATGAACATAGTTGATCTGTTTTTTTTTCATCAGGAGTGGCTTGATGTCCTTCAGTAACACCATGTCATTTTCTCCACAGAGGTATTGTACATCATCTGTTACTGATTTTTTTCCCCTACCTGTTTTATATAGTTTGTTGCTACAATGCAAACTTTTCTGTAACGTTTTCTAGTTACTATCCATTAGCTGAATATTTTAATATTGAACTGTGTCTAACAAATCTGCTGAATTTCCTTAGCATTGGAAATGACTTTTCTGTGGTTTGCCTCAGACTTTTTATGTAAACAATCACAGTCTGAAAATACAGATTCATCCTTTGCCTCTCCCATTTGCTTCTCTTGCTGACTTAAAACTGATAACAGGCACTCCTGCCTTCCTCCAGTCTCGAGTGGGAATAATCCTAAATTCTCACAGCTTAGTACAAAAAGTTTTATTTTCTTAGAGAGAGAGAGAGAGAAAGGAAAAAAAGAGAAGGGAAGCGAGGATTTAAAAAGAGAAAGGAAATACTATTGATCCTTTAGATCCAACCATTGTTTTTTCTTTGCCTTCTATTTCCATGAATTCTCTTCTTCATTGGCTTGTTCTCATTCTAGCTTCTCGAGTTGAACATCCTGTGAACCCATTTTCAGCCATACATTTTAGTTACTTTTTCGAGGGTTAGAAAGTCGCCTCTGGGCAGGGCTGCAGAAGTTTTAATGTGGGAGACTGTGACCCTCAGGTTGCTGTGGGCCATGCAGGTCACTGCACAGAACTGCAGGGGGCACCACTCACATCGCTTGGGGTTGTGAGGTCCACGACTGGAGTGGCCCTGTCTGGTGGCCCTGGACTCAGCCTCGCACATCTTGGGATCTCTGTTATATTCCAGTTTGTTTTTGAAATCCCTGAACAACTTTTTTAATAATTTTTTGAAGTTCCAAACAAATAGGGATTTTAACTATCTTTTTATTTGGGGGTTGTAATTGGACTGCCTTATGAGATCACACGCATTATTGAGACTTCCTTTGTAACATGGTATTTAGTTAATTTTTGTAAATATATGTGCAATTCAGTCTCTATTTGTGAGGTGCCAAGTTTTATTCACTAGTTGTCATTTTTGACAGCTTGGCTACATTTTCTTGATAATTATTTCTTACTATAATTGTTTTTCCTTTTATGCATTTATCTTAAAATCTACTTCATCTGATATTTAAAGATTTATCATTTTTTAAAATTAATTCCTTGTCTCTTTATTTTCAAGTGTTCAGTTGTTACAATGCTGTGCTTTGGTGGTATGGTAGGTTTCTGATCAGCAGCACATGATGTATTTTGTTTTGCTTCATGTGAATTCAGTCTATCTCTTTTTAAAGTTTAATTTTTGGGACCATCGATTTGCAGGTTGTTGGGGGGAAAAACACAGAGGGAGGTCCTGCATAACCTTCTTTCACTTTTCCCTGTGGAAACATCTTACATAACTATTATCAATAAATAAGCCAGGAAAATGACATTGAAGTTCAGTGGGCTTATACAGTTAAGAAGTTTGAGTCTTTCATTCGTTTCTGTGTATTTTTTGTGTGTGTGTGTGTGTGTGTATATGTGTGTGTCGTTTCTGCAATTTTGTTACCTGTGTGTTAGTGTAACCATCAACAGTTATTTTTATAGAATTTCCTCCACAAGATTCCTTTATGCTACCCTCTGATAGCTACACGCACGCCCATTCTTAACCTTTGTGTGTTCTCCATCTCTATAATTTTTTTATTCCAAGAATGTTATTTAAATATAACTATAGGGCTTGTGTACTTTTGGAATTGACTTCTTTTCACTCATCAGTATGTCCTCAAAATCCATTCATGATTATATTAGTAGTTCGGTGCCTTTATGACTATTTAGTATTACATGGTATGGATGTAATCAGTTTATTCACTTGTTGAAGGATATTTGGGTTATTTGCAGTTTGGAGTTGTTACAAACAAAGCCACTGTGAACCTCATGTATAGGCGTTTGTGTGAATCTGCATTTCATTTTTCTTGGATAATTGCCTAAGAATGCATTTGCTGGTTCCTATGGCAAATACTTATTTATAAGTTGTTTTTTAAGAGGTGGGTTCAATCTGTTCACTGATAAATCATCCTGGTCTTTGTACATATGAAAAAATGTTTTACATATTGCTTCATCCTGGGTGATAATTTAGTTGGTTATAAAAATTTAGGTTGACAACACATTCTCAACACTTGGGGAGACGCTTGGAGATCTACTGCCTTTTGCTCTTTGGTGGCTCTTCAGCTCTTCTCTTGGTTGCTAATAGCATATTTTCACTGCAAGGTGTCTAAGTATAGATTTATACCAGAAGGGGACAGCCAATAAGAGGATATTTTAAAATTCTATTATTTTCTTTTTATATATCACTTCCATGCACATCACTGTAATTTCTGCTAAGTATGTCTTAGGCTCTCAATCAGTCTTCCCATTTTTGATACCCTCCCAACCTTTGACACAATGTGCTTCTTTTTGTACTAGTTACCTTCTGTTCTCTCAGCTATTTGTATACCAGCCTTGTGTATATCCCATCAATTACATTTTTCTTTGAGTAATTTTTTTTATTTTCAAGATTTCTCACAGGTTCTTTTTCATTTGCATATACTAGTGTTTAATTTTTGCTTATTTTTCTTCATTATTTATCTTTGTTTTTAACAATATATCTCTTATATTCCTTCCTTCATCTCTCGAACACTCTGAGAAAACCGCTTTTGAAGTTCTCTTACTCCTCCACGGAAATGCTTTCTCCTGGAGTCAGTTGATGTTTTCAGTGTTCTCGTCTCTTCCTTAGCACTATCTTCCTGGCTTTTCATGTTACATTTGGGCCTTTTTTTTTTTTTACAGACTGCATTTTGATCATTGTACACAGATGGGATACATCATTTCATTTCTATGGTTGTGCAAGATGTGGATCCATACCATTTGTGTAATCACACATATACATAGGATAATGATGTCTCTGTCTCTTTCCACCATTTTCATACCCGCCTCCCTCTCATTTCCTTCTACATAATCTAAAGTTCCTCCATTCTTCTCTCACTCTCCATGCTGACCTCTTTTAAGTAAGATTTGTATCTATGGCTATTGTTAATCTTTCTCTTGTTTTTGCTGTCCTGCCCCCTTTGTGCTCCCTGCTCCTCATTCTGTCTTTCTGTATTTGTTTCTTTCCAGCTCCATGAGATCCTGAGTTTAGAGTCAAGTCTTTCACTACCATTTTGCCTTCTGCACTGTGGTGAGATCAGAGATAAAGTTTCAGATCCCATCACAGAGACAGTGTGTGACCTGCCTTAGTTCCTAGTTCAGAACCTGCTATCATCCTTTTACCAAAAGATAAAGACAGAATATCTTCCTGCACCCTGCGCTGGGCTCTGCTTGACGCAGAGCGTTTTGGGGCCCATCAGCCCCCAGAAGGTGGGCTCCAGCCACTGCGGACCATATAAGTCCTCGCCACTGCTCTGCATTTCTGTGCTGTTTTTGACAGAGATCTTGAAGCTGAGGCTTGCTGTGTCTCTCTCCTTCCCTTTGTATTTTTCCAACATCGATATGTTTACAATGGAACGAGTGCACCAAAATCAAACTGACTGCAATATTGTCACCAGAAGCCCTGGAGAGTTTCTCTCTTTCCAAAGATCCTGACATCTTTCAACTCCCTCACTACCACCACCAACGCCTCCATCTCTACCGCCAGCAGTTTGCACACACACATGCACTCTAACATGGAAGGCCCCAGTCCCACGTTAAAGCCACGGACAGTAGGCCTTTCCCGGTTTACGTGCCGCTGTCCTCCATCACCTTATCAGTATTCCATGCTCCCCGGCATAGGGGACGATTTGACGCTCCAGGCATCTCTGCTTCATCTTACCACCTAGGAGTCAGTCTGACGTCTGTCACACAGAGTTCCCTGCAGTTTTTCGAGCTCACACACACACCTTTTCCTCCATTAGAGCCTTCCCCAAATCTCCAATTTGGGAAATAATTCCTCTCTCCTATTAACCCATTTCATTTTCTTTTTCAATCCCTGTTACCTTTACCATAATCTAAAAGTATTATAAAACCTCTAACCCAGTCTCAAAGACTTAAAATAGTCTTATATTAAAGATGTGAGGAGAAACGTTCGTTGAGATGCATTGCTACCTCATTTAACTTTTTCACAATAGGTGATATGTTGAACCTTGTTCATTGGTAGGTGAGGACTAAGCTGAAGTCTCATAGCACCAGGTACTAGGTGGCAGACAAGGGATGGTTCAGGGCTGTTTTACTCCACAGCCCAGGTTCTGTCCACCATCCCCCTGTGTCTCCCACATTTCCTGTACCCAGGAAAATTCCTGCTCCTATGACTAGTAGGTGGGCCCCTCAGTCTGCGTCCTAGAACCCATCTATGCCTGCATTACCCAGGCCTTAGAAACCTGGAACCATTCTCAGACCTGCTGAACAGGAATATCAAAGGACAGAGTCCGGGAATCTGCATTTTAACCACCTCTCATGTGATTCTTCAGCACTCGAGATCCTAACTGTCACTCCTAGAGTTGATGCTCATCAGAATCATCTGGGGCTAGGGGTGAGGTGAGTTGTTAATGCTCAGGATGACCAAATCAGGATTTCCATAGCAGTGTCCATAATTTTAACAGCTTCTCAGAGAAATATGCAGCATATGTACACTGACCCCTGTCCAAAAAAATGCTAAACTAGGTAAACGTCTTAAAGTGATGACCCTTGATAAATAAATAAAGCAAATCCACGTAAGGTAGGAATTTTCAGAAAGTCTGGCCATATAGAGTCCTCAGTTGCAGGTTTTGGGTGACTTGATGCCTCATAATTCAAATGACTAGAAGAAGTGCAATCACTTTGTCACTAAGCATAAGGGATAATTCATATACAAGAAGAATGCAGCTAACCCCATGGATGCTTTCCCTGCTTTCAAATACTTAGGCATGGGGAATTTGAACATTCAGGACAAATTGGGGCTGGGGATGTAGCTCAGTTGATAGAGTGCTTGCCTGTCAAGCGCAAGGCCCTGGGTTCAATCCCCAGCACTGCAGGAAATTTAAAAAAAAAAAAAAAATTATGGGGCAAGTAGACTAGATAAATTATTCTAAGTTTTATAAAGATTTATTGTGAAATATAATTTTATTCTTCAAAAATTTACTTGTAAAAATTAATTAGAAACACATTATATCCTCTTAATATAAATCAAATAAAATACAACTGAAATAAAATTGTGAGATTTTTAAATTTCGATTTTTAATTTTACTTATCTATCTATTGATAATGGGGATCTAACCCAGTGGCAAAGCACCATAATCCAGCCCCTTTTACCTTTTACCACCAATTTTGAGACAGGGTCTCACTGAGTTTCTGAGAGTCCTGGTAAATTGCTGAGGCTGGCCTCAAACTTGTAATCCTTTTGTCTCAGCCTCCAGAGTTGCTGGGATTACAGGTGTACACCACTGTGCTCTGCAAAATTTAAAATTTCAAAGACTACTAAATACAAAATATCAAATTACTTAACATTAACATTAAATTACTAAATACAAAATATCAAATTACTAAACATGGTTTCTAAATCTTAACCATGAGATTCTTGAGTTCCCTAACTGACCATTAAGTGGCAGAAAATCATTTTTTTTTTTTTTTTTTTTTTTTTTTTTCATTTGGTGCTTCAGCTCTGGACCTTGCACATGCTAGGCAAAGCACTCTACCACTACAGCTCTAGCACAGCCAGCAGTCCATCTCTGAGTTTTGTATTGGTATATGGAGAACTCTTCTAAATGAATCTGAGCTGACTACAGAACTCCAAATAGAAATAAGAAATAGCAATTGGTTTCACTTTCTGTAATACTCCTTATTGGGTCCTGTTGCTCTGGATTGCTTAACTGGCCACTGTAGGAGAATTTCTGTGGAGGCAAGCACAAGACAGTTTGTCTTTTTTTTTTTTTTTTTTTTTTTTTTTAATGATACAGCTGTGATTTTTTAACAGCTAAAAATAACCATCAGTAGGTACCACTGAAACCATATGCCACTCTTTATTTCTGTCCTACTGAATACTGAAGCCTTTCTCTGGCAGCTTATAACATATTTAAGATCTCATTTAACTAATAACAAAGGATCCTTATGGCCTTTATTAAGTAGCTTACCATGGGTGAATTGCTGGATAGGTACAGTAGGGATCATTTCCTAGGTCTCTGGGAATCATGGTTGGTAGACTATTGGGCCAAAGTGTGGCTGGAACTCAAAATTAATGAACAAATGACCTCAGTCTTTCAGTACTTTGAAAAATTCATTTTGAAATTGTTCATTTGTCTACATTAAGGTAGTGAAGGCTGAATAACACATATTTTTTTTTTTTAGTTTTTAATTAACTGGTAGCATGTCAGTAGAACAGTAGTAATTTCATGCTGCATAGATGTCTAATCAGCAATTAAATATGCTTTTCAATTAGTAACATACTGAAACTTGGGTAATAGTTAATAATCACATATTAGTGAACAAAAGAAACTCAGAAATGGGGAGAAAAAGTGTTACTGTAGAATAAAACAAATGAGAACACCGACACTCTGAGAAAATGTTCCAATCAAAAAATAAAGAAAGGGCTGGGGATATAGCTCAGTTGGTAGAGTGCTAGCCTTGCATGCGTGAGCACAATCCCCAGCACCACAAAAAGAAAGAAAGAAAGAAAGAAAAGTAAGAAGATAGGTGAGCTGAAAATTTGAGCAAGAAAACATTTTTAAAAAACAAATATCTGCCAGTAATTTTTTTAATTATTTCTAAAGAAATTATTTTCTCTTTTATTTTATGCATTTCATTTGCTCGGTAAATAATCTACAAAAATGAAATGCGACTTGAAATCCCAAAATCTGGAGACGTGAGGGCGATCCTCTGGGCGTCTTCTCTTCTTCCTCCTCCTGACTCCAGGGCCTGGCACACAGTACGCCTGCAGACCATCTCCTTGGCTTGCAGTTCTTGGTGCTATACATATTCCAGAGTGATTCTGGTGGATGCTGGTGGGACACAGGAATTGGTGTGTGACTGGGGGTACTTTCCACTCCTCTGGCCCTGAGAACTGATTAGCTGTGTCTTCAGCACAGGCTTCAGAGGAGTTATTATGGCTTGGCCATGGAGCTCTTGGGATTACATGACTGGTATTCTGATTGTGACCCTCAGGTGCATCTCTCAGCCACTGGGTCATGGGTATCTGGAAGTAGCCAGCAACTATATTGCCATATCCTCAGCACACAACAAGGTACAATAGAGAGTAAGAATAGAGGGAAGGGAACTTTGCACCAGGGAAAGGCCCATGGGTAGGGTACCCTATCATGAGTTGAGTTAACACCTGAAGTCGTTTTTAGTAAGGTAGCTGCACAAACTCAGGAAACCACAGGCTGGCATCACAGTGCCAGGAGCATATGAGTCCCAGAGGCACGGAGCCCATCCTGCATCACTTTTGTACCCCAACTGTACTGAGCACAGCACTAGCCATACAGTAGGGATCCCTGCCTGTCACCACTTCACCTGTATCTCCACGTTATGAACGCCTAGTCATCCTTTAGGGCCTCCTTGAAGATGTCTTCTTGACTCTCCTGCAGCATTTTGAGCCTAAGTCCATGTGGTAATTGTCGTAACAAAGTCGTTGGTTGGTACCAAGGTTGACATCACTTGCCTGACACTCATAGACCCAAAACTTAGGACAGGTAAAGGGACATGGATGGATAAATGAATGAGTGAGCATTGATTGAGTGGAAGCCTGGTCTAGCAAGTTGAAGATGTATCCTCTTATTCTCTTATCCTTCCTCTGCTCCCCCTCTCCCTCCCCCTCCCTCCACTTCCTTCTTCTTACCATTTCAATTCATCCAACCCCCAGAATGATACAGCCAAGACCAAACTGAAAACTAAAAGCCTGAACCTCTTGTGTCATACTTGGTGGACAACTTAGTAGAGGAAATGTGAAATCGTACTATTCGTACAAGGAGTCAATAGGTGAACCACTACTAGCTTGTTTTTATAGCATCAACCTGGTATAAAAACGAAAACAATCTTGGACACTAGTTGGTATCATCCATATTTAATGCCTCTGTGCTATTGCAGTAAAACTCTGGATGATTATGAGCACTACTTAAAAATATGACTCCTTGTTAAATAATTAATACATTTGATGGGGGAGAGCTTCACACAGTGCTCAGAGCTCAGTAATTAATGGACTGATTACAAGATGCTTGTAAAGTGGTTTAAACACTAAAAAGTACTGCCCGGGTGTAATTGTTTTGGAGTTCACCCTGTGTGTATAAATGTCGAAAAATGTACAGTGAAGAGGGGGAGGGGTAGGAGAGATCATGAGATTGCAGCAGTTTAAAGCTCTTAGCTGTTAATTTAAGATTTTAAAGAAGACTCGGGTAAAGGGAGAACATGGGCCTTTTCCCACCGTGTGTCTCCAATTCATGGGACTCAGTACCCTTTTAGAAGCATGAAACTTCCATTTAGTTACCTTCAATGACCCAATAACTAAAACACACTCACAATGCCCAAGTTCCACAAGAGTGATTTCTCTGTTTTATTCCACACTCAGGGGAGTTAAGAATTAATGGTAGCTCTGTTTGTTCTCTCTGTTGTTTGCTCTTCTCAGAAATGACCTCCTCTCTGAGCTTTCTTAGAGAAAACCATCTATGGCGTCTCAGTTCTAGGAAGGAGTGGGAGGAAAATGGTCCCCTAACTGCAAACCAGCTAAGCTGAAATGTCCCCAGCCCCCACACACACCCCCCCAGAGGAAAAGAAAAAACCTTCTGTGGAAGATAAAGCGTTGCCTTGAGTCCGTTAGCACCATTCCGAGCAGTCAGTGTTAGGACATATTGGGCGATTATAGGACAGTCTTTGTAGAAGAAGCCATGGGTTTTAAGTTAGCAGGAACCATCTATCAATTCTTAAGATTATTCCATGATTTACTGTCAGAGCATCATGTATTCTCTGATTTTCTGCCTCCCGTGAAACATTGTGCTTTCCTTTTCTATTGATGTATCAACTATAATAGTTACAAGCAGCTACAGAAAAATCAATAGTGAGCTTTCATTACTGTGTACATCAAGTAAAGAGCCCCTCGCTGCAAGAGTGCACCTTGTTAGAGTCTCACCAATGGAACAGAGCTGCGCTCCACCATGTTCTCCTAGTCTGAATTCGAAAAATCAAATAGGGAATTTTAAATGGGGCCGGGGGAGGGGGGGGGTTTAAATTATGGTCATCTTCTAAATGGAAGCATAGAACCCTGGAAAAACAATCTCTCAACGGGTCTAGATAGGAGGCATAATCATTTTTCCAAAGGAAAGCAGCTATTTCCAAAAGGAATATTAACAAGTGCATTCCCGTGTCTTCTGTTTTGGAATTGTCTTCTTAAGATCATCTGGACAGTGGGTGTGAGTCTAGGTTGCTGCTTACAAATCCACTAGAAGCCAAAAGTTCCCACTGCTGAAGTGTGCGGCACCACGGTCGTGTGCTCACCGCCCAGGCAAGTCAGGAGGCCCGGAAGCGATATTGCCATAGTCTTAATCAATTCAGGAGTCCCAGACATACATATGGACAAAGTTTCATTCTCTTCAAAGCATATGTGGTAAAAAGAAAGAGACTTAGGATGTTTAAGTAACAAATACCTTTGTTTGCCTTTGGGAGCACCTTAGCCACCAGTTCGTGCATATAAGTCAAAAATGCTATAAAGCAAAATGCAGGCGCTGTTAGTTGTGTGGAGCTGGCAAGGAAGCAGAGGGTCTCCAGCCTCTCAGCATCGATCTAGGCCTCACACCCAGGAGATTTCCAAATCAGACCCCAAGTCCTGATTCTGAACCTCCTGAAGGCACAAATCCAGGGAATTTCCACCCTCAAAACCTGTGCAGTGAATATATTCAGGTCTATATATTAAAGTAGTTTCTTTATTACTTTCTGGTAGTTATGATCTACACTAAGAATTTATTTTTGTATTCTATTATTATCCAACTCTAAATCCCAGTTCTTTTTATCTTGAGAGATAATATATTTAGACTGAAAGCAGAAACTTGTGACTGGATAATTTTTGTGTTCATAAAAAAAAATTAAGGAACTGTACAAATATTTTTGGAAATATCACAGCAACATTAAACAGACATCTAAGAAACTAAAACTTTGAGGACCAGATCAACCTCCCCAAAGTAATGTTTTGAAATATTGATGAATCCAAACAAGTGATTTGATTTCTGGAGAGCTGTCTTGTCTTGAGGAGGAGGAAGAAATATTTTAATGATGAACTTCTAAAATATTCCATTTTCCATCATAGCTTTTCCAACTTATATCTTTTTTAAAAAAATCTCCTTCTGTGTTTTTATGTATCCAAAAATTATGTGAGGTTTTTAAATCTTCCTTTGACAGTCTGGCAATAGAAGGAACTGCCATTCAGCTGTAGGCACTACATTATTTGATGTTCCAAAAGGTTTTCTCTGCAAGGGTTGTGAAAAGATTAGTTGGCACATGCTGGTTACATCAGAGGACACTGAGAAACTAGCAACAGGCAGTCTCTTCTTCTGTACCCCTGCCTGGGAGGAAGACCCTCCTTGCCCCAGCTAATCAGGTGGTGGTAAGATCCTCAAGTCTAGCCCTTTTTATTTTCCAATGTTCCTAACAATTAACACTGTAAATACAATTTATTTAATGCCAATCTTAATTATACTCTTAATTTCATTCATTGCTTTTGCTACTTCCTTAGTTGGTGTTTTGCATGTTATTTACATGCAGAAGTATTTATTAAAAAAAAACCTACTTCAGATGTGATAGTCCTATGTGTGATTGGAAGTCCAAGGAGAAAGAATATCATTTTGATGATTATGTAATCTCTGCAAACTTAGCTAACACTTCCCTCTATGTAGCATTCATGCTTTTATTCGAAGTATTATTTTCATATTATACATTAAAAAGTATTATTTCCATATACTTTGGTTGCATAGTTAAAAAAAAAAAATCTAGGGCTGGGGACATAGACCCATACCCAGCATCCATGAGACCCTGGGTTCTATCCCCAGCACCACAAAAAAGATCTTTCCAGGATACATTGAACCTTAACACCAAATAATCTGGTGCTTCTTCTGTGCCAACCAGGAGAATGTTTGCTCTGAGTCTTCACGCTGCCCTAATGCATCAGTTAGAGGGTGCAAAGTTTGCAGGAAAACCCAAAGCAGGATATTATGTACAGTAGGGGCTTTCCAACCCGGCTGTTCTAAGCCCTGTAGGGTCAAATTGATGGGGAAATCCAGAATGACAGCAAATTTGCCATCAACTCCTATGGCTCCATGCCAGAGAGGTTGCTGGTTCGGCATACACACATGGATGTTTAATAAGTCTTAAAAATAACTAAAGTGAAAGAATGCATTTTAAGCAGAAATTGAGAATAAATTAAGAAAGAGGAAATAGTGACTAAGCAAATAAATAGAGACAGAAAAGAAAAGAAAAAAGGAAAGAAAGGTACGTTAGTAGAGGCAACTGTGATCATAATTATTTTATTCCCAATCATGTAAGATTTGAATTTTCATCCTAATTAAGAAAACTATAAAAGAAGTTCGTATGTCAAAAAAAATTCTGAATTGCATTGACAAAAATATCATTCTGTGACCCATTTGAATTCTTAAACTGACTCACATTTATGCAAATTGTTTAAGCAAAATAATTTCAGGTATTTTAATATGTCTCACAAATATACTTTTCACATTTGCTGCATTCTTTCCAGAAGTATCTTTCCTTCCATAGGTTTTCCCTGTCTATTCGGGCTTCCTAACAGCTCCTCAGTGCATGTTCCTTCAGATTTGTTTCTGCAGACCTGGCACTGTGCATGCGTTAGCACAATCAGGCATATTTGTGTGGGAGTGTTCTGTGACCAGTCTCACAGCTGGTGTTATTTCCTCTGCTGGATTTCCCACTCGTTGGGAGCTGTGCTCACACTTGACATATTTGGGAAAGGGACAGGCCTGCGCCACTCTCTCTTGATTGTCCAATGCCAGCAACAGGCAAAGCCTTTCAGCCTGAGAGGGTGCCTACCACTTGAAGGTAGATAAGCTGTTGGTCAAGGGCATTCTGGAAATTTCCACAAAACATCTAGGAAGGGTTTCATCAGTGACAATGAAGAACACATGGTCCAAAAGCAGCTCTGTTCATGCTCTGATGCCCAGCTTACCCACATGTCCCCTCTTCTGGCATCTGCTTTAAGGTCTGGAAGCTCTTTCAGAAGCTGAAAAAGATGTTGCATTTTGCTGACCTATTGATGCTTCTGTACACTCCCAAGGGGGCCGCCCTTTGTGAACTATGCTTCAGGAGCAACTCTGGAACCAGGAGTCAGTAAAACTTCAGGAGAGTATTTGGAGGTGCACTTTGTGACTTATTTCCCTCATCCTCCACTCCTACCACTTAATCTCCCTGTAACAAAATGCAGATTGTAGGTAAAGGCACGAGAGTAGACCTTTAGAATCAGGTGGACCTGAGTTCTAATCGCAGCTCTATCTCCAACCGTTGTCAACGCAGGAATAAAAATAATGTTAATATATAACATTAGTTAATATAATAACTAAACCTCATTCAGTTGTCAAGCATTAAAGAAGATAGCACCAACAGGCTCTGAAAAGTTTGTGGCTGGCCATTAGTATTAGTTAATAATCCATTAATAATAGACAAAATGTTATACAGTTGATAAACTGAAAGTGCTTAGATAGCTGTTGCTGGGTAATAAATACTTCCTTGTTTCAAAATTACTTTTCTTTCCACCATGACTTTTTGGTAGGAGAAGTAAGAAGTGTTCTTGATCAGATATCAGTTAGATGATCATGAATTTGTTTGCTTTGAAATAGAGCTGGGGAAGATGCATAGTTTCGCCATTTACTTCATCCCATCTAAGATTTAGGCATTTTTCTTAAACATTTCTCTGTCTGAATGACATTTTCATAGATTTTAAAATAAAACTCAAAAGACACAGTTTTCGCTCATTAATTATACCATAGACTTGGAGAAAAACAGCCAAGCATCTCAAGAGTCATTTTTAAAAGCCATGTTTAATGCCTTGAAAGAGTGTTGATTTTCAAAATTGGGAAATGTGAGTTCCTTTGTTTCTTCACAACCAGAGAATAATCACACTTGGGTTTTTTTCTTGGAAGACCCTCACAAAAAAGTGATGAATTTCACTGTGTTGGAACTTAAAAACCTATCCTCAATTTTCTGCTACTAGAGGTTGGAGGTCGTTGCTGAATCCACACATAATCCAAAACTCAAACTGTGAACAGTTATTTAAATCCTTTGTTCACAAGATGGGAGCTCTACCCAATTCAAAACTGCAACGTGGAGAGATCTGTGTGATCCTAGCTGCCCTTGACTTTGACCTTGGTGTATTTGTTGATTGGGCTCATGGGAAGAATATTTGGTGGATTGTTTTAGTCCTGAATACTTAACTTTGAATCCCCAGGAGACAGCAACGGTTCTACCATGGCACCCTGAACTGAGGGAACGTCCATGGACCTGTGCCCTCAGGAAAGCTCAGTGAAGGTGTCAGAGCCACTGACAATTGACACTTCCTAGTGTCCTGAAAGAGATGTTCTCTGTGGAAGCTGACTCAGAAAAATCCGTATCTGAGCTCTCCTATTTGAGACTAGCACCAGAATGGACTATTGTTGGATAGAGAAATCATTAAAGTCCCTATTGCAGTAAGATGAAAGAACAAAGTACTTAGGGAGCCAGGCACTATCCTACCTTTTGATGATTACTGTCAAGACACAGTTTAACCATGAAGATACTAGGTGTAGAACAGTTCCTAATTAACTAGGTCTTGTGTCTCGTGGGGAGTTCACAGATTTGAAGTCACTCTTACTCATTTTTCTGAGCTGTGGAAGTGCAAGTATTAATAATTTTCCTAAATACTCCAGAGTTGGTTATAATTGAACTGTGAAGACATCAATGTTTTCCCATGCTTATTTTAATGATATGGGTGTCAATGTCTGGTGGTCACATTTTGTTGGTTTCCTTCTCATACAAGGCTTAGCCTTAGTATAGCATTTACAAAACCCTACAATTGGATGTACAATATTCTATCACTGTCTTAGCAAAATCTACAGTTACACACAGGCATGCATACACACACACACACACACAGAGTTTCCTTTGCAAAATATAAGCTGCTGAAGTTCTCAGACTAATTTTTCCTGTTATTTTCTCTGTCACATGGTTACACAAATATAAAAGAGGTTGATAATATAGATTTTTCTGTCTTTCACATATAAATACAAATCCATGAACAACTGAATGAATTATTAACTTAAGGTATGTTCAAAAACTGGGTATTTGGCTTTAATGATCTTAGCTAACCAGTTTCCCACCCTAAAGACCCTCTCTTTTCTTTTTTCAGGCCACATAATTCAAACAAGTCTTGGTTTGCTGAATGATGACTTTTTTTTCTCCTTCACTTCAATGTCTGATCTTGCTGAGCAGAATTTTAATAAACTAAGACAAGTGATGTAATAGCAAGTTACAAGTATTTCTCACTCTTAAAGAGCAACTTTATTCTTTAAATAAAATACAAAATAGGGCTGGGGATGTGGCTCAGTGGTTGAGTGCCCCTGAGTTCAAGTCCCAATACCCCCCCCCCCAAAAAAAAAAAACAAGAGTGATGTTATTTTAACTCTTCAAACTAATAAAACCTTGGATATTTAGAATTGATATGTATATAATCACAGTTCTCCTATGGGCATACATTTGTTTGAATTTTACTGGTAGTCATATTACTTTTGAGAACAAATGGAAACAGAACATATGGAAGTACAACAAACCTCGCTAATTGAGAACATGTCAACTTGGCAGCAAAGAGCTGAGCGTACGTGTACTTCAGGAAATGCAATTCTCTCTCTAAAGTAATGTAGTTAGCACAGTGGGTTATGCAAATGGAGTCATGTAAAGTGGTGGAACCAACCCCTTAAAAAGGGGTTGGGAGCATAGATACAGCATTAAAATACCAAGTCCTTCCAATGCTATCCTTTACTCATTGTGCACATCTCTCTGGAAGGATCTTACCAGACCCACCACAAGTGTTAGTGAATGCGAGATAAAATAGATGAACAGCTTTGATAAGAACTCAAAGAACAGAAATCACAATTCACAGTAAGCCTGCATTTCATGACATACCCTCACAAAGGCCTTTAACATTTAGAAATTGGATTTTAAAATGTGTCTCACATTAATAATTCTCTTAATTCCCTGAATTTCTGGTTCTGCTGCTGGTTTTGAATCAAATTTATTTCTTGTGCGTTAGATACTCAGAATCTGAAACAGAGACTTCCTGTCAAAAATAAAACCCAAATACAACGTATAGGGGTAGTGTCAAATTCAAACTGCTGGAACTTAATTAGTGTAAGGACACCAGTGTTTTCCATATTGTATACTTTATATTATAAATTTTCCTATCCTGTTACATCTTCTTATATTGACTTGATCACAATGTACTTCATTCTTTTAAAATGATCAGTATTTATTTTTTGGATCAACAGAATGTCGTATTCATATTTTGGTTTCCAATTTCTGCTGAGATGAATGAGGTCAGAACTGAGGGCAGGGAGGCAGTGGATCCCCCTCCACAGGAGCAATGAAGCCCTTTGCAAACTGGTCCCCCCAGGTCCACATCACCCAGGGGAATGGGGTCCAGGCGGGAGTATAGGGAACAGTAGAGATTGCATGCATGTCTCTCTCTGGCACCAGACAATCTAACCATTTCTGGACTTACCTCAAAAAAACACTTTATAAAGTTTCTTGCCTTCATTTTATGAAGTTTCTCACAGCTGCTGGGATGGAGGCAGGAGTGATACAAATTATACAAAATACACTGATTATTTTTTAGAAATTGTTGAATACTTTTTTTCAGCATTGCTGTTTTGAAAAGATACTTTTAAAATTGCACACTGCTTCTCTTTAGTCTCATGGAAGTTTCTTCTCTCGGTAGCATCCTCCTCCCCTCTCATCCATGTCCATTTTCTGTGTGAGCTGGTATCCCTTGCTGCCCTCCAAAACCCAAAGGATAGAAAACAGCAGGCTCTAACCAGCCTTCGGTGGGGAACAAAGCCTAGTAACGGAAGCAGCTCCTGGCAATCCAAACTGCACCATGGCCCATGGACTAGCATGAGTTTAAAAGGAAAAGATTTCTGTAAAATGCTGAATTATGAAGGAGTATTGATTGTGTGGGTAGAAATATCTAGAAGATTTCATCTTTTGTCTTCTAGACACGCTGTAACGTGGAGAAGTGTTTCAAGACTATTCTGAATGTAGCACCTTATCTACTAAATGCACATTCTATTCTCAAATGTGAACTGTTTTCTCCCTCTCTTAGAAATAATCTTGGAAAGTCAGCAGTGCCAAAGCTGAGAAAGCTGAGCTGCACCGGGCTCTTAGCCACACACACACAAAATAATATTTTAATTGGCTAAGCTAATATTTGATCCAAGTTCATAAAAGTTTGAAATCAAATAATTAAATGCAAATACGGTCCTCATCCCAAAGACGATAAGAATGCCTTTAAGCTAATATTTTTAACAAGAACTGCTGGACAGCGTTCTCTTGTAAATTTTATCATACCTGAGGCACTTTTTCCTCATTCGATTAGCTGGAAAGCCGAATTTATCCCGAGGCAAACCAGACATCTAGTACAGGCTAAATTCAACAACTGGAGCTTAAATTTGGCTTAATATATCCCCACTTGGATCTGCCTGTTTAATTCTCTTTCATATGATAACGTTGGTTTATTCATAGTCTTGCCTTGCCACCTGAACAAACTGAACCTCATATCTTATTCTAAGAAAATAAGAAAACTTTGCAAAACCCACAAAAGTTCCTGAGTGGAAATCAAATGCAAACTTATGGCTCAAAAACGGTTTCAGGACGTGATTAGAAGAATGGAGGGAAGAGCTTTTCTCTGAGGGAGGTTTGCTTTTTATGAATGTGCATGTTTCCTACTCTTGTGGGGACAGATGGTCTTTATAAAAGGATAAGGACTATGACTCCCAAGACCAGCCTTGGCAGCTGCAGTTCTGAGGCTCACGTTTGAAATGCTGTATGCTACCCATTTCATCACACTTTGCACGGATTTGGCCTTATTATTAAGTATATTTTACATACAACTTTATTTGATGCATAGAGACAACCAGGAAAATGTTGGATCCTATACCCCTTTAAATTCTGTTTCCTGACTCAAAACATTCAATCAGTTCTCAGCCAGAGCCCTTATTTGTGTCTCATTCTCCATGCATCTCAATATTTTCATGATCATCTGATACAACATATGATCCTTTTCCTGGCCTCAGAACCCCTTTAGTGTAGCCTCTACCTCATTATCCCTAAGAATTCTGGAAAGCAAACTGCAAATTTGTACATAGACATTTAGAGCTGTATGTCCACTGATGCAATGGTCCCCGAGCACTGCACTAAACTCCAAAATAGATTTTCTGGAAAATATTCAGATTAGCACTTTACAACATCAAACAAATATAATGCTTTTCCTATTGCCCATGGTGAACTCACTTCCTATAATTTCGAATCAAATAACATTTTTTTCCAAGAGATAAATTATAGGAGATGCATTACACTGTTGTATTTGAAATTGGTTTGGAAATCTCCTTAAATAGTTAATAGTTAAACTACTGGCACACAGAAAGTGCTCAATATATTTTTGTCAGATTAATATGTACATGTTTTACATTCACGGGAGCTTAATGCAAATTAGCAAGTCCATTGATGCAGGCACTGGGTGTCTTGTGGTGAGGGGTGCTGCACTTGACTGTGTGGGCAAATAGGCATCAGATGGGCTCTCGGAATGCAGCCTAGCAGGGGAGGGAGAGTAAACCAGAGACTGGAGGATCAAGAAGAGCTTGAGGAAGATGTGCCCGGAAGTACTGGGAGAGCTTTCAGACACAAAGCAAGCAGAAAGACTGGCTTATGGAATCACGTGGAAAATGTTCTTGTCTTCTACACATGTGAAATGGTTCCCACTTAGTCCAGGAACCGTGACAGGCCTGGGGAGGACCATATCACTGTCCTCACAATTAAACGCCAAGTGACCTTGTAATTCCCAAGGCCCTGTGTGATGGGCAAATGGAATGTACTATAGAATCGCAGTGAAGAGACACTCAGGAGGCTTCCTGGAAGTGGTGGTGTTCGTGTTGAGGCCTGGGGGTGAGGGGGAGGTACCCAAAAAAAGGTTAGGAAAAGAAAGCCTCATCAGAGGGACCAGCTGTGGCCCACACACACTGAAGGATCTGAAAGAAGTTGGTGGGTGTGGTGAACTGAGAATGGAAAGGTGAATTCATGTCTTTAAAACAGGGCAAGGAGCTAAAATTCAGATATTGTGATTTTTGAGATGCCCCCTGGCTATCCAGTAGAGATGTGCAGTAATTATATATATAAAATCTAATAAAGTCATGTTCTGAGGCCTTCAGCATGGTCACTGAGGGAGGCGTGACGAAGGTGTTGAACATGGGACCTGGGTTCTCCAGCTAGAAAAGACCAGAGGACTGAAGGACAGCAGGCAAGCTTGGCTCTGCACTCAGAGCCCCTCGCCAAAATTCCTGTTTGATTCTGTTTCCCAAGAAAGCACAAAACATAATAGAATCTGTGCTTTTTGCTTGCTGTTATAAATCAATTTCACACAAAACAAAAATAAAGTCTGCCACGAATTTGATGTGGAAGGATAGCAGCATGTCAAAGGCAAGAGAGAGAGAGAGAGAGAACTGTTGCTTTAGAATATTTAATGGTGAAATTTATTAACATAGTTATTGAGGATCTTCTGTGTTGAACACAGCAAGTTGAGCACTTGCTGGTTTCTAGAGATATAGCTGCAAAGAAAACCAGGTCTCTGCCTTCAGAATACTGACTCTGGAGGGGATGATGGGCAATTTTAAAAATTAGACGCATATATATATATGCCAGTCAGAAACAAGCAATTATATATATTGCATATAACAATTATATATTTATTTTATATCTACATATATAGTTTAAGGATACAAGGGCAAAGGAAATACAAAATGCTGGGTCATGGTCACCCCTGGTGGGTCAGAAATTTGTTTATGGGAGACACACAGAGATAGCCTGAGAGGCTGGTGATGTCGTAGGGTTTCAGATGTCTGGCAAATTTGTCATATAATGTCTAAAATGTTACATATACATTAACTGTCTTTTTTTTTTTTTCTTCTTCCCTTTTTTGGTGGTACTGACGATGTAATCCAGGAGGACCTAGCACATGCTAGACAAGCACTCTACTACTGAGCCAGAGTCCCACTCCTAAAAAAAATTTAATAATCTATCATCTTAACCATTTTCCTATACGTTTTAAATTATCTTTTGTATGACAATTTTGTTTATTAATTTTGCATTGTTTTTAGTAAGATAGTAGTAGTTTTAGGTTCTCAGCATGATTAAATGGCAGGTACAGAATCTCCTTGTGTCCCCTGCCCCCCCCCCCCACGATCAGTGTTCCACACCAGAGTGATGTATTTGCTACGCTTGATGGAATCACATTATCACCCCAGTTCTTAGTTCATATTAGGGTTCCCTCCTGGTGTTGTACATTCCATGGGGACAAATGTATGATGACATGGCCACCGTTTACAGCATCACCAAGTCTTTTCACTGCCTAGAAATCCTTCATGCTCTGCCTATCCAGTGCCCTCCCAACCTGACGCCTGACACCCACTGCTCTTTTTACCATCTCCAGAGTTTTGTCTTTTCCAGAATGTCATATAGTTGGAATTGTTAGGATGCAACATTTGGCTCTTTCACGTAGTGATACCCATTTAAGGGTCTTCCTTGTCTTTCCATGACTCCATGGTGCATTTGTTTTTGACATTGAATATTATTTTGTTGTCTGAGTGCTCCAAAGTTTATTTATCCATTTACTCACAAGATACCTTTAGGACATCTTGATTCCTTCCAAGTTTGGGCAATTTAGAGTAAAACTGCTATAAACATGTATGTGCAGTCTTTTATGGGGACCTAAATTTTTAATTTAACCATTTTTAAATGCACAATTCAGTAGCGTTAAGTTCATTCCATTGTTGTACAGCCCACCTCCAAACTTCTTTGCCTCTTGCAAAACTAAAACTCTCTGTCCACTAAACAACTCCAACCTCCAGCCACCATTCTACTTTCTGTGTCTGTGAATTTGAAAACTGCAGATACCTTGTGTGAGCAGGGTCACGGTGTTTATTATTTTGTCCCTGGCTTATTTTATATATCAAATGTCCTCAAGGTCCATCCATGGTAGCATGTGCCAGTTCCCTTGCTTTTTTAGTATCCTCCACTGTGTGTGTGTGTGTGGGTGTGTGGGTGTGTGTGTGTGTGTGTGTGTGTGTGTGTGTGTGTGTAAAACAGATTTTGTTTCTCCACTTACCCATTGATGGATACTTGGATTGCTTCTACCTTTAGACTGTCAGCAATTGTCTTATATATATAACTATCTCTATTATACATTGCATGTATTTTTAAGGAAAATTTGTAAAAATAAGGCAGGGTGAGGGAGCAGACAGTAATTGGACATTAATGCAGAGCTTCTTTAGAAAGAGTGATCATCTCATAGAGGAGATGATTATAGTAAATGAAGTGAGCCTTACACAACAGGGGAATAACCATCCAGAAAGAGAAGACAGCAGGTAGAAAGGTCCGGAGGGAAAACAAGCTCGGTACATTAAAGCAGCAGCAAGAAATACCAGGAGATCCGTCTAGACAGGAGTGGGTGAGGCAAGAAGATGTGCTCTCGGGGTTAGACTATGATAATGGGGATCAATTTTATTAATGCACAAAATGTTCCTTTTTCTGAATATTAAAGTGACATCATTTATATTCAATTCTGTATTCTGTGTCCTCACAGAAGAGATACCAGGCATCTCCAGGCTCACAAGATCTGGTTTGTAAACTTTTTTTGCAAGCTTTGAATTTATACCTGCCAAAGCTACATTATTTCCTGTAAGAGGGGCTATTTTAATGTAAGGGAGTTCAATTGCCTTTTTTTTTTTTTTTTTAACAGACTGCATTTTGATTCATTGTACACAAATGGGGTACATCACTTTGTTTCTCTGGTTGTGTTTCTATGGTAGATCCATACCATTCGTGTAATCATACATATACATAGGGTAATGAATGACACATTGTGTTAAATCATCGTGGAGATTGAAGCACCATCCAGCTGCAGGAAAAAGCAAGTGAGGGGCTGATAGGGTGAGTGTAGAGCAGCACTTGCCCTAGTTTGTTAGCAACAGGAATCCAGTATCTTCTTTTCAAAACTTCCATTCATAATTGTGCCAAATTGCAGAGCTGTAATAACAATAGAGATCTTCAGATCCAGTCTTTGGGTTTCACAGAGGCAGAAACTTTAGACCCAAAGTAGTGAGAAGCCCATGATCTCCCAATTCAATAGGGATAGAACTAAGACTGGAAATGAAGACTTAATTACTGAGGAGCATTCCTTCCCCCTGGGAACTCTGCTGGCCTTTGGGGACTGTGTATTTTGCAGGCATCTCTGCAGGTGACTTTCTTTACACAGTAATATTTTCTGAGCCCTGGTTTTCCTGGGCACTCTGGTAGACACTGGATTAGTGGCATTTTATGTAAAGTGCCATGTACATCTTGTGGAAATTGGGCTTCAAAATTAATAAAACAGAATACAAAATACTTAATTGAAACTTAAGACTTGATCATATTTTCTTGAATATTGTTTTTGATTGAGAAAGGAATAAACTTGAAAGTATTCACTCTGCCTTCCATTAATTTTGGAAAACTGCACCATCAAATATTCTGCTTTGTATGTGAAATGTTACAGTGGAGAAAATAACTAGATTGTTATTGAGGAAGGTCCCCTTTCAGTCATGTACTAGGTGAAAAAACCTCCAAATTCTAGCTGAGATTATAAGAAGAATAATGTCTTGTGAGAATATGGTATCTGTATATTTTTTAAAGTTCATTTGTAGTTAAAGTGTCATTGGTTTTAAAAAGTGAGTTATATCTTCTATTTTGCTGATAAAAAAATAGCTCAAAGTGACTTGCCCAATAGGGCTGGTCCCTCAGACTAGATTAGACCTCCATTCCCTTTGAATCTCTTTGAACAAGGGTATTAGACCACAAGATCAAGTTGTTTTAAAACATTTCGATTAATGAGATTTGGTTTTCTAAACTCCGCATATAAATAAGGCAAAGGTGGAGAAATTTATTTCTTAACCTTGGTATCTGTATGGTCCAAATGGAAAGAACTGGAGTGAAAGTTGCCCAGAGGAGCCCCCACATAGGCATCGTTTGATACTACACTGTGCTCAGTCTCCGTTGTGACTACTGTTTATAATGATCTCTGACATTTATGAAAGTCAAAGTTCCTAATAGGCATGGTGGTGCATGCCTGTAATTTCAGCTACCCGAAAGTCTAGGGCAGAAGGATCACAAGTTCAAGGCCAGTCTAGACAATATAGCAAGTCCTTATCTCAAAATTTAAAAAATAAATAAATAAAAAGGGCCTGGGGTGGAGGTAGCTCAGTGGTAAAACACCCTGGATTTAGTAATCAGGGCCAGGAGAAGGGAGATGTTAAAGTTCCTTCAAAATCATCAAGATAGTAAGATATGTTACATCCCAGTGTAAATGTCAATACTATATTATTTCAAATTTTCTCAGGATGATTCATTCACAACATAATAAGACACTATTAGAAACTGAACTATTTGATTATTCAGTGTCTGTCAATCTCCACCCCTAGCAGGTGACAGAAACTTGCAGACTGTGATCCAGGAAGAAAAAGCTGTAGGAATTGAAAGTGATGTACTTGAAGTCTTCAGATCCCCACCCCAGCAGGGGCAAGGCCTATGGCAGAGGATGTGAGGGCTTCAGGGTGAGACAGTCCTGTTCATACATTCAGGATCTGCTTTTTACTATTGTTGAAACCCCTACGAAGACTCAGTTTCTCTTCTGGAATATAGGAATATTAATACCTTCTCCATAGGCCTCTTAAGAGGATTAAATGAGAAAACATGTCAAAAAATACTTGGCCTGTAGATTGATGTTTGGTAAATGTTAGCTCCTTTCTTATTCCCTAGGTCTTACTAACTTTGAAATCTTGGAAAAGCCACTTCCTCTCTGAGTCTTAATTTCATAATACCTGCAATACCTTCAGCTTCAACAGGATCCCACCTCTAAGCCTGTTCTTTTCTACATATTCTCACTGAGTCCTGGGATTCTACCCATCACCTGTTCTGAGTACTCCCAAATCAAGACCATAAGCTCAGGCCTGTCTGCTGAGATCTAAACTTTTTTACTTCTGGTCATTTTGTGAACACTTCTGCCCAGTATTTGATATTCTCCCTGAACTCAACTTGGCCGTACCTAACCAACTCCTCAAATCTCTTTATCCTGGTACCTTAAGGTTGGCCACCACCACACTTCATTGATAGGTGCCAGAAAGCCATTTGAATGGCTTTCTTTCTATTAACCCATGGTCAACAAACCTGAATGCTGCTCAGGTCCTTCCCCACCCCCGTGGCTGCTGTATTTCCCATCTGTCTTCCTGTAATGACCTTGTGTCTAGTCTCCTTCATGATCCTGCTGCCTCCTTACCCTCCTGCACACACCAATTAATTTTCCACACTTTCAGTGGAATGTTCATTATTAATCAGAAAACTGACCACTTCCTTCTTTCCTAAAACCTGTCAGTGCTTCTGTATTGCTTTATAGTAAAATCCAAATGTTCTGACATGTAATGCCCTTTACAGTCTTAAACCTTATGGTCCCTCCATATCTGAACCATGAAGTCTGAGCTGCATGACAGTGATCCAAGGACCTCCCCTTCTGTCCTGCTCTGAAGCTTTGTGTAAAGGACATTGTCTGTCAGGACAAGGGTTTTGTTCCAGGTGTTGCTTAGCTCACTCCTACTCATCTTTCAGAACTCCTCAGCTGTCCCCTCCCCCAAGAACCCTTCTTGTCCCTGAGCCTTGAATTAGGTGCCTATCCGTGTGGCCCCAAGGCATCTACTGCTTATCTGTATCACACTGAAAGATCTACTGTGCACAGAGATTATCTTTTATTCCTGTTTCCTCAGCATCTGGTTCAGGGCTGCCAGACTGAATGAATGAATGGATGAGTGAATGAATTCATACATTGCATATACATGAAGGTATGAAATGACAAAGCATGCAGTTTGAAGGGCTTGTTGTTTCTGTGTACATAAAAATTGCATATGCTTTATGTACACATTTTTGCACAACGCTCCGTCAGAGGGTGCATTTTCTTGTTCCTAATTTGGGTAATGAAGGCAATGAATTGTGTTCTAGTTGGTGCAAATAGTGCTTGAGTTAATAAACTTATATATGCACACCCATATTATTGCAAATGATTTGTAGGCATGAATTTGAAATCTTCAAGTTTCAGGTTTTACTGGAAACTGGGGCTAGAATCTCTTCTTAGACATCAACATCAATAATACCCTGTCCTTCCTTTCCAACCTCTAACCAGCCCAGACTTTAAGCGAACTTTGTGTGAGGACTAGTATGTTCTCTCCAACCTCCGAACAGTTCTTACAAAATTATGTATACAAATTATTCAAATTTAGCCCTTTTAAAATAATTTTAAAAAATAAATTCCTTATAGGAAATTCATTTCTCTTTTTCTGTATCAAAGGAAAAGGTCTTCTGAGGACAAATTGTATGACAATATATAGACTGTCACTCCTTCAAAAGCCGCAAGAAAAAGAAATATTCTCTAATGCAAAATAGTACCTCTTTCCCCCACCTTTATGTCTTTTAAAAGGCTAAATTTTTCTTAGCAAGGCCCTAAGCAACTTAGTGAGAGCCTGTCTCAAAGTAAAAACTAAAAAGGACTGGGGATGTGGCTCAGTGGTTAAGTGCCTCTGGGTTCAATCTCTAGTGTTCAAAAAAAAAAAGACTAAAAGACTTTTTTTTTTTTTTTTTTTTTTCCCTTTTCTTTTCTTTTCCTCCCACTTCTCAGCAAATGACAATTCACACCCCTCCCTCTCCCAAAGCTCCCTTGCTCAGCAAAGGACCCAATACTGGAAAAGGGTTGAACAGGAAGGTTTACAGGCTTCACTGCCACAGCAACCAGGGAGGCAGAGATGAGAATCTTCATCTTCAGACAGCCCGAGTGCTACGTAGGACTGAAGAGTCAGCCCCGTAATATATTCAAGAAGACCTAAGGGTTTACTTTCCAATAAGGATGGGGAAAAAGAAATCTGAGCACCCCACTGTGAGCTTATCCTAATGCTGCTTCATATAAAAAGTGGGTAATTAGTCCCTGAGTGAATAAAGTAGAATAGATGATAAGAGATTGATACTTAGAAAGGAAGCACAAAATGTTCTTGCCCGTCATCAAAATTTAAAGGCTATAGAGAAAGGGTTGGGGATGCTTCTGTCTGTTTACATACAATTTCCATCTCAGAATTTGTAATGATAGTTCATTAACTAGTGTTTTTAAATTGTATTAAAATGAAGCTTATATAAATTTCAAAGGAGCACAGAGGGTGGCAGTTGCAGGAAATTTTGAGATCCAGCACAAAAATGCCACAGCACCGTTTGGAATTTTGGTCTCACATCCATCTCTATCTCCAGTTTGGGGAGCGGGGGGGGGGGGGGGGGGGGGGTGTCTGTTGCCAAAACCTAGATTCCTTAATCTAGGAACCAAATCCCAAAAACATTTATTTTTGACAACTCCAGAACATGCATTCATTTTCCAGATTTTGTTTGCTCATATAATTTAATGTGAATTCAATCGTGAATATATGGTGTTGTAGAACCTGCTGTAGATGAGTTAAGACTTCCAGATATGCCAACTAACATACATTACCTAAGGGTAAGTCTTGATTTGGAGGAAGGACATCCCAGGGAAAATTGTTAAGGTTTTAAATTTCTATTTAAATGGATTAAATTTTCATGAGAAGGGCAGTATTTGCATAAAACTAATTCCATGAGCATTGTAGAAACACACTGGAGTTTCCTGAAAAGGAAATAAATGTGAACCACCTAAAAGAAAATCGAAAGTCTCTTGGGAGGTGCTGTCTCTGTATTGGGGCATTTACTTTCTCCATGGCATTGAGGTCCTTATAAACTCTCTCTCCAGGCACTTTTTCCTCTCTAGTGGTAAAACCAAGGTTTGCCTATCAGGCCCATACACTCGAGAGACTCCAGGATCCCAGGGATAGATTCCAATCCCCAATGAGAAGGCAGGAACACTTCCCGCAGAAGCACTGACCAGTGCAAACCTCTTTGCAAAACGTGTAAATTAAGATTCCATCATTTGGATCACAAAAAGATTCACCACAGTGTGCTTCAACTAGAAAACACATTGCCTTTAAAATATTTTATTTCAGGAAGACATCTATTATATGTATCAAATTTTTGAAAATTGGTTTCTAATTCGAAAAGGAGATTGGTTTCTTAGATAAGGTCTTAACATGTCATTTCACAGTTACGGATATATCATTTTTGAACGAACATGATAAACAGTAATTGGTATGTTTTCTGGGGATGCCTTGACTAATGCAGAGTCTTCACCCCAATGAGCTTACAGTCTTTGCAGAGAACAGACAGTGAAATAGACCAGGGGCAGACAGGAGAGAAATGCTTCAGCAACCACTCTCAATAGGTGAAACTAAATCAATCAAAATTGTTCCACATTCCTTTCCCATTCCTTTTTCAACCTTACAGCTTATATATTAGAATTTTTTTTTGTGTGTGTGTGTACTGGGGATCGAACCCCAGGGCCTTGTGCTTGCAAGACGAATCTTTACCACCTGTATAGACACAAACACAAAATAGATATTCATCCAGGAAGTATCTTTTGGTGCAATTACCAACTTAAATTTTGTTATATTTAGTAATAAATTCATTAAAGAAGCTTAATGGGATCATTAATTCAGTCATGCAAATTCAACTCTGTTGATCTTTAGAGAAAAATTAGGTATTTGAGCAGGCCACAGTGACTTATGCCTATAATCCCAGCAACTAAGGAGGCTGAGGCAGTAGGATCACAAGTTCAAGGACAGCCTAGCAGGACCCTGTCGCAAAATTAATATTAAAATACCAGGAATATAGCTCAGTGGTGTAGCACCCCTGGATTTCATCCCCAGTTTAAAAAAATAAAGGAAGGCTATTTGACCAAAGTTTGAGAAACTTGCATATTCTTCTGCCAGAAGGAATATTTCATGTTTTTTAAAATTTGGGGGAAAGATGCCAATTTAGACCATTATTGTACTTACTCATGAATGCTAACCAAAAGACTTTAAATGATCATTCTATAATAATATGTGAATAAACTAGAACTGACTATCTGCCCTTTGTTTTCTGCTTGTTGGAAGTGGATTCCCTGCCCTTCACAGAGTGATGTCATTTATCACAAAGTGTTAAACATGGTTCTCAAAGACTACATTTATCAAAAAAAAGTTTCAAAAACAACTTTCTAAAAAGACTATTATTCATTTATCTTACATTTTACACTGTTCAAATTCCTACACCCTCCCTATTAATCTCTATGACTGTTGTTAGCTTTTCTTGCTTGTGAGAGTATCTTTCACTGTAACATAAAATAATACTCCATTTCAGATGTTTTGTAGTTATGCTTAAATCATTAAAACACAGCACCCATGTAGATTTTTCTGTTGTATGGAGATAAAACACATCAAAGGTATTTCTAGTCATTTGTGTTTTATAATTTTGAACCAAGTACACCTCAAGGCCCTTAGCCAGGTTTATAAATAGTTAAAGTACTTTAAAGTCATTTTAAAAAGATTTCCCAGGCGATAGGTAGAAAATGCTCTATTAACTGTGAAGTGTCACATAGATAAAATGTCCAGTGGATACCAACTCAGTGCCAGAGGAAGATGCCGAGTTCCTGGTAATGTAGCATGTGTCTGTTTGTATGACTTATTAATAATCAAATATTTTTGCATCTCCCATCTCTCTTTGAAATAGATGCGGTACCCAGTTCTTGCACTCTGTTTATTTCAGCTCTGATTCCTTGCTTTTTTAAATTCGGGTCAGAGACTTGGGGATAGAAAGAAGCATGTGCTATGCACAGTTACAACACCAAAATCATCTTGAACATATTTCTACAGTAAGCGTAAGGCAACCTTGTTGCAGATAGCATTCAGAAATAACAGAAGGGACGTGTACCTATGTAACTGTAGATCATGCTCAAAATATTGGATGTGCATTACTGAGGTAACCATTAACTTGGTTTAGTGTGTTTAACCTTTTACTCAGACTGTTTTGTGGTTTTCTTCAGAATCCTTCTTATTTATTTTTGCCTAATTAAAAAGTAGCGGGAGGGACGGCTACATCTGTTTACTTTCTGTGCAGGGTGTATGTAAACACATACACATCTGTGTATTTTTCCCCCAGCCGCTTCTATATACACATTGTATAAAAGTTGTACAGTTAACATAAATAAACTCCAGAAGAGAAATTCCAACATTCCGTTTTCCCTGGCCCATTGTCTCTGTGTATATCTGTATGTCAGTCTGTCTTTTCTGATTCTGTGGTTCTCTCTTATTCAGTATTTATAAGGACCTCTAGGGCAGACATCTTACAACAACTGGAGGATCACCAGGAGTTAGGCAGAAACAATTGCCTATGTCCAGCTTTTCCAAAGAGGAACCCAGGACCAGAAGAAAAAAAGAAAAGATAGAAAAGAACAGAGTCCCGGACTTTAGAAACCATGTTTAGGTTAAAGGGCACCAACCAGCCTAGCTTGTATTCTGCCTAAAGGACAAGGCTTTCATTTGATAACGATCATTAGTCACTGAGATATATATTTTAGAGAGTTCCCAGTAGCGAATATTCGGTTGGCAGTCACTGGAGTGTACAGATGGTTCATTAGCATCGGCTAGACAAGTCAAAGGCTTTCAGAATCATTTAGAAAATGTCAAACAGAAACAAGAACCCTGTCACTTTTTATTAGAATTAACTACATCATACCCTGGACACAGATTTCACCTTGGGTCAGAAAAATTAATACAGAATTATATGAATTGTGTAATATACTGGGTTAAGATAGGTCTTTCTCTGGGGACTCATTTGCTGGCAATATATTATGATCCCTCTACTTTAGGAATCCTCAAACCTTTCCTTTTGTAAGATATGAAAAGAGTTGACCTTGCTCAAAATCCATTGGTGTCTAATTGATTGAGGTATATGCAGAATTTCAACAAGACATTCTTCTCAAGCTCTTTTGTGATCATTTTCCCAGGAAGCTTGGTGAGTGGGGCTCACTGAATATTCAGCAGAGTATAGAGTAAGCTTTATGTCAGGAGGAAAATCCATGCACTCATTGAACACACTGCTTTAGTAAAGGGGAATTTAAATGCCATCGAAATAAATGTTGTTTCTTTGTTTTTTAAAATGCAGATGTCAAAAACCTCGAGAATTTCCAGCTGGTAGAGGGTGTCCAGGAACAAGTCAACGCCGCCCTGCTGGACTATACCATGTGTAACTACCCGCAGCAAACAGAGAAGTTTGGGCAGCTACTTCTGCGACTCCCCGAAATCCGGGCCATCAGCATGCAGGCTGAGGAATACCTCTACTACAAGCACCTGAACGGGGACGTGCCCTACAATAACCTTCTCATTGAAATGTTGCATGCAAAAAGAGCATAAGTTATAACCCCTAGGAGCTCTGCTTCCGGAACACAGAGATTTGGGGGAGGGGAAAGAACAGGAAGAAGAAAAAAAAAAAATACTCTGAACTGCTCCAAGCAACACTAATTAAAAACTTGGTTAAAGATACTGAATTTAAAAAGGCATAATAATCAAATACTTAATAGCAAATAAATGATGTATCAGGGTATTTGTATTGCAAACTGTGAATCAAAGGCTTCACATCCCCAAAGGATTCATGTGAAAGACATTGTAATGGAGTGGATTGAACTCACAGATGGATTCCAACACTATGTCAGAATAAAAATGGACAGAACAATTCTTGTATATTTAAACTGATCTCTGCTATGAAGAAATTTAGGAACTAATCTGTGTTATTAATTAAGCTTATACAGTGGGGGATTTGAGCTTACAGAATTCCTCCCTGGTGAAGCTGAACTGAAACAATTCTCAAGAATGCATCAGCTGGACCTGCGACAGCCCCTCTCTCTTCCTCAGAAGGCCCAGCATCTTCTGCCCTGAGATCACCAAGTCTGTACAAAGGACCTATGCTCAGCCACGCCCGGTGCCCGGTAGTAGCTCCACTAAATCATGAATTCCAAATGTCTGTGTCTTAGACCTGCAAACAGCTAATAAGAACATAAGTCTATAAATATGTCAGCTTGCCATTTTAAATATGTTCTCAAGTTCGTTTTGTCACGTGTTCATGATTTTAAAAAGAGCAGGCAGTATCCCTCTTCTATCTTATATAGCATTAACGAGTATTAAGGGAAATGACTACAAATTTTTTAAGCAAATGCTCCATAACTAAAGCAAGTTAGATCTTATTTCTGCTACTGTTGCTGAAATGTGGCTTTGGCATTGTTGGACTTCATAAGAATTTCTGGCTGAAGGACTTGTTAGGCTACATCCGTCCTTTTAATCATAAAGGTTTGTAGTTCCTTTTAAAAATACAGCATGAAAGATCTTTTGCTGGAATGTCAAATAGTCACAATCCTAAGTAGTTGAAAATAAAAATTGAAGCATGTAAAGCTATGCAAAATGAAAAGGAAGGAGAAGCTGCTAGATTGACACTAGTTGCCACTGAGCAAGCATCTCCCTAACTTGAGATGGGAATAGTCATTTTTACATACCACCTGGAAAGATCCTAAAGTCATTTAAATCTTCCCCAAAGGGGAAAGGAAGGGAGTGATACTGACCTTTCTAAGTCATAGACCAAAGTCTGCTGTAGAACAAATATGGAGGACAAAGAATTGCAAACAAATTCTCCAAACAATGCTGTCAGTATTATTCACACTCGATGCCACAGGTATGAAAATCTTGCCTTATTTCGCAATTCTAAAAGGTAGCTGTGCAAATGTGGATCAACATGTTTAAAATAAAGTATTAATACTTTAAAGTCAAATAAAATATAGTGTTTACATTCTTTAGGTCCTGGGGGTGGGTTGCGGGGGGGAGGGGGACCGTGATATTACAAAATAGCAGAAGCAGTAATTTCTTTAATGTTATTTTTCTGATCAGTAATTATTTTTAACAGTACTTAATTATTGTATGTCGTGAGACACTAAAATCAAAAGATGGGAATCTCATTTAGACTTTAATTTTTTGAGATTATCGGCAGCACAATCACTTGTAGAAACTGTAAAAACTGAAAGTATCTCCTAGTCCCTTAATTTTTTCCATAAATGTTTCTGGCTTTTGAATAGTTTATTTATATTGTATATCATAGTTTCAACTGTAGACAATTATGATGCTAATTTATTGTTCCTCGGTTTCACCTTTGTATAAGATATAGCCAAGACTGAAGAAACCAAATACATGTGTTTACTGTAGCATGTCTTCAAGTTAGTGGGACATAGTTCAGGGACATAGAAGGGTCTGAATGAATTAAAATCATCCACTTGATTAAATGTCTGTAAATCTTCCTAATTCTTACTGTAGTTTATTTAATATCTATTGTAAATGATGTGACTCGTAACTTCCTCTGTTTCAAGTAAATTTAACAAGGTGGAGTCTTACCCGGTTTTCCTTTCAAGCATTGTAAGTCGTATACCAAAGATATTAGTTCTGACTTCAGCGTGTACAAAGAGAATTATTTTATTACTTTTATTAATCACTTCTAATGCCAGCCCACCTGAAGGGTCTAGGCTAGCAAAGCCCCGCCTTGACTTGTGCCGTGTCTGTCACCTGTGTTAACTTCACGGCCCAAAGGACAGTGAAGAATCACTGGTCAGAGCTCACAGCCAAAGCAGTCCAGGCTGGGCCGCATCATTGCCGCCCCAGTTAAAAATCAAGTCAGTGAGAAGACGCATGGATAACAGTGGTGTGGAAATGACAGCCAGGAAGCCGCTTCTATCCAGTGTGTGCAAGACACGAGCAGAGGCCATCATGAGATTAGGAGAGATGTGAGGAGGGTCTTTAACATTACAAAAAAGTCAAGTACCGCTGGGCCTGGCGGTGAAGGAACACCTGCAATCCCAGCAGGAGGATCCGCAAGTTCAAAGCCAGCCTCAGCAACAGCGAGGTGCTAAGCAACTCAGTGAGACCCTGTCTCCAAATAAAATACAAAATAGGGCTGGGAATGTGGCTCAGTGGTTGAGGGTCCCTGAGTTCTAATCCTGGTACCCCGCCCCCCCCCCCACATACACACCCAAAAAAATAGTCAAATACATTGACTCTTTATGTTTCCTTATTTTAAATATACAGTGTTCCCACTAAACGGTGACCATAAAATATCAAATTTTGGTATGTTGTTAAGCGAATTGATCACACCCTGGGAATGATTAGAAAGAGGCCACACAGAGCTACATCCACACTGCTGGTTATGATACTAAGGACAGAAGCTGATAAGAAAGTGCCATAGCCAGCATCTGTGGCCCATCCAAAGTTGGTTGATGGCAGTTTTCTGATGTTAATTGTTAACCAGTTCATAACCAGACATCCATTCAGCCAACTGCCTTATCAATTACAGGACTTATTAGTAAAAGCAGACTCAAATATAAAGGTTTTTGGCTTAGCTTGGTTTGTTATAGTTGGTCTATGTTTGTAAACATGCAACCTGTAGCGTCTGAATATTTGTGTTACAGATCTTCTGCAGCTGCCTTGGGCTCAAATCCATGCAATGTTTATAGAGTGTGGAGTCGGTTACTTGTTGACGTTTTCTTACTGTATCAGTGAAATACATATTGTCATGTCAGTTCTTGCCAGGAATTTCTCAACAAAGTGGAATTTTTTTTTTTTCAGTATTTCAATAAATATTGATATGCCCAGCCTGATAATTTTTAAAAGTCTTTTTATGTTGTCCTTATTCTATTGGATCCTAAGACTTCTGAGTAATTACTCGATAGGAATGGAATCAATAGAACTTCACAAGAGCAATTATTTTCCTTATCTAGACATTTTCTATAGGCATCTATTGTCCTGCTTTGGATACATGAAGGATTAAAGTCATCATAATCTATGCATGATTGTTTCACACAGGAAATGAAGCATTTTATGTCACTAACTGTTATAACTGATCGGTGGAAAAATCTTTGTAGAATCTAACTTTTCCTAATAACTCCTGCCTGCTTTATTAATTCCCTTGGTCCTCAGAACAACCTCCTTCGGTATCAGCGTCATCTGATGATCTTGCATGAAGAGACTCACGAGTCAGAGGAGTAGCGGGGATTTTGATCTTTGGTTTATGCGGTGCTGGGAATCAAACCCAGGGCTTCAGGCATCCTGGGCAAGTGCTGTACCCCTAAGCCACACCCAGTCCAGGAGCAAGGCTCAAACCCAAGCAGTTTATCCCCAGGATCAGCACACTTAACATCATGCTATTCTGTCTCCAAAACAGGACAATACGTAGGAAAAGATACTCGAGAAAATCATGCATTGAGTTGAATGAAGTATACAAAAATATCAACAACTTCAGAAAAGCCTTTATATTCTCCAGAGTTTAACCATAGAAGGTAGAATGTCCCTGTTCTAGGAATCAGCCCCCTTCAGTACCATGGAGTCTTCAGAGATGTGTTTGTGTTTTCTTTTGTTGTGGGTCGGGGTGTTGTTTTGTTTGTTTGCTTGTTTTGAGACAGGGTCTTGCTAAGTTGCTGAGAGCTTGGAAATTGCCATCCTCCTGCCTCAGCCTTCCAGGACCCTGAGATTACAGGCATGCCCTACCACACCCAGCTTGGAGCTGTTTAAAGCAACAAAATAACTACTGAATCCATTTGGGAAATAAATAAAACTTGCATTACAAAATAAGACAAGAGCCATCAAACACTTAATAATGCTTATGAAGCATCAAGTTCAGCCTTAGCGTATAGGCCCCACCCTTCTCAGCCTCTCTGGAGGCTCTGATACCCAGGAGGCATTAGTCCTTTGCCAAGCAGTTCCTGGTTTTTCTTAGGATCCTTCAAAAAGACACCGAGAAGTCAGACCCCAAACACTGCACCTGGGGTTTTTAAGTGCAGAACTGAGATTTTTAGCAACCTCCAACTAAACTAAATAGCAACCTCCAAAACCCATCTCCCTTGTCAAACTCTAGGAAGAACTTTTAAAATTATTCTTGCTGACATCCCATTAAATATAAAAATACATATTCGTATTTAATTGGACCATAATTTACATGCTGAAAAGTGTACAGTCTGGTAAATTTTTACATATGTATACATCCAGGTAATCAACACACAGTTCAAGCAAGATGAAAAACATGAACTTTTTAAATTGTTTTCTTTTTTAAGTAGTTATATACATTTTTTAAAAAATTGGTAGTTTCTCAAGGTCCCTCCTGGCAGCTGGCAGGGGTCATTCTGATGAGAGCTGAGGCAGCTCACCTCCCCTCACTGAATAACACGCACCAAGTTGCTAAATCCATCAGCATAAGCAGCTCCTACGAAAAAAAAAAAAGACTCATGCCGATGTGCATCTGATTGTTATATTTGATATCCAAAATAACTTTGAGAAGGTTTATACCTTTAACTAAGTTTGACGTTCAGTTTGAAGCCATCTCTGATGTATATTTTTATGAGAAACACGTGCAGACTCTGTTCAACATAACGCAGGTCAGAATGCTGCAGTACTTAGTGATTTTGACATTTCCCTGGAATAATAAAGACCAATTTTCCTTAACGCTGAACAGGAAGTGTATAGTTTAGTCACTCAAAATAAATATTCTTGCAATACTTTAACTGTTTCACATAGGCATTTGTTTTATGTTAAGGTAGGAATTAATAATTCGGTGACTGATGTCAGGCTAGGATTGTGGTTTTGTTTGTAGAAAGGCTTTGCCTGTTTGTTGCTAGGAAAGAGGGGAAGGGGAAAGGGGGGTGTAATTAGGCTAATTGCTGAGTATCCCTGAAGTAAGCTTGAAACTAAACTATCAAGAAACAAACGAGAAGACTGCAGAGGGCTGGGCCTCCACACTCCGCTCCAGCCAGCGCGGATCAGACCTGAGGCTGCACCAGGTTTGGTGGATTCCAGGCCAGCCTCCCTGGGACACTACCTCAGACCTGAGACTCTCCCTGGGACCTGTCAGTCACAAAGAGCCAAGGAGGGACGGGAGACCACGTGCGGGCTCCCAGTTGGTGTCTTAACTCTTCAACTGTACAGAGACACCCCCACTCATGGGTCCAAGGCAGTGCCCCCTCCTCAGTGACCTCAGCCCTCTCCTCCCTGAAGATGAAGAAGCTGACTGGGCCAGGGCCTCCCAGCTCTCTGGCAACAGGAATGGAAGCCCCTCTCGAGTTCCCACCACCATAGGCCTCTGCTGCTCAGGGCCGTCTCCAGTCTCCAGCTTTCCTTCCCACATCTCTCCCTCGTTCCTCATGGCCTCGGCCTCCAAATCCCACAGTTACTCTTCCTATTCCTCTTAGATCAGTCCTCGCCTTTCCTTCCCGTGACTTTAGATCAGGTGCTTGGCATTTCTTGCCTGAACTTTAGCAGCAGACCCCAGAATGGACTTCTACTATCCAGTTCAACCCTCTCCAAGCCTCACCGACCCCAGAGCTGACTCATTCCTTCGCTGTAGTCCTAGGATGCCTGGTATCTGTAGGGAAAAAGTCCATCAGGGCCCTTCCTGACAGCCTCTGCCTGCCTTCCCAGCCTCCCTGTCCAGCCTCCGCACACCACCCGTGCACCAGTCACACTGAACAACCTGCTGTCCTGTGCCTTCTGGCCTCTGCTCATGCTGCTCCCCAGTGGCTGGAAAAACTCCAACCAGACTCAAAGAGACCTTGCCAGCTGCCCCTCCCCATCCAGTCCGGTGTCGGACTTCTGGTGTGATTTTTTTTTTTTTCTTTTTTTGAGACAGGGTCTAAGTTGCTGAGGCTGGCCTCAAACTTGTGAACCTCTTGCCTTAGCCTCCTGACTAGCTAAAATTACAAGTGTGCACCCACCACTGCACTTGGTTCTCTGATGTGATTGTGCTCTAGTCCCATCATGTTTCCCAGGATTACCGCCCTACACTGTGAACATCAGGGCAAGGACAATGATTCAGTTGTTTCTAAGCCACTGACTCACTGGTGGCACACAGCAGGCCCAGCACATGGTTTCCACAAAAGTATTCAAGTTTCCTGATTGTGGACACATAGTTTTCCATCACTCAAAGAAAATACCTGAGATAATCAACTTATAAAGAAAAAGGTTTATTTTGGCTCACACCTTTAGAGGTTCCAGTCTTTGATCAGTCAGCTCCATTGTTTTTGGCCCGTGGCAAGGCCAGATCATGGCAGGAGCAAATGAAGAGGCAAAACCACTCACCTCATGGCCAGGAAACAAAAGAGAAAGAAGGAGGAGGCCCACAGTCTCACTCAGGGCGTGGCACCAATGACCTAAGGTCCTCCTACAAGGCTCCACCTCTTAAAGGGTCCATCACCCCTACACTGCCACCCAGCTGACCAGACCTTTAAGACCTGGGTCTTTGGGGACATTCAAGACCCAAACAATAGCATCCCCCTTTCATCTCTTGACGTTGACAGTAGACATCTTAGTGAGACCAACCTTGGGATAATCTAGCGTCCATCCAATGTGCTGATCCACCCAAGTCCAGTGACACAAACGTATTTCATGTTTCCTCAGGAGTGATTCAACGTATGAGTGCAAGTCAGTTCCCACCCTGAGCATGTTGTCACCCCAAAGAAGAGCCACTGAAAATGGCTTTGCTCTATTAATACAAGGTGCTTGGCCTTGCTGCTCACCATCTGAAGAAAGAGCCCCAAAAGGGATTCGAACTCTGCTTTGTGATCCTGTAGAGTTCGAACCGGTGGGAGTAAGACAGGCGGATGCCCATCGTGGAAGAGATTTTAACACGATGTCGGGGTTGGGGGTGTGGAAATGTCTAACTATCAAAGCCATCCACTGGAGTCAACTATATCAGAGGCTGGTGACCTCCCAGAGGACTTCCACCCAAGGCTGGCCTGGGCAACCCTGTTGGGGACTCCCGCATAGGAACGCTGGGTAACCATTAACAACCCTCCAACAATGACAGTCCACAAAATCCCAACACAGGCAACCGAAAAAACTGACCCAAAACTTTGGGAAAGATCTCTCCCCTCGCACATCTTCTTTCTGGAGAAAATTGGCTTGCACCTTTGAAATTTTTTAGAATGGTGAGATGCCAAGAGGTAAGAGGCAGCCAACTCCAGAAATCTAAATGTATAAAAAAAAAATGGGTTTACAATGCTCATATCAGTATTCATTTATGATGCAGGAGAGAAATCACAGCCTGTCAAACATTTTAGACCAATTCACCCTTACAAACAGGCAATAGTGAATGTTCTGAAAAAGAAAATGTGTACCTTTTGAAAAGTTGAATTCAACATTCAAAATCCCTTCTCCGTGGGTCAAGGGGTGTAATGCAATGGTAGAGAACGTGCTTAGCATGCAGGAGGCCCTGGGTTCCAACCCCAAAACCACAGAGCAAACAAACAAAACACACTTCTCCAGCATCTGCTGTGCAGTGGAAGATGGCTCATCCCTGGTTCCCCTCCCTGCACCTCCTCAGTGAAGGTCAAAGATGCCCTGTGGTGGATGAGGTCATGCAGGAAAGTTGCTGATAACTTTCTCCCACGCCCTTCTCACGGTTCTGTCTACCATCTGACAGAAGAGAGCAATTCGAAGTTGGAGAACCCCAAGGTCCACAAAAATGACTTGAAAAGTAATTTGTTCCAATCCAGTATTTCTCACTTCAAAAAAATATCAATTGAGCATCTGTTAAGTTCCAGGCAATGATCTAGTTGAGGAAATAAAATCAGAGTGCACATGGACACCCTAAAGATAATTCCTGAAGGTGTCAGTAATACTTGTGTTTAACACTGTGTGCTCCATACTATGAAATATTATTAGTTGTCTTCCAAAAAATTCATCCTTCTTTTTTTCCCCTGGATACATGGCCACCCAATTGAAGTCTACATTTTCCAGTCTTCTTTGCTGCTAGGTGTCACCATGGAAGGCGGGATTATGGCAATAGAATGGGAACAGAAATGATAAGCACAATGGCAGTTGGCCTTCTCGGGCTGTCGAAAGAAGCCTCTTCCCCTGTTCTTTGGCTTTTATACTTCCCCAGTGTGGGCAGTGATCCAGAAAACCAGGAGATTGAGGAGCAACCACATGGAAGTAACCCAGGTCCCTGAAGGACCTGGTACAGTTGTGACGATGAACAAGCTTCAGGTGAGAGAGAAATAAACTGCTCTCTTATTTGTCACTGTATTTGAGGGTCTCTTTGTTTCACAAGTTTAGCATCCACCCTAATATACAAACATGATTTCATTTTATCCTCACAACAATCTCACCTTATGACCAAGGAAACTAAAATTTGCAGAGGTTAAATAATTTGCCCCAAATCCTACTGCTGGTGAATGATTGAGCAATGGTTCAAAATGAGGTCGGATTCCAGACCCCTCATGCTCTCACCACTGAGCTACCATGCCTCCCTGGAAGCACACACCAATGCCTACTTCAGGGTCCATGCTCGCTCATCAACCGAGTATTTTCTTTAGGACTGAAAAGAAACAATGGTGACACTACATTTAAAAATCATGGCACCAAAAAACCAGGAATGTTCTTGTCCTCAACAAGAACCCGGACGAGCTTAGCTATGACCACTGCTGGCTGAAACAGGTGTCAACTGCTCCACCCACAACATGGACATTCTTTGAGTCTTACATAAATGAGAATTCAGTCTCAGAAATCCTTATGTATAAGCCATCTAGACAGAAACCTGGTCATATCACTAATCTTCCCCAATCATGTGTCCTGACCATGTGTAACTGTAAGAGCTCCACCAATTTTTTTATAACCTCAGTTCGATTAGTAGTTTCCCTGCTTATTTTATCACAAAATCATTTGAGAAATGTCCTTTTGCATTAATTATTAAAGAATATGCAAATCCAAAGCAATGTGTATGAAGAGAGAACATTCTGTGCTTATCATTTCTGCTCACATTTCACTGCCGTTTGGAGCCGTTAACAGACTGCTCCCTATTCAAAAATTTTTTTGTTCCAAAGATTTCCCCAGAAATAAATTAGGACTCTTAAAAGGTCTGCACCATAGAGGTGGAATGAGCTGCTATAAATAAGAGTGGAAACACATGTTCCATCCCCCCTGAGTGTTGCCGTAACAGGTTTCATTTCCCCTCTGCTCCTGCTGGTGGCCTTGTGTTATTTGAGTGTCAAATGTCCCTGCGACCATTGTGCAGCTGGGATTCCAGCCAAGCTCCCTGGGCATTGCCGGATCAGGGCTCCCTCATCTCCTTCTCCCTTAAAGATGCCTTAAAGAGGAGCAGCCTCTTGGAGACTCACATTCCCCGACAAGAGCAGCCCAACAAGCAGGCCACGGCTGACCGTCCACCCACCCACACGCCCATTTCCAGTTGTGAAAATAAGGATGAAGACGATGATCAATGCTAAATCACCTCTCAAGTGCTGAGCGCTCACTTCCTTAAATCACCTCTAATTCTCCCAACAACCCTACAAGGACGTGTAATCGTAGTGACATCACAGATGAGGAAACCGTGGTACCTGGACTGAAGGTTTCCTCAGGTCATAGCTGGCAAGTGGCAAGGCCAGGAGGCAAACCCAGCCAGCTCCCGCCACACAGCCCAGGCTTCTCACCACAGAGCCATGAATCTTATTTTGTATTAATACAGAGCCTACAAAACTAAATATGGAAGAGATGGATTGTTAAGCTCCACGTCTACTCTTTCACTTCATCGCCTAACTCTGGGAAAAATCTCCCTTTTCTCAACCTTAAGCCAAACACTAAAAAAAAAATTAAAAAAAAAAAAATAATAATAATAAAGCACCCTGTGGTCATAGGTTAATTTCACACCTTTAAAAATGATCACCTTGGCAGAACTAAGCTCAAAATAAAGACAGCATAGTTCTGTTCTCTGCTTTGTGTGCTGCTTTCTCTTTATTGACTTTTGTTTTGTTTATAAATTTTTTTAATTTACTTTATTTATTTAGGTGGTGCTGGGAATCGAACCCAGGGCCTCCCGTGGGCTGGGCGACTGCTCTACCACTCAGCTGCGTGGCTAACCCCGTCTTTCCTTCACGTTATGGGAACTCAAGGACCTGCTTTGTCTTCAACACTAGAGGGCAAAACCTTATCCTACCTGAACCGTTCTTGGCCAAGGAGAATTTTATGGAAGGTGTAGTCTCTAAATGTATGCTGCTTGCAAAAACATAAAAGGCTGAGAACTAGAGAACTACTGAGGTGAAGGGGGAACCAGAAGCCAAGAGAGATCCACAGAGAGGGAAGATAAGGTGACCAGAAGAAAGAGCCTAGGATGCACCAAGTATGGGCTTCAGGAACGGAGGGATCGAAAAAAAAAAAACAGGAGGCGTGCTGAAGTTGTTACTACATTGAAGAACCCCATAAACTAAGATCGACCAGGTGACAATACAAAGGGTAACTTTGTTTCTAATATTAACACGGTCATCCTATTACCCCATTCTGGGAAAACTCGGTGACCAAGTAAGGTGTCAGTGTGACTGGAGTTGTATCAGATGATGGTAGTGATGCTCTGCATGACCACACTTCAGCCAAAGACAGACCAAATGCCTCAGTGGTTCCGTAGCCTGTATCACCTCGTGACACATCACAGCCACCTCAGCCTGGGTAAATACACACTGTGATGTTCGCACAATGATGAAATCGCAGGGGTGCCTTCCTCAGACCCACTGGCCCATCATTAAGGGGCACCTGGCTGTGCATGGATCAACTTTATTAAGCACCCCAGAACCACCTGAATTATTTTCACCCGGTGCAGTAGTAGCTCAGATGGATCTGTGAGAGTCAAAAGAAGGGGTTTTCCATCTACACTTTGATTCACAAGCCATGGCGATACCAGTTTCCTGTTTTCCAAACCCTGTGGAAAACTTTTCCCAAATATAATCTGACAGGCAACAAAACCTCTTAACAGATGCAAGATGCATGAGAGGACCCAAACACAAGGGTAGCTGGACGCTGCTGAAGTCCCAAGGATGTGACTTCGGGGACACTTGGGACTACAAATGTTTTTATATGTTTATATGTTTGAACACAATTACATGGGAATAGGGAATCCTAAAGCCTGCTTATTTTGTAATCAATTAGAAAAATACTAATTGATTTATTACTAATTTATTGATTTATTACTAATCTAGCCTGGCACACTGGTACAGGCCTGTAATCCCAGTGGCTCAGGAGGCTGAGGCAGGAGGAATTGGAGTTCAAAACCAGCCTCGGCAATTTATTGAGGCCCTAGGCAATTCACTGAGACCCTGTCTCTACATAAAATACAAAAAAAGGGCTGGGGACATGGGGTATCTGGGTTAATTCCTCTTGGTTCAATCCCTGGTACCAATCAATCAATCAGTCAATCACCTATGTCTGCTTCTGAACTCGCCAAAGAAAATAAAAACAGAGCCTTCCTTTGTTGCTTCACCAGGTGCTTCTCAGGAGGTAGGGAATGGAAAACAGCTCTGCTTGGGGGTGGCAGTTGGGGAAGTCTGTGATGTTCATGGCATGGGTGGATAAGGCTTCCTTCAGCCTGGGTTAGGAGTGTGGGGACAAGGGGGACAGTGGCTTTGCAAACTTGGGGGAGGGGCTTCTGTGGCTTGGACATCTGGGAACACTCCAGAGAAATTACAGACTTCCAGGGGCAGAGGGAGAGGGGGACAGGCGGACAGCATGGGAGGCCATCAAGCCTCACCTGCCACCCAGCCCTGCCCAAGCTCCAGCTGTGTGGCCACTTTCCTGGAATCAGGCAACGGAGCCCCTGAACCAGCTGGAGACTTGCTCCTTCCCTTGCTGACCGCTACCTTACATCCAGCTTGAACAATTTCAGACACGGACTCTTCCTGGTTAGAGGGAAGTCTGTGGTCAGGAACCGAGGACAGCAGGGGTCCTGGTGCTGCCCAGATACCCAAAGGCAGGAGTCCCACCTTTCTCCCCACACCCTGCTTTTTTTCTAATGAATCACAGGGTTTTCAGAGAGAAGCTGAAGCTTACAAAACATCAGCCACCCGCAACCTGCAACACCAAACACATCCCAGCCATGTAATGCGCCTCCCAAGGGGTCTGTGGAATTGAAACGGTCCTCGGGGCCAGGTTCTCCACCGGCCTCCAAACCCGGCTCACAGCTTTAGCTTCCTTTAATTTAATGCCTAGGCCTAGGAGGTGTCAGGGAACATTTCTTGGGTTGAATCAAACATTTAATCCTATCCCTCCTATTTTAACAATATTCAAAAACACAAAACAATTTGAAAATCAGTATTAATTAATAGTCTGTTTTCCATCTTGAAAAAGGAGTGTGCATCCTATTTGTAGGAAAATCTTTTCGTTTTTCTAACTGCTAAAAGAGGATCCAAGAATTTAAAATTGTACTTTTACTGACAATTTCTGTGGTGATAAATTCCTGACTTACTGGGATAAAAAAGAGAAAACTTTAAAAAATTTTTTCTTAAAATCATTACAGTCCCAGTGCCCGGTGTAGTGACACATACCTGTAATCCCAGTGGCTCAGGAGGCTGAGGCAGGAGGATCGTGAGTTCAAAGCCAGCCTCAGCAACTCAGCGAGACCCTGCCTCAAAAATCCTAAAAGGCCTGTGGATGTGACTTGGTGGTTAAGCACCCCTGGGCTCAATCCCTAGTACCAAAAAAAAAAAAAAAAAAAAAAGTCAATATGGTCCCAAACATGAAAACCTACTCGGCTTCACAATTTCTTCCCATGATTGTCCAAACTCTTTGGAAGTTTTAACAAGCAATAATCTTCGCACCTAAAAGTCAAGTGCTATTATCTTTATCTGCCCTTGCAGTTATTACCTCAGAGACAATTCTATTCTTACGTGAGTGAGTATTTTGTTGGGTCACTCTTTAATCTGCAAATTTAAATGAGAATCACCTTCTTTCTTCAAATGCACCATAAAAGAAATCATGCTTCTGATATTACTGTAAGACATATCTTGACTTGGAAGAAGCTAAATAACCAAGAAATCTGTCATAGGAGTGATGAGGAGTGTCACTTTCCTGGCTGAGGTTGTCGCGGTCATGTTCCAGAGCCCAAATCCCGGGGGCCATGACAGAATCGTGGCACCAACGTTACCCCGTGACTAACAGCATCCAACATAAAATCACCAGTGGATTTGTCTTAGGGTGTGTGTTATTTCATACTCAACACATATTCCTTTGTACCCAGTATATGTGTTAGACACCACCCCTGCCCTCGGGGGCTTTGTCTAGGAAGAGCTGACTTTGGTTGAAGTCAGGAACCAGCAAGCTCTGGCCCACATGCCCAATCTAGGAGACTTAAACTTTTGCTGCAGTTTAAAAGCTTCACCCACACACTGAAGTGTCCTTTACACCTGCCTTCATGACGTAGGTACAACTACTCTGACTACACGTTGCCCTGAAATATTTTCTGTCTGACAGTCACAGAAACAGTTTGCTGAGCCTTGGCTTCATTTAAAGATTGGGATCAGAGCTGGGTCAATTAAAAAAAAAAAAAAAAAAACAACATTTATTCGAAACAATTATTCCGTCAGTTCAAAGTAGCTCCAACTGTCTAAAAAGGAAACCTGGGTAGGAGGGAGAATAAACAGAGGATAAAACCTAACAGGGAATAGACAGAAAGGATTATTTGAGACCTTTGCTTGCTGTCTCTGCTTCTTGCAGGTAGTCTTCTGAGCATTACGCTCACATTGCTCACATTGACAAAGACAGAAAGATCTATTAACCAGCCAGGCGCCATGGCACATGCCTGTAATCCCAGTGACTTGGGAGGCTGAGGCAGGAGGATCACAAGTTTGAGGCCAGCCTCAGCAACTGAGCAAGGCTGTAAGCAACTTTGTCTCGAAATAAAAAAGGCTGGGGATGTGGCTCAGGGGTTAGGTACTCCTGGGGTTCAACCCCTAGTACAAAAAAAAAAAAAAAAAAAAGATCTATTAACCTGACAATGCTGCAGTTTATTAACCGCTCTGGTATCCAGTTTTACAAAGAAAGAAAAGAGAATGCCTGAAGGTAACATCAGCTGTGATGATGAGGGGCTTGAGCCTTCCTCAGTGGCCCTCCTCCATGCTGGCCCTTTGTGCTGCCGTTCAGGCCTTTGCCCCACCAGTACTTAGGAAGCAATGACTGTGTGCTCAGCTGCTTAGGGAACTGAGGACACTGCAGTGAACAAGACGAACTCCACAAGGCTCTCTGCCTTTTGAGAGAACCCCAAAGGAAGAGGGAGCAAGCCCTTTGCATATCTGCACAGTTTGCTGCCAGGATAATACAAGCAAAGGCCCTGAGGCAGGGGCTTCACTGCAGGCTTGAGAACCTGCCAAGGCACATCACTGAGCCAGAGCAAGGGTGGCACAGGGATGAAAGCCGTGCAGGTAACGGTCCGGGCCTTGGAGGCCCTTAAAGACCCCAGTGAGGACTTCACTCTCCTTCAGAGTGGGACGGAGCCACTGGAGGGCTTGGGGCCACAGAGGGTAAGGCCAGGCACCAGGGTGGAGAAGAGACTGTAGGGAGCAGGGAAAGAGCAGCAGCAGAGGAAGTCAATTGGGACCAGAGGGTACCTGGAAGAGTGGTGAGGAGCAGACAGGTTCTGGGATATTCCAAAGGTGACACCCAGAGTCTGCCAGTGGGTCAGGTGTAGGGTTTACAGAAAAGATGAGGAGGTCAACTCGTTCCTTATCACACGAGTGACATTTCCTCAACCTTATATAAAACACAGACAAATGCATCTTCAGAAAAATTACACACGAGCTTGATAACACAATCTAAGCAAGAGTGCGCTTGTCGTAGAGCTGGGACTTCAAGACCAATCATCTAGCCCTCTTCCAAACAGACGGCCTTCCTGAAGCCCCTTCTAGAGAAAATTCTGGAACCCTCTGATGCTAGACATATTTCACTCATCTCCAGGGCCCCATGACCCTTTTATAAGCAGAAATTTCCTTTATCTGCAATTGTATCAAACATAAACAACAATTTACATCTTTTGTTTAAAAGTTTTCATACTAGGAATATGTCATTCAGGGTAACTTAAAGCTGTGTTCCTGGCCATGGTAACTCATATTGAGCTTAGAATAAACCATTTTCTTATTTCCTTTAAAGTAGAGTTGCTATTTTACATCAACACAAACATACACTTTTTTTTTCAGTCAAATTTCACATGGAATAATTAATTCAAACAAAACTTCTTAAAGTTAATTAAAAGTAGTAAAACACACACAGAGTGCCTCAGGCCTGGCATGTGGCTGAGGGGTAGAGCCCTTGTCTGGCGTGGATGAGGCCTCGGGCTTCATCCCCAGCACTACCAATAACTAAACAAATAGAACACCTCCCTATCTAAATTTAAAATTAGCATACTAGAGTTTTAATTATGAATGATAAAATATCACAATTTCAGAAGAGGGGTTAAAATATGAATTATAGAGTTAATTTTAAACAAAGCAAAATGGTGACCCTTTCAGTTATCCATAGCGACCCTTTCAAAGCCCAGGGCACCAGATCACCTGGAGCTCTTGGGCAGACACAGATTCTGATGAGCAGGTCCAGAATGGGACCAGCATTCTGCATTTCTCACGGGCACCCAGGTGACACTGATGCTACTGGTCTGCCCAGCAACCTATAAGCTGAGGCTAAGAAAGATCTGGCGAGGGGCTGGGGATTTAGCTCAGTGGCAGAGCACTTGCCTAGCATGCACAAGACCCTGAGTTCAGTCCTTGGTCCAGAAAAAAAGAAGGAAAGATTTGGCTAAAGGACACTTCTTAGAATAGATTTAATTAATACGTAGAACCATCACGGTGTGTTAGAAGCTGAGTTTGAGAGGGAAGCCAGTCCCTGGTGAGAGGAATCTCCAGTCTGATGAGGGAAAAATTCCATGAATAAACCATCTTGGCAGCTAAGGGGACTGGTGGACAGGCTGTGGGGCCCCTGAGAGAGGGTGGAGCAGGGGGTGCTGGGTAACTACAAAGACTGCCCCAAAAGACCCTGCGAGTTGCATCTTGAAGTGTCTGTGACAAAGAGGACGCGGAGGGAAAACCTGTTCCTGATGCAAGAACTGCAGAGGCACAGGGAGTGCTGAGAGCTCATAAATCCCTCTGTAATTGCAAATTGTTCAGCAAGACTGGACCGCAAGTGCCTGTGGGGGAGGGTGCAGAAAGGGAGAGAGTGGGCAGCCAGGAGGCCAGCGGCTGGAGCAGCTGAAGGAGAGGAAGGGACCCTGAAGGATCGTATTTATTTTTTCCATCTTTTTTGTTGGTGCATGACAATTACACACAATGGTGGGTTCCACTGATATGTGTTCGTACATGCATGTGATGTAAGGATATAATTTGGCCGATATCATTCCCCAGAATCTTCCCTTTCCTTTCCCTCCTCCCCTGGACCCTTTCCTTGACTCTCCTGATCTCACTTTGATTTTCATGAGGTCCAGGACCCTGAAGGATTTCAGAGAGAATCAGTTTTCCATCTTGGTGGGACCAGTCTAACCATAGAGCTAGGGCATATGAGGAAAGGACAGGGGCGCTCAGGTAGCAGCTATTTAATTCAGGATACACACGTAGTTTTAAACAAACAAGCAGTTTATATGGACTTGCCAGCATGAATAGTATACACAGTAATAGAATGAAAGACAATTCACATGTCAATGATTTGCAAAGGTCCATCAACTAGCACTTGAAAAAAAATGTTTATTCTAATATTCTAACACAATTAATATACTTTGTAAAAAGGTAAGGATAAATTCTAAATAATGTCTACCCTAAAAGTCACAAATTTTAAGTGGAAAACTAAAATCAAGGATGACAGACCCAGCACGGCGGTACATGCCCGTAATCCCAACAATCTGGGAGGCTGAGACAGGAAGATTGCAAGTTTGAGGCCGGCCTCAGCAATTTTAGCAAGACCCTGTCTCCAGATAAGAACTGGGGCTGTGGCTCAGTTGTAGAGTACCCTGGGTTCAATCCCCAATACCAATAAATAAATTAAGTAAAATAAGACCAAGGATGACGTAGAATGGCAACTTTTTGCCTGCTTTCCGTGCTGCTGGATAGAGACACCGCGAGCGAGCTGGCGCCAGGTGGAAGGTGGGGCCACCTGCGGTTCGCTGTGATCACAGAGCATGCGCACCACCGGCTAAAGCCTGCAAAGCATTTCAGGTAACTCCGGGCCACTAAACCTGTGCTAATCCGTGTTAAGGCTTGAAATTCCTGTGAATTTTAGTGTAATGCATTTATATGAGGGTTAATATTTCTGATTTCTAAGACTGAAATCTCCCTCCCAAATTGGAAGTGATAGAGACAAATTCTGCCTCATAAACAGAGGAAAGAATAAAATGAACTGGCAGGGAAACGGTCAATATCCCGAGGCAGTGCAATTTGTCTGCCTTAGACGGGAGCAGCCTTGGGACAGGGAGGCCCAGAGGCTCAATCAGAAACCTCTGTGTGGCCTTCGTGTCAAAAAGCCGGGCCACCCTGGGCTTTAGTCCAATGAGGTAAGACGCGTACTGCAGAGAGAAGTCTAAATAAACATTAGTCTGATTAAGAAATCAGACATGCACATCAATGATAAGCCATTTTTAATATAGAAAGACCCAGGCACTGCCCCGAGTGTACTGTTTCCTCTTGTGTTGAGGTCACATTAGAATTCCAAGTTGCACTTACAGTCTATGCAAATCGAACAATAATAAAAGGAGTAACCACACTTGGAACAATAACCACAGCTCCCATTTGCCTGATGCCTTAATCACCTCTAACGAGTAATTTTACCAGTTAATTCATTTGCCTGTCATCATAATCGGGAGTAATCCAGACAGGAGTGATTCTCCACCCACTTTACAGAGGAGAAAACTGAGGTCCAAAGGCAAGAAATTGGCACCAAATCACACAAAGGAGTACACTTTTTTTTAATGCCTGCTTGTAGTCAAGTGTGGTGCTTAGTTTTTGTTTTTGTTGTTGTTGTTGTTTTTTTTCTTTTTTTTTTTTTTTTTTTCCGTCCTGGGGATGGAATCCAGGGTCTCTCACATGCTGGCCCAGTGCAATCTCTGAGCTACATCCCCAGCCCTCAACACTTAGTTCTTAAGAAATTACAGGGCAAATACTCACTTTTTCTAACCGAGTTTGTACTTTCAAAATGTAAGTATATTCATGCCACCAAAACTTTGGCGATTTCTACTTGTGTTTTCCCACAAGTGGCAGTTCCTGCTTAGATTAATTGGCTTCCACACTCCTGAAAGCCATTTCCTCTCTGAATCACAGCACAGTTGGCAATAGATAATAAACAACTTGGAGAACCATCTGAAAACATAGCCGTCTGTGCTAGAAAAAGAGCCCTGTGGAATTTGAGGAGCCCAGCAGAGTAGAAAGGACAATGCCTGGGTCGGGGTGACATGGCACAGGGCTCTGTGTCCTGAGAAGAGTCCCCCAAAGATAGGCCAGGTGTCACATGAGCCCAGCTTAACTCCGGCCCCCTGGCAGGTGTGAGGACAGAGCAGGGCACCTGGGAGGCAGGGTCCTCCACCATGGCCCCCTTTCTCTTGGCCTTGGGCTTTCACTGAGTACTTGAATCCCGCCATGTGTCTTCTAGAACTGCCCATCCATACCTGGCTGCTGAGAGGGAAATTTGTAGGGCAGGCTGGCAAACCCGAAACTCAGTCCTCTACAAATTTAGTCACTCATCATCCTTCACTAAAGAAGATTCCAGTCCCAAGATTGCCAGTTTCTGCATCCACAGCCACTGTTTCAATCCCCTTCAGATGCGCACACTTTTTGAACAGTACTGGTCCAACACCTCATATCTACTGACTTTTTTTTTTTTTTTTTTTTTGGTACCAGGGATTAAACTCTAGAGCACTTAATCATTAAGTCACATCCCCAGCCCTTTTTAATTTTTTATTTTGAGACAAGTTCTTGCTAAGCTGCTGAGCCTGGCTTGTGATCCTCCTGCCTCAGCCTCCCAAGCTGTTGGGATTACAGGTGTGCACCACCACAACTGGCAACACTTTCTTTCTTTCTTCCTTCCTTTCTTTCTTTCTTTCTTTCTTTCTTTCTTTAAAATATTTTTAGCTGTAGATGGACATGCTATCTTTACTTATTTTTTTATGTGTTGCTGAGAATCAAACCCAGTGCCCCACACATGCTAGGCAAGCGCTCTACCCCTGAGCCACAGCCCCGGCCCGCAACTCTCTTCTTTAATATTATCACTTAAACATCTAAAATACAGTCAGTCCAGATTCAATGGACATGGTCTTCTCATGACTCCCAGTTGTTTTCAGGAGTTCCCAAGTTCAATGTGTGGCTCATCCATCCATCAAGTTATTCAAGCTAAAACTTGGAAGTCTTTAAACTTCCCTTTCCCTCTCATCCCCTTATTTCTGATTCATCATCAAGTCCTATAGATTTTATTTCATAAATTTCTCTCAAATGTCTGTCCTCATCTCTTTGCCCCATTCAGACCAGTATGAGCTTCATTGGAGAACTGCACTGGTGTCTTACGCTGGTGCTTTTGCTACAATGGTCCTTCGAGAATCTTTTCAAAATGCAAATCTGATCACCCTCTCTAATTACAATCCTTAGTTAGGCATGGTGGGGCACACCTACAATCCCAGTGGCTCGGGAGGCTGAGGCAGGAAGATCTCAAATTCAAAGCCAGCCTCAGCAATGGTGAGTATAAGCTATTCAATGAGACCCTATCTCTAAATAAAATACAAAATAGGGCTGGGGATGTGACTCTGTGGTTCAGTGCCCATGAGTTCAATAACTGGTACCAAAAAAAAAAAAAAAAAAAAAAAAAACAAACAAACCAGGATGTTGATGGACACATCTGTTAACAGACAAATGGATAAAGAAACTGGTATGTGCATACAGTGACATATTACATATTATTCAGACTTGATAAAGGTAAAGGAGATCCTGCCATTTGTCCCAACATGGAGGAACGCAGAGGACATTATACCAAATGAAATAAGTCAGATATAGAAGGAAAAATATCACATGATCTCACTCACATGTTGAATCGTTTTTTAAAAAAAAGTCAAATACACAGAAATAACAGGGAATGAAACAGTGTTTACCTAAGGGACAGGGAATTGTTGTGGGGAGTGGGGAGAAGTGGGTCAGAGGATGCAAAGTAGCAGGTATATAGAATGAACAAGTCTATGATTTAATGTATGACATAAGGACTGTCAATAATGTTGTATTGTATTGGGGATTTTTACTAAATGAATAGATTTTAGCCCAGTAAGTGCTAATTGATTCACTATAGTAACCATTTTCCTATTTTTGTGTATCTAATAATGTCATACTGTATACCTTCCATGTGTGCAATAAAATTTATTTTTTAAATAAAATATTTTAAGATTGGGGGTGTAGCTTAGTGGTCAAGTGCTTGCCCAGTCTCCACGAGGCCCTGGGTTCCATCCCCAGCACCACACACACACACAAATAATAATAATAGTAATAATAATAAATTTCAACAAATTTAAAGGAAGGGTTGGAAAGGGAGCTTTGGAATTTGTAAATTAAGAAAAAGAAAATCAAATTATATGCCATTTTCCAAATATTCTACAAAACTTCAGTCCTATAGAAAGATGGGAGCTGTAAATACAAATGCTTTCTCTAAGTCCTCTGACCATTTCCATTCACTTACCTTGTGACTAACAAACTTCAAACTAAAGACTTTGGTTGTCTTAATATGTAATTGAGAATCCCTTTTTTAAAAAAAAAAAAGAAGGAGGGGAGCTGGGCTCAGTGGTACATTCCTGAAGTCCCAGTGGCTCAGGAGGCTGAGGCAGGAAGATCACAAGCTCAAAGCCAGCCTCAGGAACTTAGCAAAGCTCTAAGCAACTCAGTGAGACACTGTCTGTAATAAACAAAAGGCTGGGGATGTGACTCAGTGGTTAAGTGTCCCCAGGTCCAATCCCCAGTACCAAAAACAAAGAAAGGGGTGGGGGGTAAACAAAAACCAGTTCCTGTTTTTGAGGAGTTCACAACCTTGCCCGAGAAAACAATAGGTAGAAGACAGGTCATAGGAGCATTATAACAAGGTGAAGAAAGAACCAGTGGAACACGAGAGAGGACTTCCTCCATCAACATGGAGAGGAAACAGATTCACAGAAGAAGTGACGTGCACACTCGACTTTGAGGAGCAAATACCAGTTCACTGGGCAGAAGGCATTGCCAGTGCAGATACCAGAGAGCCACGGAGGTGTCACAGGGGTGTGCGATGACAGGGAGTGGTTGGAGATGAGGTTGGAAAAGTAATTCAGATGGACATGATGGAGTCTGCAGGAGCCAGAGTCCAAGGAGCTTGCCTTCTCCCCTACGAGCAATCTGAACCCCCACAGGGTTCTGGACAGGGAAGCTGCACGTGCATCGGCGTGTTTTAGAAAGATCACACTGGCAGCAGCATTGAGGACAGAATGAAGTGGGATGGGACTAGAGGTAGAGGCCAGCTGAGCTCCTGCAATTGTGTAGGTCAAAGAGTCAAGAGGCTGGGAGTGAACCACGGGACAGTGGCAATGGGAAAAGGTCAAGATGGACAGACTCAAGAAACCTTTTGGGTAAGGTTGGGGCCAAAGAATCAATATAAAGTCAACTCCAGTCTCCAGATTCAGCGGCCAAGTCTATAGGTGGGCTCTACGCAGCCAGTGTCCCTGAAAACAAGGCTCATCTTTCAGATGAGATGTCCCAGAAGCATTTTACAGCTGGTCACCTGCTAGTTCAGTCCTAAGACCTTAAAGAATTCATGTAATCTTCCCTCTGGACACCAGTGTATTCTTACATCTCACAATGGTTCCTTGAACATTGGGTTCGGGTAAGATTCATGCCATTTTTATTTTATTTTATTTATTTATTTTTTTTTTTTGCGGTACTGGGGATTGAACCCAGGGCCTTGTGCTTGCGAGGCAAACACTCTACCATCTGAGCTATATCTCCAGCCCTCATGCCATTTTTATAAGCAGAAAGTTAACCAAGGGGTGTTATAATAGGAAAAATAAGAGATACACAGGATATTTCCAGAAATCTTTCCAGGATCTTTCCAGTCTGGCCCTTAAACCAGAGCCCAAATGTCAACATATATGCTCTTCTTTTGTTCAGATGATGTAATTTCCTTCTCATTTAGATAAATAACTAGGATTTAATCACGTCACCTTTTTTTTTTTTTGTAATGGAAATTTAGCTCAGGGGCACTTCATCACTGAGCTGTATACATCCCCAGCCCTTTTAAAGTTGCTGAGGCTGGCTTGAAACTTTCAATCCTCTTGCCTCAGCCTCCTGAGTGGCTGGGGTTACAGGTGTGTGCTACCATACCTGGCACACTTCACTATTTTCGAGAAGAACAAAATTGGTAAATTTATTCCAAGAAAGAGAGCTCAGAATAAAATTACAGTCCAGAACCACGTGTCTTGTAGAGTTCAGTTCAGCATAACCAGTTACGGGGTCCACTAGGGTCAAGTGGATGGTAACTATGCATGACATAGATAAGACAGCAATCTCTGAGAAAGCTCAACAAAAATCAAAGACCTGGACTAAAGATTCTGCATGGGAAGAGGCAGCAAGAAGACCATCAGAAGCCCAGGAGAGAGGCCTAAGAATGAAACCAGCCCTGCCAACACCTTGATCTTGAACGTTGTTTTATAATGGCAACCCTAGAAAACTAATACAGTTGTCATTTTTAATCCATCCCTGACTGTCCCTGTCAGCCCACAGTGTGCAGACTGGGGCCACTGTGACACCATCCACTGGTCAGTCTCAACCTAATAGATCCGCCATAGTACAGTACACTAAAGCACAGTGGCTCACCCACAGTGACGCGCTTTATATAAATAAATATATGTAGTGGTGCTGGGGATCTCCAAGGGCTTGCACAAGCTAGGCAAGTGCCTTACCACTCAGCTACATCCCCAGCACTTTTTCACTTTTTATTTTTAGTTTTTATTTTGAATCAGGGTCTCACTAAGTTGCAGAGGCTGGCCTCTAAATTGTAATACTCCTGTCACAGCTTCCTGTGTCACTGAGATTATAAGTATACGCCATTGTGCTCAGCACAATGATATACTTTTACATATACTCCCAGTTAAGTAATAGATCAAACTTCCATCTTCAAAAAAGTTTTTTAAAAGGCTTGTAAAAGGAAGAAGAGGGGGCTGGGGCTGTAGCTCAGGGGTAGAGCGCTTGCCTAGTACATGCGAGGCACTAGGTTTGATCCTCAGCACCACGTAAAACAAATAAGTAAATAAATGTATTGTGTCCACCTATAACTAAAAATATTTTTTTAGAAAAAGGAAAAAGACACAATTCCCCTTATTTAGGTTGCCACGGCATGCCTACCAATAGCTTCTTTGCTTTGACTTACCTGACAATGACTCCTTTCCTTCTGCCCTTGCCCATTCCTTGCTTGCTGTGCAGAGCTGCCATATCCAGGTAACCAGGCTGTTGTCAATCAATGATAGATTTCAATTGTCAGCATCATCATAAATCTGGCCACTGGATTTTGGGGGCATGGAGCGTTCCAAGAGCAAGATTTTTACAAACTTTCTTAAGCATTTTATTAGGCAGAAACATTCATTCCCACAATCCCGGGTCAGACTTTTTAGTCTTCAGTTGCTTTATCCTGGTCAAAGATGGACCCTCGAACAGTCTTTCACATCTTTAACCTTTTCATGAGAAATCAGTTCATATTTAAAATATTCCATAGTTGCCATTCGTCTCACAGAAAGTTAACTTCTAAAAGAAAGAACATTTTCATTAGTATTTAATAAACCAGTTCCACGTTGCATTTAACTGAAACCAAAGGCACGATTCAATTTATCTGAACACAATTTCTTATGAATGTACTTGAAGATAAAGTCAATAAAACAGGGAGGGGAGAATTTCCCTGTATCCATTATGCTTTCCTTAGCCTGCACGGAAGTCAGGGACTTCCACGTATTAGGACAGAATTTTCAGCATTCCAATAATTAACTGCATGTAACCTGGACATGAAAAGGGGGAAAAAATAAAAGAACTCTCTCGGAAATCAGAAATAGTGCACTCAGACCCCTTCACACAGGTCCCCAGTTGACCTGTGGTGAGCCACACACATTAGGTTGAAAAAGAAAAACTTGGAGGCTGTGTGCTAAAGCATTTTCTAGTAATTACACTACTTAGAAGATACACATGCCTTCCCTAATTTTTTTCAGTATTTGGACATCCTTATATTTGGGTTTTGTTGTTGTTGTTACTAGGGATTGAACTAGGGAGCACTTGACCACTGAGCCATATCTCCAGCCCTTTTTTGTATTTAGAGACAGGGTCTCACTGAATAGCTTAGGGCCTCAATAAGTTGCTGAAGCTGGCTTTGAATTTTCAATCCTCCTACCTCAGCCTCCTGAACCACCACGGGGATTACAGGCATGTGCCACCACACCCAGCTCCAATTTTTATTTGTTTTATTCAATTTATTTGTTTGTGTTCTGCTTCATAATATATATAACTTGATAGCACGTAGCCCTTTTTCTTTTTCTTTTTTTGGCTCTAGAAATAGAACAAACTTAATTAAATAAGCATGTAGCTTATTTAATTGCTGACTATTTTTATTTCTCTCAATTATTTTCTTTATAGTCTCATGTCTTTCCATCAATTGGAAAATGTTATCAATAGTTTTCTAGTTGATAAGTTAGTTGTAAGTTCTTTAAGAAAAGATCAAGATGTATCTAAATCATAAATGTAATAAAAAGTCTTATTCCTTCAGCAGGAGAAAAAAGGTGGTATAATATAGTGGAGACAGGGCAGGCTGGTTTTCAGAATTCCCTGGATTACAGTCAGTGGCAGACAAGTGTCATTTTTAAATTTCCCTAATGTCTAAAACTTGGGTTTTAGTAATTGTTTAAGAGCTCCTTGAGGAGGGCAAGGAAGATAAAATTCTAATTCCAAGATTGACATTAAATGGTGTAATTTCATGAGGAATTTGCAATAGCTTGGTGGGAAGAACATGAGGTGGAGTTTTAAAATTCTTCTTCCTGGGACTATTTCATTATAATCAACAATCCATGAAAAATAAGTAATGGCACGGGTGAGAATACGGATTTGTCCCGCTTGGTTTGCCCGGAGTTGGTGTCAACGGAGCAGGAGCTCCTGTCCCCTGAGCCGGGCACGGCCACCAGAACAGCAGGGCCATTTAACACTCTGCCAGGGACCAGGCTATGGCGCAAGGCACTGTCATAAACCAGACAATTACGTGAAGCATTGGATGGAGAAGCTGGCTGGTCACATCAGTGGTGATAGTTGTAAGACACTCCTTGGAATGGTAGTAGATTAAAATAAATGGTTTAAATTTCCAAGACGGATCTCTCATCCTAGTCAACAACAGAGTAGAAGATTTGAGCCATAAAACCTGAGAGAGGGTGTGTTCTGGTTTTAGCTCAGTCTCTGATTGTGTGATCCTGGACAATTAATTTTGCTCCCTAGACCCCAGTTCTTTCATCTGAAAAGTGAGAGTGTGTCAGGGATGATCTCAAGAGTCCTTCCAGCTCTGAAATCCTGAGATTCAATCAATAGGAAGTCCACAAGCAGGTTACACAACCAGGATCAGACGAACTCTAAGGCTGTTTTAATCCAACTGCTAATTTTTCAACATGGCTAGAAAGAACAGACTTAAGTTCACAGAAATGAAAGAGAAATAGCTAAACATGTGGCACATGATTGCAATCCCAGATACTCCTCCATACACCAGAGGATGAGGCAGGAGGGTCATGAGTTCAAGGCCGGAAGGGGCAACTTAGCCAGACCCTATCTCAAATCAAATTTAAAAGGGCTCAAAACATAGCTCAGTGGTACAGTGCTTGCCTAGTATGTGTGAGGCCCTGGGTTCCATCCCCAGTACTGTACATGAAGAAGAAGAAGAAGAAGGAGGAGGAGGAGGAGGGAGGAGGAGGAGGAGGAGGAGGGAGGAGGAGGAGGAGGAGGAGGAGGAGGAGGAGGGAGGAGGAGGAGGAGGAGGAGGAGGAGGAGGAGGAGGGAGGAGGAGGAGGAGGGAGGAGGAGGAGGAGGAGGAGGAAGAGGAGGAGGAGGAGGAGGAGGAGGAGGAGGAGGAGGGAGGAGGAGGAGGGAGGAGGAGGAGGAGGGAGGAGGAGGAGGAGGAGGAGGAGGAGGAGGGAGGAGGAGGAGGAGGAGGAGGAGGAGGAGGAGGGAGGAGGAGGAGGAGGAAAACATTGCCAATTTCATTTGCTTTTGGGTTCATTTCTGTGTTTGTTTTTACGGGTTTTAGAAATTGAACCCAGAGCCTTATTCATGCCAAGAACTTGCTCTGCAATTTAACTACATCCCCAGCCCAATCATCGGTAATTTTAAAATGCAAATACAAACAATGACACACCATTTCACCTATCATATTAACAACAATGAAAAGTTTAAAGATATCCAGTGATGATTAGGGGCAAGAAAACGTGTACTTCCAACGCTGCTGGCTTGAATGGAAATTGGGGCAGTCTTCTGGGAGGTCCGTTTGTTAATATGCATCCAAAGTTAGAACACTATCCTTGAATAACTTCACCTCTAGGAATTTAGCTGACAGATACATTTGCAGAAGTACACTAAACTAGGAGTACAGCTATGTCCCTGACAGAATTGTTTTAATCCTAATCATAAATATAATCTAAATGTCCACTAACAGGGAAAAAGACTTAATAAGTCTTGGTACAACTCTTTTATGGGATATTATACAGTTTCTAAAAACATTTTTTTGTGAGCTGATAGGAAAAGATGCCAAGAATATTTCTAAGTGAAACAACCATGTTGGAGAGTCATATTCATAATATGATATAATTTTTTTTAAAGAAAGATGATAGATGGATAGATAATGACAGAAGATAAATAAATAATTTGTTTTTAGTGAGACGTTTTCTAGAACTCTGTAACATTTTGGTTATTCTGGGGTCTGGGGTTTGGCAGTTAGGAATGGGGGAAGCTTTTCTTTTTCATTTTATGTTATGTTTTATTTGAATTTTTGTCATGATTTTTCTTTTTTACATAATCACGACACTTACAATTTTTAAAAACCTTCTTAAAATGAGAAACAGACTTGAGAATAGGGGCAAGAGTCACAGAGTGACCACATGCAGCCACATGCCTTGTGCCCAAGGCCAACTTGGACTTTGCTTCAGGGGTGAACGGGAGATCACGGGACTCTGTGGACATGCCCCCTCTGGGACACACCTGTTATTTTGCCTGCCTCGTGTCCCTTTCTTCTTTTGGTAACAGGACATGCTTTCCTCTCAGGAACCACTTTCCCTCCACCCCTCAGCCATGTTTCAGGTTGGAGACTGGACTTTGGCCTCAAGTTCCAAGAGTGGGCATTGCCCCTGACCCAGCCAGAGCACCACAGAACTGTCCTGATGGCTTAAACACAGACACTGGCCCAAACTTGGCCATGAGTGTACCCTCCAGGACGTCCGCTGGAGCTCTTGGACAGAGGAGCCCTTTCTGCCTCTGAGAGCAGGGCTACTGGAACCTGCGCCTGGAACTGCTGCAGCCATTGTTGCCAAAGCACCTGGGTAGAGATTTGCCTGAAAATGCAGCAAAACACAGGAAAGCAGAACTTGTGTGATGAGAGACAGATTCCTGTGGACTCGCAGCACCTGGATCCAGGCACGCAGAAGCTTTTTCGATGGCTACTCTGCTATCCTAGAGTTTCTATGTGCTTATAACCTCATTCTTTCCTGAGCTGGTTTGAATTCGGCTTTTATCCGTTTCCTCCAAGAGTCTCAACACATGCAAGCACTTGGGCATTTCCCCGGCAGCCAGCAGCGCCCCTGGTGCCCTTTTAAAGCCTTGACCAGCATGTGGACCCCCAAGCAGCAGTGCGTACCGCTAATGCTGTCTGTCATTCTGCCTGTGATGTCCTTACCTCCCGCCCAGTCCCAGAGGAGGGCCCAGCAGACAGCAGAAGCTCAGTGAGATGTTTGCCACATACAACAGTCACTCTAATTTCCAATGTTCATAATCACTCTAATTTTCAAATGTAAGTGCCTCTGTGCAAGACTTAAATACATCTTAAAGATGAGCAAGAAAAACTCTTTTGTACCCGTTTTTTTTTTTTTTCCCTTACCTCTTGAGACTGCTGGGTGATTTAAGACTAAGGATGGATGACTTGGAACCCCAGACTCCTGAACCTCAACCATTCGTGAAAAGTCTGCAGGGTCCACTCAGCCGTGGGTGGCAGGGCCACACAAAGCCTGGCTACACCTGTTACTCTAACACTGCTTATTTTTATACTTGAAATTTCACTATAATTGGGCAAGAATTATAAAGACAGAAGAAACTTTTAACTGATCAGCCCCATTTTTTTCTTTTATTTCTCTCATCTTGATTTCTTTCTAGTTATATTACCAAATTCATTCATGACCTTGGTAGTTGAAAGGGTTATAGAAACAGAAACAACTGAAAACAGTGTGTCCTCAAGTTCCACTTGGTCTTGGTTGTAATAACTGCTCCACCCCTTACAGCCTTCAGACCACCACAGTGCTGGGTGGACACATTCCAATGGCATTTCAGGCTCAACACACACCAACCAGCCTCCCGAAATCTGCTGCACAGGACGGGAAGTTCTGACGAAGGTGCACCCAACTCCCCTGCATCTGAATCATCATATTCTCTACTCATTACACAAAAGGGAATTACTAGCCAGACCCACTGTTATGCACCTGTAATCCCAGCTACTCTGGAGGCTGAGAAAGGAGGATCACAAGTTTGAGGCCAGCCTTGGCAACTTAGCCAGATCCTCAGCCATTTAGCAAGACCCTGTCACAAAATAAAATTAAAAGGTCTGGGGCTGTGGCTCAGTAGTTAAGTGCCCTTGGACTCAATCCCAGTAGCAAAAAAATAAAATAAAATAAATTCATTCATTCATTTCTAACCCATTTTCTGGCATAACTATTCCAAACACATAACTGGTAGAAGACCTCAAAGACTACTGAAAGATGTTCACATTTCTCCCCTCACTGATATCACCACCACATGCCCCCCCGCTTAGTGGCCAGGAGCCCAATGACACATTGCTCACTGTGCTAATTCATCAAACCCAGGTCGTGCTGGCTCTGGGCACCCTAAACCCACTTGCTCTCTCACTGTGCACCTTCACTGCCACCAACTCCTCCTGTAAACTTTGGAGATTTCCAGGACTCAGGCAAGAGCCCGCCCTGAGAAGGCACCTCACTGCCTTGCCACCATTACTATAGCCTCAAACCTGTTCAACAAGACCTGATGCAGAAAGTGACAGATCAGAGGGAACAGCAAATAACCATCTGTTCGTTCTGAACACGCCTCCTGTCACTTCTCTGCAGAGTGACAGGCTGGCACTGACCCATGGCAGCTACGGCATGTAGCAGTGCCCTGATCGTGTCTGGTTGTCAAGACTTGCCAGGCTCCCAGGGACCACAGAGGCATTCCAGTGTTAGACTTTTGGGTCTCAACAAACTCAAAGGCAGGCACAAAAGGAGGGAATCGGAAATCCCAAGAGGAACACGCCACTGGTGTATTTCACTCCGCCATCCCTGGCTCTGCATCTGAGTCTGTTCAAGCTGCTGTCACAAAGTCCTGCAGATGGAGTCACTCATCTCAGCATGTGGGATCTGGAACCAGGCAGACGTGGATTCAACCTTGGTATTTCCCCCAAAGATTGTGTGTTAGCAGGATGGGCAGCAGGTGGCCAGCACAGTTCCAGAGGCTGGAAGTCTGAGGTCGAGGTGCCAGCAGGTCTTCAGAGGGTCCTGAAGGAGCCCTCTGCACGGTTGTAGACTGCCATCTTCCTTTGTATCTGCACAAGGCAGTCAGAGGGCTAGGGAGTCTCTGTGGTCTCTCTTATAAGGACACTGACCCCAATCATGAAGACTCCTCGCCCAAGCTGCCGTGGAGAGACGGCACCTCTTAATGTCATGCACAGACTCGGGGAAGACCCGAATTTTCAGACCATGGCAGGCTATCACACTGATGCAAGGCCAACTCTGACCTTGGCAATGGCCCAGTGGTTTCTGGTTGTGTACTATGAATAAAGGCTGAAGAAAATAGAGATGAAGTGCTGGCAATGGGAGCTGGTGTGGAAGAGTCACCGGCAGTGGACCCTCGATTCTCTTTTCAGAATCAAAATTATCAGAATTACTTTTAAAGCTATTTAGCTCAAGGAGACGCTCTCCTCGGTTCTGCCCTCTGTACATCCTTTTGAGTTCACCTCTCTGTCCTTCACTTGCAGAGCTTGCTCTGCTCTCTCTGCTGTCAGATCTCCTCACTCCTGCCACCCTGCACGCCACCGTCACCGGATTGCGATTGTGATTGATGGGCAATCACTCGCCTGACACTTGGGATTCGGATTTAGGCAGACCTGGCTTCATTCTTGGTCTTTCCCTTGAAGGAGAACCTACGTTCACATGATAGACAGCAGGTGGTAAGCATTTCAGCAGTCTGCCTAAAAAAACCTTTTCTCCTTTTATTTACATCAACACAAAATTGAAGGTATCTTGGAGGAAGAAATCATTTTATATTAATCTAGTTTGATGCCTGATTAAACAACAGGTTATTAACAAATTGTCGAACTGATTGATTACTCCTTTCCAGCACTGTAAGGCACAGTTCAAATCCCATCACTTCCATGTGACTCATGACCTTCACTCCTTTGGGGAACCCTTCCTCCTTTGGACTGCTCTAGCATCTCTTAGATTTTTTTATTTTTATTTATTTATTTATTTTTGGTCCTGGGGCTTGAACCCAGGGGCACTTAACCACTGAGTCACATCCCCAGACCTTTTTTTATATTTTATTTAGAAACCGGTCTCACTAAGTTGCTTAGGGCCTTGCTAAATTGCTGAAGCTGACTCTGAATCCACAACCCTCCTGCCTCAGCATCCCCAGCCACTGGGTTACAGGTGTGGGCCACCAAGCCCAGCTTCTAGCCTCCGTTAGCTGTATACTTCTTTTGCTCATTTTTTGCGCTGCTGTTTCTCATTTTCATGAGTTTATGCTTTCTCTCTTCAGGGACCATGAAATTTTCTCCCTTACCACAACCTTCAATGTCTTAGATAGTCTCTCAATAAGTACAAATAATACTTATCCATTTCCTTTGCCACAATGAATTCTAATTGTATATATTGTTTAATAATAAGAAATTAATATTTTTACTAATCAAAGTCAGAGGGTTTTTTTTTTTTTTTTTGAGTATACTAGAATTTTATAATCCCCACATTGTCTTACACTGGGAAGTCAAGCTATTTTTTTACATTTTCTGACAATCATGAATGACACATGAAACATAACCATTTAGTACTGGAATTTGGAAATCGAAGTTTAATTTCTAAAAGCCAAATTGTTAAGGGGAAAATGTGCAAGAGAAGCTGTCTAAAGCTCTCTCCTGATGCACATGGATGCTAGTTTGTCTCTCCTGTCTTATGGAAACCAGCCTCCAAGATGGCCCTCAGTGACCCTTGCCTCCTGGTATGCCTGCTCCACAAGTTTCTAGTCTCCCCCCACATTATAGGACTGACATGTGTCCCATTAGGATTTGGTACAAATGATGGAGTAGGACCTCAAGGCGAGTTCAAAAGAGAAATTACAGCTCTTCCTCTTGGACCACCCACTGCAGGGGAAGCCAGGTGGATTCCCAAGAACACTCAAATGGCTCTTTACAGGGGCCGCGTGCTGGGGAGCTGAGGCCTCCAGCCAACAGCCAGCACTGACCTGCTCACCACGTGAGTGGCCACCTGGGAAACAGCTCCTCAGCCTGAAGCCTTCTGATGACCGCAGTCCCATTGGACATCTCCACTTCCACATCTTGAAAGAACCTGCTCCAGGATCATTCAGCCCAGCTTCTTCCACATTCCTAATCCACAGAATGCTTGACGTTGGAAATGTTTACTATTATTTTAAACTACTAAGTTTTGGAGTCATCTGTTTAATTTTACTGTATGACCGATAAATCCCAATGTGGGAATTTTTACTTAATGTAAATAATAAAAGAGATTTTCTATGACCGAGTAGACAATTATTAAGTACAGAACAAAAGATGGAGGTTAGACTAGGGGAACAGGTCTCTTTTAGTGAGATGGACTGAGTGAATTTATATTTGAAATATGGATAAAATATTTTAAAATGCTACCAAGTCAGAAAACAAGGCTGAAGCCATCATTATCTGATGGCTTATTGATTTGTTTAGTTTTTGAAAGAATCCAGGATGCCGTCATGATTGTGACGTGTAACCAAAGAAGGTTGGCTGTGTCGCCATTTTAGTCCAAACCAGTGTCTCCTCTCACCATGACAGCCTCCCATAGTCTCCCCACACTCTCTCTGTCCCTATATGTTCAGACCAAAGCCAAAATTATCTTTTTAATGTCTTATGTTGCCACTGCTTCAAAAAATATTCCTTTGCTCCTCAGCTGAAGCCCAAGGTCTTGAGCGCGGACACAGGAACTGCATGCTTTGGCCCTGCCTCCTCCTCCAGCCTCAACCCACAGCAGTCTCCATATCCTCCCTGTACTCCCTCCATATATCCTGGCTCTCTTGAAGTCCCCCAAATTTGTCTTATCTTCTCCCACCTCTGGGCCTTTGCACATGCTGCCTCTATCTGGTAAACTCTTCAAATATCACCCCCCTCCCATAGCCTCCCACCCAACCCTCTCATCTTCATCCTTGAACATCAGTGCCAGGTTTTGTCCCTCAGGAAGCCCTTTATTGATACCCAGGTCCAGGCAAGTTACTTGTCAAATGCTGGTAAAGCCCTCTGCTTTTCCCTCCCAGGCTCAACTGAGTAATTATTGGATTCACACGTCTCCACAGCTGACTCCAAGTTGAGCTACCCCCACTGTAATCTGTGCCCTGCACAAAGGCGACTGGCCCAGGGTCAGTGGCAAGTAAGTTGGCTCAGCCTGCCGACGGTGTTGAGGTCTGCATCACACACCATTTGATCCTTCAAGCAGCGGGGTGCGATCAGGGGTGGAAATTTATACTGGATGCACCATAAGAACAGAAGTGGCTCCTGATTTGGGTCATCAATGCATTATCAGCAATTAGCACATGGAAGACACTAGAAAAATGTTGTTTCAGTAGGTCATTTATTAACTAAGAGCCAGTTCACTCAGGACCTTCCTTCATTTGGGGGCCCTCTAATATTTCTTTCCTCCAAGTATCTTCTATTGCCCTAAATTTTCCATACTCCATTATCATCCTTCGAATATTCCTCTAAATAAAGATACCTCTGGGAAGGGTAACACACTAAGTCAGTATCTAAATATGAGTAAATTTATTCAAGAACAAAAAGTTGATTGCTTTAGAAGACCCCAAGAAAATAAAACAAAGAGCAAGTAAGTTATAAAAGGGAAGAAATTTCCAGAAACTTCCCAAACTTTTTCCTCTCACAAGAAGTAATTATTATGCTGGGCCTGGTGGCACACACCTGTAATCCCAGAGCCTTGGGATGCTGAGGAAGGAGGATTGCGAGTTCAAAGTCAGCCTCAGCAAAAGCGAGGCACTAAGCAACTCGTTGAGACCCTGTCTTTAAATAAAATACAAAATAGGGCTGGGGATGTGGCTCAGTGGTTAATGCCCCTGAGTTCAATCCCTGGTACAAAAAATAATAATAATAATAAAAAGAAAGAAAGAATTATAAGCCAGGTGCAGCAGTGCACACCTGTAATCCCAGCAACTCAGGAAGCTGAGGCAGAAGGATCTTGAGTTCAAATCTAGCCTTGGCAATTTAGTGAGGCTCTGTCTCTAATAAATATAAGAAAGGTCTGGGGATGTGGCTCAGTGGTTAAGTGCCCCTGGGTTCAATCCCTGGTACAAAAAAAAAAAAGAAAGAAATAATAAAATAAATCACAAGACATAATTCCTTTCCATTGTACAATGAATGAATTGCTTAAAATTAATTGTCTAGCATATAGATTGACCAACATGCCAGTGACAGGCATACTCTTTTTTTTTTTTTCTCCTACTGGAGACTGAACCCAGGGACACTCAACCACTGAGCCACATCTCCAGCCCTTTTTGTATTTTATTTAGAGACAGGATCTCCTGGAGTTGCTCAGTGCCTCACTAAGTTGCTGAGACTGGCTGGCTTTGAACTCACGGTCTTCCTGCCTCTGCCTCCAGAGCCGCTGGGATTACTGGCCTGCACCACCGTGCCTGGCGGCATACATACTCCTTTTGACCACTCTTGTACATAATATGCTTTCAAATAGAGGTGCTGGGTTTTGGGGTTAGAAGCTAATACAGTGTATTGAATCTTGTTTGAGAAAAATATGTAAACATATTCACACAATATGCTTGTGAATTCACAAGTCCCAAACACCCACAGGTGCCCCAACACAGTCCCACACGAGCCAAAGAATGAGGATGATGGTGATGAAAATCTCTCACTTTTCCAAAATGTTCATGAACACACAGGTCCATGTGAACCTGGGTGAGAGCGTGATGAACACGTGGCGGACAGAGGCTTAGAACAGGCCGTGCATGGAAGAAGCCAGAAAGCACCTCCGCATTCACCAAAGCCAGGCACCACACCCGCTCTCTTCTAATCCCTGTAGAGGACATGTTTTTTGTTTCATGGTGAAGTGTCAACTGTTGCTCAGGCCCTTGGTATTCATTGTCAATTTCTTTTTCCTGAAGCTCTGTCGCACCTCATCTTTGAATCTTCTCTCTTAAGGGTTCTCATCACTGGGGTCTGTCGATCAATGAAAATGAGCCCTTTGGTCTCGGCTGCTGTTATTGAGCCCCTCATGTGCCAGGCTGAGCTAGAGACAGGGCCCAGGAGTCATGGAGAGGCAGGGCATCCGGCAGAACAGCAGAATCCTGAGAAAATCAGACAAATGCCAAATGCCTGTCTAACATTGACTAGATTTTTCCAGATCTGCTTTTCCAAATGCCTTCTCTAGATATTGTACATTCAATATACTCTCCATGTTGAATGAAGGATGAGGGAGAGGGTGGGAAGCCAGTTTATTCTTTTATTGGTGGGGGAGAGGTCCTGCAGACAGAACCCAACAGTATTCTACCACTGAGCTACATCCCTAAACACCACCACCACTACCTCTACTTTTTGCTCTCTTTTTTCTTTTGCAGTTCTGAGGATCTATCTCAGGGCTTCACACCTCACATATGCCAGGCAAACACTCTACCAGTGAGCCACATCCCCAACCCCATTTCCTATTTTTTTGAAATAAGGTCTTATTAAGTTGCCCAGGCTGGCCTTGAACTGGGAATCCTCCTGCCTCAGCCTCCAGAGTAATCGGGATTACAGGCATGCACCACTGGGCCCAGAAGCAAGGTCAGCATTACTTTTCCCTCTACAGTTAGAAAAAATAATAATCCCTAAACTGGAGGCACACAATCAGAAGGATCCCACCCACCCCAGTCCCAGAATTAGGTAGTCATGGACCCAAATCCCGGTCCAACCACTCAGTAGATTCCACTATTACTTCTCTGAACCTCAGTTTCCTGACCTCTAAAATCTGGTTAATGATAGCTGTGCAGCATTTCAGTAGGAATTCAGAGAAGTCATGCAAGTACAGCACACAGTTTGCTGAGAGATAAAACGTAGGCATGGTCCTCTTGCCCGCAGGAAAACTGAGCCCCGGGCACGGGCTGCTGATGCAGTCAGAGCAGATGTCTCCCTTGCCCTTCACTTCCAGTTCAACCTTGCCAGTCTTCGAAACCTATCCAATCTTACAGAACTGCTTTTGTGGGTGAGACATCTCTGAGAAGTTCAATTGTGTTTGGATCCAAAATCATTTGCCATTTTACTGTCCCTAACACACAGGTCCCTGTGTGTTGATCTAACCAATTGGTAGTGTTTTGAGTAATACATCATGAGGCCAATGGCGCCTTAACGATGTATTACATTAATATATCATCAAAGCCATGGCATTGTTATGATAGATTACTTTAATACATCATTGGAGTGCCAGGCTTTAATGATGTATTACTCAAAACCATAGCAACAGCTAGAAAGATCAAGATAAGTTTTGTATTTTTAAAACTTATTCTCAGTAAATACAATTTTTTTTAAAGTTTCTACAATAAAATATGTGTTCAAAGGAAATAGGAAGATGCAAGTTCTGGCGATAAACAAAGCACCAAGATGCTTCCGTGGCTATTCTCCTCCCACCGTCTGCTACGTACCCTGCCCCCAAGTTCATTAGCCAATTATATAAAAATAATATCACCATCGAACTACTGATTCTGTTAAATTTTCTGGGGATCTCCAGTGTAAGGTTACAACCGCATATTTGTAGAGCAGTTATTCTTCAAGCATTTTCTACCCACCTTGCCAAAGGATCCCAAACTGTCTGGACAGAAAATTCTTCAGTAAACTATTAGGCAAGTTTGCTTTTTTGATATACAAGATATCTGAAGTACCCATACCTCCCATTTCTCCTGGTTGTCATGTGGCCACGAGGACATGCAATCTCTTCCAATTTGCTGAGAGATTTCCAATGTGCTGGAGGGGTATAGAGAAAGGTCTAAATCTCAAGTCTTCCAACTGGCACCTTAAGCCTTCACCATTTTCAGTACAATGAGAATTAGCCAAGATACGAGAGTAGTGTCTGTGAACCAATAGCAACAGAAATAGTATCAATTAATATTAGGAAAATCTCTTAATTCATATCTTTATGGTAAATCTAAAATGTCTAGTAATAGTTTCGCTCACTTGGAAATGGTTTGAAGAGTAAATATGAAAACACACACATCACACCACATACACACACTAGGAGAATTAGACACCAGTGTCAAGCAGCTGACCCCAAAGCAGGCCTTCTTAACCTTCTGAAGAAGACCCTGAAACTGGGCACAGTGGTGCAAGCCTGTAATCCCAGTGACTCAGGAGGCTGAGGCAGGAGGATAACAAGTTCGAGGCCAGCCTGGGCAAATTAGCAAGACCCTGTCTCAAAATAAAAAATACAAAAAGAGTCAGGGATATAGCTCAGTGATAGAGCGCCCCTGGGTTCACTCCCCACTACCAAAAGTAAAAGAAAATTCAGAATCAGTGTTAATAGAGAGGAATAACCCATTTCTGGACATGAGTGTAATCATAGATCTGAAATTCCTCGGAGGTGGCTTTGTACTCTCTGTGTCTGGCACATCATGAAACTGAGCAGCACCCAGTCCACTCCTGTGCCACATCCTGACTTCCAGGTCACTTGTCCTCCTTTTTACAGCATTGGTTGCAATCGATCATGCCAGATCCTGCTGAACACCTCTCAGGCACCGGAAAGCCTTTTCTCATTTGGAGGGCCTGACTTGGAAATTGAATTCTCTCTCCCTCTTTCTCTCTTCATCTAGGCTGAAGGATGCAAGGGAGCAGCTGTGTGAGGATAGATTGGCTGAGAAACGATGACTCAGCACCACGGCTTCCTGCCCTGAGCTCCACCATCAGTTTAGTCTCAATCAGCAGATAGAGAAAGAAAAGGCCTGGGGAAGAGACGAGAAGATTCACACAGGGAAAGGGAAGAATGACAAAGATCCTCAACTCGGAAATGGGAGCCATGTGATAAGGTTGGACGGAAGAAGAAAATGGACTGAAAGTTTGAGGGTAACCGGGAAAGCAAGCCTCTTGTTCATAAAGCACAATTAACCACAGAGCTGTGAGAGGCTTCAGAGACCAGAACCAATCCCTGATTTTATAAATGGGGCACAGGAAGCACTCAGTGGCTCTTGTAAGTCCCAGAGCACATTTGGAGGGGTTCATTATCACACTCTGTAACAATCGAAAAGGAGTGTTTCTCTCCCCAGAGTGGCTACCCCATCCTCATCTTCTACACTTGGATCAAAGGCTGCCCTTTTAAAGGTCCGGCCTCAGCCCCATCACCTCCGGATAGCTTCCCTGACTCCCCAAAGCCTGTGATTTTCCCAGTTCTGAAACCCTGCACTTAACTCTTCCTTGACTTTTATCATTTGCACTTTGTTTTATCATTTGCTCTTTCTGTAGTATGCCCAATAAGAATAGTTTGAGCCAGACACATGGTGCACTCAGGAGGCTGAGGCAGGAGGATCACGAGTTCATGGTCAGTCTCAGCAACTTACCAACACCTCAGCAATGAAGCTAGAATCTGCCTCAAAATAAAATTTAAAAAAAAAAAATTAAAGGCTGGTGATATTGCTCAGTGGTAAAGTGTCTCTGGGCTCAATCCCCAGTACCAAAAACAAAAAAAAAAGGAGGAAAAAAGGAGGAGGAGGAGGAGGAGGAGGAAGAGAGAAAGAATAGTTTGAAACACATACAAATAAAAACTACAAATTATTTGGTAATTTTTGTCTGTTTTATTTAAAGAACATTGGAAATTGATGGCTTTACTAAAACTCTTTTCAAGAAACAGATATTATTTTATAGACTTTTAAGAAAATTTTCTTTTTGTCCATTCGCAAACTAACAATTAGTGTAAGTAAATACAAGTTCATACTCATCAAAAGAAGACTCTACATTAATTCTTCTAACTTTGCAAACCATTCTGATAGCCATTCAGCATCAACTGAATTTTCATGAAACAAGAAAGGGCTCATTGCAAAGCACTCATCTTTAAAATTCATAAAATGCATCCTTATGAGAAGACATCTTCAAAAAGTGTCTCCCAGCTCTTTGGCTAATGCATTGCATATATGAACAGAAGACTAAACACCACAGTTCACCCATCTAGTGAGTCTACACCATTAATTAGATTCAATAAATCTCATACCTTCAACTACACTGAACGCATGCCTCCCTCCCTCCTTTCCTCCCTCTGAATGTTCAAACACACTCAAACACTGGACAAGAACAACACAAAAATTTAGCTTCCTGTTCAGGGTCAGGATGTAGCATTTTTGCTTTATACACAATAAACAGATTCCTTTCCTTTTTCACTTTCCAATGATGCTTGGTGTGTACTGGGCAGATACAAACAATAGAACTCTGTGCTTCCGAAATTTCAGCACTGGTGCATACATTAAGTGGAACAAAGTGGTGTCCACGTGACATTTTTCTGAGGCAAAACACTTCTCCCCAGGAAAAAAAATAAAAGACGTGGCAGCATTATACGTTTCCCTAGTAACTCTGGTCTCTTCTTGACCTTCCTTCCTGCTGGTACCATATCCTTTGTTACCAAGATAACTTGTTTACAGAAGTGCTCCTATCAGTTGCTGAACACAAGTGACACATGCTTTACCTGGGGTGTGTTACCACAGAAAGACCAGAATGGAGCAGAAATCTAGAGAAGACTCTCCTTTCAGAAACTTGAGCTCTATTATGAGGGGAATTTGAACCCAGAAAATTGCCCCTTGGATACAAGCATTCCCCCAGAGTTAAAGTTTTGCTGTGAAAATTACAGATATTTTATATTTCTTCTTCTTCTTTGTTTTAATAGTCCGTGATCTCCCGTCATATTATAAATGATTGAGAAAGGAAAAGTGAAAGAATTTTCCACGCAGTCACGCGCCACTCTATCAGGCACGGCTGACACAACGTGTAGACCCTCCCCCTCCTATGTGCACTGTGCCCACTCCAGTCCTGACCCTGCTCAGGTGACCCCCAACCTGGACCACTCTCTCTCTCCATCCTTCGCCTCGCCAATCCCTATTTGTATTTCCAGGCTGAAAGTAGGCTCTGCTTATTCCAGGAAGCCTCCCCGCGCAGCCCTGTCCTCTGTGAGGGTGGATGCTTTTCTCCCACGCCCACTGTATTTCCCTTATCAGACCATTTATCACCTGGCATTGTAAATGGCTGCTTCCTTCTCTAGTTTCCTCCCAAGACTGAGGTTCCTTGGGGACAGGGACTTCATCCCTGTCTCTTATCACTCGGCACAGCATCTAACAGTGCTTAGCACATGGTAGACATGCTCAGTGCGTCTTTGTGGAATGAGTAAATTGCTAAGTGTCTAAATATTTTTAGGATCACAAAGAACAGTAAGGACTTACTCCTACACAAACAGCTGGGTGACAATTAGCCCGGCTTCTTCCTGGTCACCATGTTCCAGTCCACCATGCCGTCTCCATCCCTTGAACAGGCTCAGCTCTTTCCTGCCTCAAATTTCACCCTCCAGATCTTCACGGGGCTAAATGCTCCTTGTCATTCATATCTCAGCCTCAGGGAATCCTACCCAGAAAGGCCCACCTTTAGTCATTCAGTCTAAATGAACTACTGAAGTACTTGGTGTCATATCACCTGTTAAATTTCTCTGCAAGATTCACATTACTAACTGATCTTTTAAAAGATGTTTTCAAATTATTTTTTAAAAAATTTTTAGTTGTAGATGGATACAATACCTTATTTTTTTATTTATTTTTATGTGGTACTGAGGATCGAACCCAGTGCCTCACATGTGCTAGGCAAACGCTCTACCATTGAGCTGTAACCCCGGCCCCTAAAATAATTTTTTAAATGTATTTTATTACCCTGCTATAATTAGAAGCTCACTGAGTGTTCCCACAGCTGAAAGCCTCACAGGCACATAGTTCATGCTGAATGAATGGATAAATGAATGATCAAAAGATTTAAGTCAACAGTTATCACAAAGGGTCAGGGGTGTAGTTCAGTGATAGAGTGCTTGCCTAGCATGTGTGAGACCCTGGGTTCTATCCCCAGTACCTCAAGAAAATAGTTATCATGAAAATATTCAAAGAAATACTTCAGAATCAGCTAAGAAAATCACTGAGCTGACATAACTCTCCTTGTAGTAAGGTGTTTCACTTTGTATTCTTTTCCACAGCCTAGTCACTCTGGAGTATACCAGGCCATGACCCTCTGAAGGGAGGGAATAAACTCTAAGTGACGTTGGGTATCTGTATAGGTGATGGTTGAGGAGCTGGCCTTGAAGAAGGAGAGCTCTTCTTGGGGAAAGAATATCCTACCTGTACCTGAGCACATGAAGACCCAAGAGCCTGCCCAGTTCAGCAGGAAGAAATCTTAACCCCTGAAGAGGATTAATGTCTAGCTGACAAGGTCTTGGCAAGAGGAGCAATGGAGAAGCTGAGTTGTAAGAGTATCCAAAGGGTTTTGAGTTTACCAGGATAGCGTAAATCAGTGAGCTCAGAAATTCTCATCCCAAGGTTTTTCCTGGATCTTATAAGATGTAAACCCAATCTCTAGATAAATATGCCCCCACTCGGGTACCATTAGAGATCCTAGGAACGCTGGCAGTTTCCAAAATCTGGAACAGCACCCAGCGGACCCGCTGGCATAAAACACCGGCTCAGTTCCAACCCAATCATTAATTGACTGTGCAAAGCACATCACTTAAAGGGCATCCTGCCTCTGCTCCAAAAGTATTCAATACCCTTGAGAGCTACAGGACACAAGTGACCATCATACTGAGTCTCAGAACCAGTAGTGGCACAGTTAACCATTCCAGATTAAAATGATTGCTATTTCATGGGCTGATCTGGGTGTGAATCTAGCTTTCTCCACTTATTAACTATGTGACCTGAGACAAGTACCTTAATTTTTTGGGTCTACCATTTTTTCATTTGTTATAAAATAATGGAATAATACTGTCTCAAGATTATCAAGACTAACAAAGTTTGCTAAGGTATATAAATCCCTGAGCAAAGAGAAAAGTTTCAATAAATGACAGTTATTGTCATCATTAACAGATAAAAGTGGCTGTGATAGAGATATAAAGGTTGTAAACCACAGAATTAAGGCTCAGAATTTTAGTTATATGCAAAAGAGCTACTGAAGAGGGCTGGGGTTGTACCTCAGTGGCAGAGCACTTGCCTAGCATGTGTGAGGCACTGGGTTCAATCCTTAGCACCACATAAAATAATAATAAAATACAATAAATTTTTAAAAAGAGCTACTGAAGAATAATTGGAAGTCCAAAGTTCAGCCTGCTACATGCTGACTCTTTACTGTGTCCCTCTTTTAAGAAATTGCTTTGAAATTTGGGTTATATAAACTAATAACAAGATGTTACTGCTTCTTTAAAAGGAATTATATTGTATATCCGCAGGATGAGACTCACCACTCTTGGGCTATAATTAGTTCATGTCCATTAAATAGCATTGCACAATTTCCTAGTAATTTACTGGAATCCTAAATTATAAGGCTACTTCTTGAAAATATTTTTGCCAGCATGATTTTCCTCTCTCAGTCAAAGTCTGAGTCTCTTAAGCCAGAAGGAAAACTTATTGCTTTTTGCATATCAGAGAACAGATTTGACAGTGCCACCTAAATGCAGCCTAAATTTCACCAAGAGAAAGTTTACAAGGCAATCAAGAACAGAATAAGGCAAATGAGCTCACAAATAATTATCACGAGGCTGTCTTTTCCATACTTCCTCCAAAATGCAGACCTTAGAAATGCCCTTAGTTTTTGTAAGGCGTTCCATGATGTTTGTCCTAGTCAATTTGCACCCCTAAAAAGCATGTGATGAATGTTCATGCTGTTCCAAACCCAGAAAGATAACAGAGAGTATTAACTCTTCAGCGATAAGGTACTAACTGGAGCCAAAGTCGCCTTGCCCTAGCGGCTCAGGTCCTGCCTGGAAGATATCACCGAGATGCTAAAGAGATACTTGTTCTCGTTATTCTCCCGTCACCTCCGCTGTACTTCTACAAGTTTCATTTACATTTTCTTATCCAATTACATCTTGCTCAGGTCCTCACTACAATTTATAGCAAACTTTACAAAGCTTTTGACCTGTATCATCTTATTAAACTTTTATGAAAAATCAATAGAGTTCCATCATCTCGCAGGGCTGTTCCTCACACAGTTGTCAGTGCGAGTGGTGAAGTCTATTTATCCCCAAATCTGCAGGACAGAGAGGTGAACTGCAAGACGTTTTCATTTTCCAAGCTAGGGTCCAAGACGTAGGAAATTCTTTTGTCTTTTCTAAAATTTGGCTTTTTGTTTTTAGTTCGGCATTTTGAGAATTGCAACCTTGTGAAAATGAAAGGTAAGTTTTTTATTCTTTGTCTTTCTTTGGTGTTCTCTGTGACTCTGCCTCAGAAAGACACATCAGTCTAGACCATCGAGAACTCGAAAAACTGAAAAGTCAAAAGAACTGAGTCATTCCAGAAAAAGACAGGTCTGAGAGCCGTGCCAGAGAAGACACTGTCCTGCTCTGCGAGGGACCTGTGGAGCTCAGACACCACACCCCTAACCTCCTCACCCTCCTCTCCCAACAGGGCTTCCTTCATGGTTCACCTTTTCAAAGAAATAGCAGGTTGTCTCTCATCACTTTGCCAACCAACACGGCAGTCTCCTTTCCTCCTCTGCTTCCTCTCCAAAAGGCACCTGATTTAGGATCCAGCAAATTTGGAAAAGAAGATTTCAAGCCAACTCAAGAACTAAGAAAGGAATTAGTGCCAGAATCCCAGCTTCAGCTCCAGTTCAGATCTCATCCTCCATACTGCTTTTTGTCATCCCTGGGGTCTGCGTGTTCAGCCACCTACAGGACACCTCCATTTGGCTGCCCTTGCAGGCTCCTCAAACTCGGTTCATCCAACTGACCTCGCATCATGGCTCTGCAGATATCTCAGTGGTATGTACTGCCATCTCCCTGGTAGCCTGGGCCAGAAAACTGGAGCCAGACTCTTACCTTCTGATTATTGCTTGACTCTCTACCTTCTTCCCCGATGCCCACCCAGCTGCATCTTTACAGCCAAGACAGGAGCCCTCAAAATCCCTCTTACCATAAATAACCTCCAGCTATCCTCACTGCCTCCCATCCGGCCAGGTACCTTCATGATAAACTCTGACACCAGAATGAACTACCCAAAAGAATTTCTGATCATGTTCCCCTCCACTAAAGTCCTTCTTGGAGTCCATCAGTGTCAGTTACCTTCAGAGTAAGGTCCAGTTCCTCTACAATATGGAGTGCAGCTCCCCTAAGTTGATTGTGTTCCCCAAAGTTTATAATCCCAAAATTCCTAAGTTAAGGATATTAGGAGGAGGGACCTTGGGGAAGTGTGATAGGATGTGGTCACGAGAGTGGGTTCTCCGTGATCGCATTAGAGACCTTGTAAGAGGAAAAGAGACCTGAACTTGCACACTTGCTCTGTCTCCTTCCACCATGTTATGATGCAACAAGAATAGCCTCCAGGGATACTGGCTATATGCTCTTGGACTTTCCAAGCCTCTGTCTGTGACAAAATAAATTCTATCATTTATAAATTACCTGGTCTCAGGTATTCAATTACAGCAACAGAAAATGGACTAAAACAAAGAAGCAAGCAGTCATCTCAATCAGAGGCCTATGGCTGCTCTTTCCTGAGAGTTCTTGCCATTAACATAGGAATTTCGGGATTATAAACTTTGCGGGGAAGCACTCCCCATCATAGAGAATGGGGAGTAACTGAAAGTAACTGACACTGATTGAGTCCTAGAAGGAGTTTAATGGAGGGGAATGTGGTCAGAATGTCTTTTGGGCAGTTCATTATGGTGTCAGAGTTTAGCATGGGTGGCCATGCCAGGTCATGGGCTTTTGTTTTTCCACATTACATGCCTGGCAGGAGTCATAATCTCCTTGCTAAAATGCCTCCTGCTTGAATTTTGGGGTCTGACAATCTGATTTTTATTCTGATGAATATGATAACATTGCGCCTTTGGTTTTTTGGGTGGCCTATTTCACTTAGCATGATAGTCTCCAGTTCCATCCATTAACCAGCAAATGCCGTAATTTCGTTTCTCTTTATGGCCGAGTAATAGTCCATTGTGTATTTATACCACATTTTTTAATCCATTCATCTGTTGAAGGGCACCTAGCCTGGTTCCCTAGTTTAGCTATTGTGAATTGAGCTGCTGTGAACAACTGATGTGGCAGCATCACTATACAGTATGCTGATTTTAAACCCAAAGGCCGAATGTTCTCTCTGATATGTGGATGCTAACTCACAATGGGGTGGCAGGGGGCAGGAAAGAATAGAAGTACCTTGGATTAGACAAAGGAAAATGAAGGGAAGGGAGGGGGACTGGCAATAGGAAAGACAGTAGAATGAATATATGAATCCATGACCAGTGTAATTTCACATCATGTACAACCAGAAAAATGGGAAGTTGTACTCCATGTATATATAATATATCAAAGAACAAATTTCAAAAAAGAAAACATGATTAAAAAAGGATGAGATCCTGAACCCACCACCATCCCACTTTTGTCAAGAGTCTCTCCCTGGGGGGCAGGGAAAAATAATAACAGAATGAGTCAAAAACTATTACCCTATGTAAATGTCTGATTATGCAAATGGTATGCCACTACTTCATGTACAGAGAAACAAGGTGTATCCCATTTGTTTACAATAAAAATAAATTAAAAAAAAAAAAGAGTCTCTCCCTTACCTTTGAACTTAAGATCTGCAGCGACTTTCCCTAGGAATAAGCAGAAATGCCTAAAAAGTCCAGTAGATGATCAATTCAAACACTATGGTTGACTGAGGCAAAGCCTCTAAAGAGCTCAGAGCATTAAGACAACATAGCCGATCCGAAGTAATGGCCCAGTTTCTGCCCACAAAAACCTGGAAGAGCAGAGCAAACACTGGAAGCAGACAGCCCGGGGTTCAAGGGCCCCTGCCACTTACTAATGTGAGGACTTGCGCTACATAATCTGTAAAGTGTGATACTCCTGAGCACAGAACTCAAAAGCATCCCTGGGAAAACTAAACAAAAACTTAACATAGAACCCAGGGTGGAGTAAGAGCTCAATAAAAGCAAGCTTCTCCTGATGTTATTACTACATGACCTAACAAGATTCCCTTCTAGTTACCATGATTCTCTTACCCAATATATCCTTGTTTCTCCATGACTTATTTCCTATTTTTTTTTTTTTTTCTCAAACCATGCTGTAGCATTCAATTCTACTCAATTGTCCGGAGAGTCAAAGAGAAGTTAAGGTGCATTTTCAAAATAACCCTAGATTCTTTCTCCAAATACCACAGAAGTCCTGACGATTCCCAAGATTCAGTCCTAGTAATTCTCATGATTCACAGTTCCTTTGGGAAAGTTCACACACTTTTATGGTACAGCGATTCTTGTTGGTTACCTACCATGTTCTTTTTCCTAAGAGAATGCCAATCCCATTCAGCTATCAATCTCTCCTTCATGCACTTTACAATCAGATTAGCCGACCTTCTTTGGTTTGTTCAGTAAACGGTGATCTCCTGACCCAGAGACTGATTTACAAATGGGCATGTGACCTCACTGTGGCCATTGGTCTGGAAAAGCTTCTCTACCTGCCTCTTTTGAGAGAGATATTTTGGGCTTGGGATTTAGCTCAGTGGTAGAGCATTTGCCTAGCATGTGCAAAACTTTACGTTCAGTCCCCAATACTGAAAAAAAAATTTTTTAAAGAGACATTTCAAATATGTTCTCTCTCCTTTGAGGAGTTATTCAATGTACCATAAACCTGGGGGCTGATAGAGCCATCAACCACAGTCAGAGGAAAAAGTACCACGGAGGCAGGCAAAGCCCAGGCTAGGTCAGAAGAATATGACTGGGTCCCTGACCACTACTTCAACTCTGGGTCTTTTCATTTTTCTGAGCTAATACATCTCTTCTGTGTTTTGGGTCATTTTGCGTGAATTTCTACAATCACCTACCTCCTGAAATATTCTGACTAATGCTTATCGCTTCAATTATCACCCATAACTGATGGGCTCAAATTTACAGCAAGAACTTACCAAGCACCAGACCATATATCAGATACTAACTGATCTACTACCAATATCCAAAAATAAATTGATCTATCTTTCTCAAAAACCTGTTCTCCACCCTATACCCTCTATCTCAGCTGACTAATGCCACCCTCCACCTTGACACCACGGCCAGAATCCTGGGTGCTGTCCTTGTCCCCTTCCCCACTTGCAGTTGACCCTCTCTCTGTCCCCACCATGCTGAATGGATCACCAGATCCTGTTGCTATACCTTTTAAATTCCCAAGATTTGCAACTTTGCCATCCCTATCGCCATTGTCTTGGTTCAAACCCTCATTTCTTCCCCCATATTATAAAAGGGCAGCCCATTTCCCTACCCCAGTTTCTCACTGTCCAACCCAGAGTGCTAACAATAACAAATACTGAGCATTTGTTGAGTATGTGTGGTGAGTTCCATTAAAGCACCTCACATGTATTAATTCACTAGATTTTCACAATAACCCTTTGAGTCACAGTTGTTCCCAGTATACAGAGGCATTTAGGTGACAGGCAGAAATAGAATTTGAACCCTCATAATACAAGTTCTTAACTATCATATTGCCCCCCATCACACATGTGATCACCTGAAACCCTTCAGAAATTCTCCCATTTTGCCTAAAGAGTTCACAGTCCAAGCCCTGCCTTACTGACTGACCCCACACCCTCCTCTGTCACAGGCAGTGTGTGGTAATTCCTTAAATCACACTCCAGCGTGACTAAAAGACCTGACATGAACAATCAGAGGAGGAAAAGTTTATTTGGCCGCTCAAGGTTTCAGAGGTCTCAGCCCATAATGGCCAACTCCATTGCTCTGGGCCCAAGGTGAGGCAGAACATCATGGCGGAAGAGTGTGATGGAAGAAGGCAGCTCTGAGCATGATGACCAGAAACCAGAGAGAGAGAGAGAGTCTTCTTTCACCAAGTATAAAATATATACCCCAAAGGCACACCCCAGTGACCCACCTACTCCGCCACACCCTGTGCGCCTGTGATTACCACTCAGTTAATCCCTGACAGGGGCAAATGCAGGGATTAGGTTAAAACTCTCACGATCCAATCATTTCACTTCTAAACCTGCCTGCATTGTCTGGCACGTGAGGTTTTGGAGGACATCTCACATCTAAACCTTAACACTTACCTTCATGATTTTGTACAGCTCTTCCCTGTCTCAGAAATTTGTTTTTCATATGATATACATTCACAAGATGAACTTATCCATGCTGAAAAATTCAGCCAAATTTCATTTCCTTCCCAGCTCTTCCGGGGAGTTAAAGCCAGACCTTACCTGCTCGTCCTCCTTTTACATTGTATGAATGTTATTGCCTCCCCTGTTACATATTAAGTTCCCTAAACTAAGTTACTCCACTGTGTCCATAGTGAATAACACACAATAGGTCTAAATCAATACTTATGGATTGGACTGGGGTTGTGGTTCAGTGGTAGTGTGCTCGCCTAGCATACATGAGACCCTGGGTTTGATCCTCAGCACCACATAACAATAAAATAAAGGTTTTGTGTCCACCTACAACTAAAACAAAATAAAGAAGAAAATATTTATGGACTAAATGAACATGTTATATCATCCCTACCCAGAGGACAAGTGGCTCACATTAAAAGCAAGCTTCCAACTGACTATTCCTGAGAATTGACCAACAAATACTAAAAAATATTTTAAAGCCTCTGACATTTAAAAATTGAATTAAATGATTTACAAATTACTAAAAATCTGTTGAAACCATAACCACTGAACCAAATACATCTTATGATAATTTTTATGACAAACCATTGGAAAAAAAAAGATCAAATATAATAATAAGAGAAATAGTATACTCCTGCCTCCATGCAAAAGTTATTAGAAGTCAAGGTTTTCTCAAGAAGAAAATCAACAAATGCCTTGGCAGTGAGTCGGGAAAGTCAAATTTAGTTAGAATGATATTATCATAGAGAGGAATTGGTCCGGTGGGCCAGTCTTCTAAAACTGTTCTGCTCATCTTGATGTACCCTCTGAAGGGAATACGATTTTTCTCTGACTTTAACCTTGATTACCACTGGGAAAAGCCTTAAATGGGATGCTTTTCTGATGATAGATAAAACATGTGTGCGGATGCGTCACACAACATGAGCATGATTCCCGAAGGACTTAAGTGTTTAGTCATTCTGTGGCCAACAGAATATCGTGCCCTATTTTTATGGAGCTATGTTTATAAATACGACTGATTGTGGAGTACTTGCTGAGACTGAATTTTTACTGCCTTTTAATCAATTAGCCATATAACACAAAACCATGACAATACATAAAGAATTTTTTAAGAAAAAAAAAAAAAAAAAAAAGAATGTAAGAGAAAGAGAGGGAGAGAAAGGTTAGCAATATTGACCAGTATGCTAAATGTAAATAGTTCCAAACTATTGATACTGGGGGAAAGTTGGTAGAAATGTCTAAAAAAGATTGTGTAAAGATCTGAAGGTGAAGGAAAGTAATTTGGGAAAGTAACCAAATCATACAATGCCAGAATTGGAAGACCCCTTATAGATCATAAGACTTTGATAACTAAATATATTCCCACAACCCAGTAAAAACAATGACAAGGGACAATGATATTCCAGCTATCAGAAGTGCTTCAGCACTAATCAGATAAATAAATGCTGTGATTTTAATTCTTTATAGAACCACTGTCTTTGGTCCTTTTTCTTTCTTTTTCTCTCCTGTTGGGATATACTATACTCCCTTGACTTTTTATTACATGTTTATTGTGATCACACTATATATCAGGTATGTTACAGGGAGACCTAGTGTCAGATTAATACAATCTTCCCAACTTTAATCTTGTGCTCTTTTATAAATCAGAGTGCAACATGCTGAAAGATTTCTCCATCAATTACTACAAAGCAAGACTGTTTCTCTTAGTGTGATAATTAAAGCAGAAACTGAAAATAAATATTTAGAATCATAAAATTAAATTAAAAATACAGAATTAAAAGTATTAATAAGTAGCAATCTTCCATCTTCCATGTGAATGTTCTTTTTTTTTCTTTTTTTTAGATTTATTTTTATTGTAAACAAATGGGATACATGTTGTTTCTCTGTACACGGAGTAAAGGCATACCATTTGTGTAATCATACATTTACATAGGGTAATGTTGTTTGATTCATTGTTATTTTTTTGTTTTTTGTTTTCTTTTAAATTTGTGACATTCTTCTTCTTTTTTTTTTTTTTTTTTTTTTTTTTTTTTTTTTTTTTTTTAGTTGCAGGACATAATAGTTTATTTTATTTATTTTTATGTGGTGCTGAGGATTAAATCCAGTGCCTCACACGTGCAAGGCAAGCACTCTACCACTGAGCTACAACCCCAGCCCTTGTCTGCTTCTTAATAACAAACCATAAGCATTTATTTTTATACTTTCACTCCCAAAATATTTGTGTGGCACCTGATTTCCAAGACATTCAGCTCATAGGACTCAATGAACAGAAGAAATCTGGAAAGTGGGATGGCAATTCAGCTTCTTGTTTGTTTAAAATATGTACTGTTTAAAAAGTCAATGGAATTTAAAAGAAAACATAGCACTCATCAAAATGATTTTATGTAATTTAGAACTTTTTGAAAGAATCAGTACTCTTTAGGAGGCTTAAGAAAAAAGGAAACAAGACACAGTTCCGTTGAGATAGAAGTGGAGAAACTTCAAATGTCTAACTTCTCACTGCATAGTCTGAACTTGGACTATATCTAAACTTGAAGTATATCCAGAACTTGGACTATATCTAAATTTGAATATTTTAAAAAAGTAGACCCCACCAGTTAATGAATGCAATAGAAGACAATACAGATCTCAGTTAAAGGAACATAGCTGATATAATTATAAGGGTGTTGGGAAGTTTCCGCCTGCCCCCAGAAACCTCTCCAGCCAGCAAACTGAACCTATCATTCCATGACTGTATTCTTTTAGCTAATATTTTTATCTTATAAATAAATCTAGGTAAGACTGGTGATTAAGCAAAGCGTCACTTATATTTGAGCATGAACTAGTTTATCACAATGTTTCAAGGTATTAATAAGGGTCAGAGAGAAATGAAGAATCTGGATGGATATCTACAAGGTAGAAAAATATAAAATAAACAAAGTAGGGTACCAGTTCACCTTCAGCTAATTTTATCTTTGGCTGAAGTCAAAGCGATTTCTAAATTTTGAGCAAGTTTCTACAGAAAAAGTGCTAGAACTTCTGCAAATAACTATCCAGGTTTGAAGTGCTGTGAATACACCCGAGTTTGTGTACCCCAAAGCCTAGAAGGCAATAAATTTGGCATTCACCCGCTTTACTTGGTAGACTAAGTTTGTTTTGCAAAGGTCACTTAATGAGTGCTCTGGGTAACTGTTATAAGTTAACATTATCTTCTCCTAGATAATGACAGCATTTTGCATGTGCTAAGTAAAACAGGAATTAACAAAATTCCAATGGCTTACTGAGATGATAAATATGAGCCATTTTAAGGAAGAGATCTCCTGGGGTGTGCGGAAAAACCTGCGGCTGAAGGCAAGTTGGCCCGGATGTGGAACTCTGTACAGGCATAAACAGGAAATGGAGCAGTTTGCGTTAGGGCTGACAGACGGGCTTGGAATGGCTCCTCCAAAGTGGGCATAGTGCTTGACCCCTGGCAAAAGCTGAAGCTCTTGTTTTGTGACATTTTATTTTCACATTTGAATGGTCCATATTTTCAAACTCCTATCCAATTGCTCTGAGACATCTATGAAAAATACCATGCATACCCACAACCTACAAAACTACTCCCTAACCCAAAATAGAGAGCTGCCTGTGATGTTTTCATTGCTTCTATGCTGCCTTCTTGACCCAGCATTTAGCAAAACTATTATCAGTAAAAAGTTGCAAACTCTTAAAAGCTCATATTTCTTGTATATGAATGTCATCATGTACACAAAGTATATGGTCCTAGGCTAACTTTCTTCCCCCCCCCCCCACCAGGGGTTGAACCCAGTGGTGCTGAACCACTGAGCCACATCCCCAGCCCTTTTTTATATTTTATTTAGAAACAGGGTCTTACTGAGTTGCTTAGGGCCTCGCTAGTTGCTGAGTCTAGCTTCAAACTTGCGATCCTCCTGCCTCAGCCTCCTGATCACTGGGCTTACAAGAATGTACCACCATGCCCAGCTTAGGCTTACTTTCTACGACAATATATTTTGAATCTCATGTGATAATGCAAGAAAGGTCTATAATCCTATAAAAATATAGGGAAACAGAATGTGCTTCTTCCCAAATGTGTTGAAATGATCCAATTTACCAGACTACTTGTTGAGTTGAAAGTCTCCCCATGCAATGGAGGTGAACCCAATTTTACTGTGCTCACAAAGAGCCCCACACCAATCTTTCTTAGAAACCATTACATCTCATCAATAAAATTCAGTTCTGTGTCATGGTATATGATATTGTTCAGTATTCATCCTGATCGTAACCTAAAACTAAGGTCCTTTCTGCAGGAAATAAGGTCAACAAATCATATTTCCTTAAGCATTTGACTTTAATCATTTATGAGACCACTTATTTTTTTTTAAAAGTTCATTAAAAGTTTGAAGCATGGTAATTTTAAAATGACAGAACAATTATTCTTAAATATATACAATTTAATCCAAATATGATATAAAATTGTGTTTAAATTATTTATATAGAAAATTATTATTTAAATTAATTATTGAGCTTACACTTGTGAGAATCTTTTTCTGCTCTTATACTCTGAATTTTAGGGTAAACTAATACATGGTATGCTTCTAATATTTACTCATCTGTTTAGGTGTGTTATGATAAGAGAAGTTGGTAATGATTAACATATTGAATACACAGATCGTTTTTCTAGATTCTTATTTAACAAGAAATAAGCTAGACACCCTTCGTATTAGCATGGTTATTAATGGCAACCACAAACCGTTAACAATGCAGGCAGTGAATCTGGAATTTGTAAGGAGGTGCCATAAAGAGGTCAAAGGAAGAAGACAGAAAAATGTAGGTTTATCACTCATGTATATTAATCCCTAATAAGACAGGACTAGATATCACAGCGTCTTGGAGGAAGAAAACAAAACCATTACCACGTAAACATCCCCAGTGAGGAGCCAACGAGACTCGGAGGCCCTGTCTGCAGAAGCAGATAGCGGTCACCCATCCATCCATCCATGACACACCCCCCACTGGAGAAGAGGGTCTGCTTTGTGTTTACTGGGTCTGGAGCCAAGGCTGCACTCGACGATCAATAAAACAGGATGGGGGCGAGTCACTTAACATGTCTGAAATGACATGACTGGTTGACATTATTCAATTTCCTAACTTGCTCTTCAACTTCGCTTTCCACTGGGTGCAGAGAACATGAATACGCATGCAACAGGAGTTTATGAGAGGTTGGACTGAGCTGTGGACAGAGCTAAGCACCTCAGTAGTGACACAATATAAACTTCACTCCATGAAATCCTGGAAGTTGATGTAAACAGCTTTTAATAGCAGCGAACATTTGTTCGCTTTGTTTAGACCATCTGGATGTTCCATTGTGTTCAGTTCAACACTGACTGCCGCCGGGTGACAGTTGATATATGTTAAGTACAAGCAAAGTGCCTCAGTCCACTCTGGGGACCTTAAAGAGAACTTTTCAGTGTTTTGTGGAATATTCTGTCAGATCGCAGCCGAGTCGCCTGCATCCTTAATGGCTGCATGCCAAAGTCCTCCGGCTTTTTTATCAAAGGAGAGTTTTGCTTTTACTGTTTGAAAGGTTAGGAAAACTATGCCAAAGTTCTTCTAGGCAGCCTGGAGAGCAACGGGCTGACAGGAATGATTTTCAACATGGAGGAAAGAATAAAGGGTTCCTTGGATCCTAAGAGGTTCCAGGCTTTGCTTGTTTAATATGCATCATGTCTGACAAACAAGACATTAAACACCCCAGAAGAAAGCCTCACCATAAACGTAAGGCGGCTGGTCTTCTGAAGGGGAGAGATTATTCCTTAAAAGCACATTCCCTTCCACCTGCCCAGACCACCATGTGATGTGCAACTATGCAGACGCGTGTTTACGCTCTGATGAAAAGCAGCCTTCCCGTGCTTATCCCCACGTTGCACTCAGCAGAATTGAGTGAGAAATGCCACTACAAAAAGAGAGAACTGAGCAATCAACATTGCTGTGTATAAAGACTACACACGAGCACAGTCCGTACCCTGCAGAGCGAAGACGGGGCTTAGAAATCTGCCCTGACTCCCTCAGCAGCCAGTTTGGCTTTATTGGAACATCTGTGAGCTGCTAACTGTGCACTCTGGAGCTCTTCACACCCACTGCGGTCACTGCTGTTGGGGTGAGGTGGCCACAGAGCTGGAGCTGCTGCAGATGAAAATAGAGCTCAGGTGGTTTGCTTTTGATTTTTATTCTGTCAGTTTAAAAATGATTCGATAAATGGAATTTCACATCACTGCGGAAAACAGCAACTGGATAATGTATATTGGCACAACTCAATCTCAGATCCGTGTTAATGTCGGAGACATAATGATACCTCTATTGTTTGGAGTCCTGCCAAACCTCAATGAATTGTAGAAATGAAGGCATAGGTTTTATGCATAAGTGAAATCTGTGATTTTTACAATCCAGGACACAATTTAGGTAACATCTGGATGTAACAAATGCTACAATTGCTGCACTGTCCTCATCTATCTTGGGTGGCGTGAAGCAAGTAAGGAAGCACCTGCAGGAAAAGAGGAAAAGAGGAGGACCAGATAGACTTATCTCTGAAGCGGGGCTAGTAGGATACCATCAGAAGTTTCTTTAAGGATTAAACAAGGTAGTGCATCCAAAGATGTCTAGTGCAACATATTTCAACAAGTGTTAAAATCTCTAAATTTGATTATAGAAAGTCGTTATATTGGCAAATAAAAATCCACAATACATTATATATATATATATACACATATATACATATATGTGTATATATATATATATTATATATGTGTGTGTGTGTGTGTGTGTGTGTATAAAATGGCTGGAGGATTAGCTCAGTAGAGCCAAAAATAATAGTTAATAAATTGCTAAATAGTCAGAGCAGTGGCACAGGCCTGTAATCCCAGCTACACCAGAGGCTGAGGCAGGACTATTGCAAGTTTTTGAGGTCAGCCTTGACAACTTAGCATGATCCTGTCTCAAGATTTTAAAAAAAGGGCGTGGGGTACTGGCAACATAGCTCAGAGGTACAGTGCCCTGAATTCAATCCCCAGGATTGGAAAAATAAAATAGCTAATTTTTTTTTTGAGAGAGATCTGAATTTCTATTGAACAAATTATACCAAAAAATTCTAAGTTCCATTTGTGGATTAAGATAAATAAGCAATATAAACTTTTCAATAGCTTCTAAAAATTACTTTCATCTCCTTTTTTTATGATAACAAATTCAACAAAGAAACCTTATTCAATAGTTCAAAAGAAAAGAGAACACAGAGAATTATATTAGCAAAATATTCTTTATTACATCTGGTAAATAAAATCTGTATGTGTATTGTTGTGCAATTGAAGGCACCACTCTGAGTATAACTTTTAAAGTCCCTAGAATGGTCCTTGGAACAATATAGAAGCAGAATAAATATTCATTTAATGCATGAAAGAACACTTAAAAGTTCCCAGATACATAATTCTACAATACAAAAGTCTCTAGTTTTAGCAAACATCAAACAAAAATACCACAGCAAATGACATTATGATTTTTAATGTGACAATAAACAACAACAAAAAAAAATAACCAAACAACTAAAATATTCTGACAGTGTGGCTCTTTTTCATCAGAACTTAATTGATTTTCAAAGAATGGGAAAGTAAATATGAACCAAACAGTCACTATGTTTTTTTTTTTTTTATTCATAGTCTTAATTTCTCATTATTTCTTACATCATAGATGATAAATTTCATATATGCTTTTCTACTCATTATCTCATTTAAAATGGCCTATTTTCTCTGAAAAGCATCTTAAAGGATATTGTTTTGAAGAATAACTATAGTTGGATTATTAGAATCACATTTGTTTTTCCTATTTGCATCTCTCAAATTCAACCACATGCAAAATAATCCACGTGGTATGAAGGGGCTGAACAATCTGCTCCAGTGCCAGGTTGTATCTTGCACAGAAGGTCACAACATCTCCCCTTCTACAAGGTCTTCTGACCCTCTGCCTGTAGTGCTTCTCCCTTCAGATGGTTGGTCTATGTCCCCTTCCCTTGAACTTGAGTCCTTTATGACTGTCCACATGGAGTGGAAAAGGTGCTGTGTGGCTTCTGAGGCTAGAGTTGTTAAATACCATGTACTTCCACCTTATTTCCTTGGGACACTCCCTATGAGAACCCTGACATCAAACTGGGAGGTGAACCAAGCTGCTTATGGGGAGACCCCCTATGGACAGCTCCTGGCCCACAGCCCCAGCTGAGTTCCCAGATAACATTTTGCACCAACTCGCCAACCATCCAAGTGTGCCACCCTGAAAGCAGGTCCTCCAGCCCCCTGTCCAGCTGCCCCACCTGATGTCACCTATGTGGAACAGAGATGAGCCTGCTGAAGTCAAAATTTCATGAACAAAACAGTTTGTGTTAGGCCACTGCTTTGCAAAAGTGGATAGTAGATATAGTTGTAAGCCTAGAATGCTAAGATTTTACAAAGGAAATATATGTTTATAGTTTATAATATTCAGTTTAAGTGGTTGGTAGAGCACAAATTACTATGTGTGGGACTTAGAAATAGCAGATTAATTTTAGCATTAAAAATAACATTGAAGTTCTTATTTGAATTTTATATTTCACCTACAAAATACAAATAACAATTTAGGTCTAATACATTCTAATTTAGATCTAGTACATTCTAGAAGGTATAATAGATGCTATGAAATTTTAATACATCTTCAAATAATTAGAACATATAACTATTACTAAGTCAGCTTAGTAAACTAAGCCACAGGTTCGTTAAAAAAAAATCATTTTCCTGAGAAATAAATTCAGTTATTAATAAAATGAAAGACCATAAGTGGAAAAATACTTTTTAAACCATAAATCACCGTAAGAGAAGTTGAGGTTTTAAAACACGCATGCACACATATACACAAACTTATCATTTCAAAGTCTGTTGGTTCCAGTTAGATATACATGATCAGAACATTGTAAATAATACATTTATAAATTCATTAATCCTTTTTAAAATTCCAGACTAATGAAAAATAGTGCATTTTTAAACAGCTACTTTGGCAGCAGGGGATTGGATTAGATGACCTCTTAAAGTTCTTTTCAGGGACTATGAATCTGAGAAATACAAGCTGCCCTGCTATCTACAGACACCAGATCACAGAGGATTTAAAAATCTAATTTCAATTATTTAAATTCAGTGCTTTATCCAAAAATGAAAAAGTTCACTTGGATGCCTATATTATTAATGAAGGAATAATTAAATCACGTTTCATAATAAATAGCATCAACATGAAGATCATTCATTTTTCAGAAACTTGAATATCACTTGACTCTGATTTTACAAACTGCCATTATTTTTAATGCAACGATCTTCTAAGAGCTACAAGAAACAGTGAGCTTATAAATCAACAAAAGGTAGTCTCCAAAAGAGCATATTCCTAAACAATTATATTTCATGCAGGTCCTCCCAATAAGTAGTTAAACATTTTTTTAAAAATCATGTTGAGGATATCTTACTGAGGGGATTTTTAAAGTGTTAAATGGAATCATATTAATATTCATGACTTCATTTGCATAAGCATGGGAAGAGCCTTATTTGATTTCTCAATTTTCTGTATAAATATGTGTTTAAATATTTGCTACCTTGGAACAAAACCAGCACCTCATTAGGCACTCAAGAAACGAAAGCAAGCTACGAAGAGCACATTTTGATCAAATAGAGTGGCTGGAGCGAGCCAATGATTCAAAAGCATCTGTACCATAAACATAATGTCACCTAGTTTTTTAAGAAGTGAAGATGCTAATTCTGCTGATGAAGATATTGTTTTCCCCTCTTGTGCCCTATTCATTATGCAAGGCTGCAGAATATGAAGTGTAGACGTGTGATCCGGGCGATCTAATGATCCCCCACACCTGCTCATCTGGTACAATTTTAATTAACACTCCAAGGAGGTTTGTCAAGAGTAATCAAAAACATTGTCGCTTATAAAGCTGTGGCAAGAAATCAATAGTTTTCATCAGAAAAGGTAAAGTCTAGCATAACTGAACCATTTAATTGCTTCATTCCAATAAACAAAAACTGCACATTTTAATGACTTGATTCGGGAGATCAATATCCAACCACATATTGCATTAAACAGCAACATGTGGTGGGATATTCGTAGTCATTTCCATTCCGAAAGCAGCAATCCGCTTTTTTATTTTATCCCCAGTGGCAATAGGTTGCTGCGCCTATGCGGTGCTATGATTTATATCAAATGAGTGACCTCTAGGGCCGTAAGACTAGAACGGGTGACTAGTTCTCAATGGTAAGCTACTGGCACTTGACAAAGAGCCCGAAGCAGAATGAATTTACTTCTCTTTTCCTCAATCATCAACAGGCTCTGCCCTGACCCCCTTTCTGACTCCTATAACAAGATCTCCTGTCGCTGCCTGAAAAATTTACTGTCGCGCCTACTTCTCATTGAGCTCGAGTGAGTACTTCTGTCACCTTCAGTGAACTGAGTCCGGAGGAGATTTAACTAAACACCAGTCCCGGGTTAAAAACTAAATAAGTGTGTTTCCTATAAAGCAGGCAGTGTTCAAAGGCATCTGTTTCCGAATGGTCTGATTTTCTAAAAAGTTAAATCTTCCTTTGTGCTGCATTTAATTCCAAGCAACATTTGGGTCTCCCAAACTCATTTATTCATGATGTGCCTTGAATATGAAGCTCTGGTTAATACTGCAGACTTTAGGAGCTGTTTATTATTGGAGGCCATTAGAAGACTGGTGTCCATAGGGCACTTAAGTTGTTTTGAAGGTTACTTGAAAACAGGAATTCTTAGTAACCATTGAGAAATATTGTATGTGATGTGCATAAACCAAATTCCCTCATGTTCAGCTGCAATAAATACACGGATATGCAGGAGGAAATAAAGACATCAGATTTAAACAGTGTAAGCAGTCTCATGCGTCCAGGGCATCTCTCTTCAGGGGGATATTTTAAAATACATTGTCATAAGGACTTTTCAACAATGACTTTTTAAAAATCCAGATATTAGGTATTGGTATAGTATAACACTCACTAAAACATACGCCCGCGTTTATATAAGACACATGACTTTTAACCATCAACTGAAAATCATTAAACGACCAAAACAAACATTTGCAACCCCCATGTCAACAGCCAGGCAATTAAAAGACTGACATTTGACGGTTTATTCCATCTCACTAAAGCCTTACGCAAAATTTCCACTCCCTCTTTAATTTTCAATTCTTCTACCCTCCCTGCTTCACAGCTCCTGGCTATTGGCTTTTACAATCTGTCCCTAGGGAGTGAGGAGTTATTACCCCTGTCGATGGAAGAGAAAGGGATGTTATTCCCTTGTCACCCTCTTCGGCTCCAGCAGATTCCAAGCGCTGATGTATAGCCTTCATTGGAGAAAGGCGGCCGAGACGCTGTTAGTCCTGGGGCCTGTCAGATCCATCTACCTGTGCCACTGGCATTACTTACTGGAGTCAGAGTGACACTTGGTGTCCCCAGAGTCGACAGAAAAACTCCAGGAGCAAATGCTGCACAGGGCATTCTGCCACCATGGAGTAAGTACCACAACAAATGTCCCAGCACCGCCATAGCAGGTCACAAAGCAAACGTAAAGGGGCATCCTCGACATCATGCAGAATTGCTCCAAGTTTGTTTTTTAAGGCACTGAAAATAAAGTAAACCTGGTGGTGACTTAAGAAAACGCTGAGAAAAGCTTAATTTACAACATTTGGGGGTGCCGTAACACATGTTCACACTGCTTTAAATCTGTTGATCCCCCTAGTGACAGTGATCTCACCATTACCTCATGACAGGTAAGAAACTGGAAATCTCTACCTTCTTCTTAATTTGTAGGCCTCCGTTTTTGCATTCTCTCTGTCTCTCTCTCTCTCTCTCTCTCTCTCACACACACACACACACACACACACAACTGAAATATGAATAAATGCTCCCATTAATTATCAAAAATCACAATATTTTACATGACTAGAAAAGTAATATTAATTTCCAGAATTCAGTCATGAGTTCCCCCACTAGGCTGGACGCCATAGGACTTTTCTGACAAAAGTACATAGAACCTTCTACTCATTTGTCTTTGATTTGGGCTTCACATCTGTCCTTCTCTCTACCTGATTACCCAAGGTGGGTAATCAATGGGCTGGCCCGACCGGCCTGGTGAGTGAATAGGCCCAGGTCCTGATGAGGTCACCGTGAGAGTCACTGGTGTCTGGACGCACGAGTCTGCATCCATGCCCCTATCAGTAAAAAAAAAAAAAAAAAAAGAAAAACTCTTCTGAGCCGCCTCCTCAATCTATGCAATTTTATTTATCTAAAAATTATATACAACTAGGAGTCCCAAATATTTATCTGAATGCTCAGCATCAAATATGCCTCAGACTTTTCCCATGTTAGCAAGATAATAGGGTACATATCCTGCATATTATGTAACACCCCTAGTTGGGGAGGTCTAGGGCAAAACACATAAGGAAACGCATTAAAATTTTAATAGAGAAAGGTATGATTATTCTAATTAATTGCACTAATTTCTTTAAGTAACGGCTTTCAATAGCCACATCTCTGCTCAGGCTGGTTCAGGGATTTGTCAAATGAATTATAAAGTAGCTTCTAGTTTTCAGAGCTTTTTAGACATCAGGATTATCAAACCTTCACTACTATGTTAGGTATGATATAAAACATGCTTAAAAATGGATAAAAGAGAGGATGGGATAAAAACAGAGATGGAATTCTAACATTTTCCTGTTGTACACTAGCAGTGCACACACTCTGTTTTGGAAACTTCTAGACACTTGGGCTTGAATAAGGCTCCAAAATGCAGCCAAATGTCCGTGGAGTCTCTCCCTCTCCTTACAGAAAATGCAAACTGCAATTAAGAGCCAACACCCAGGCTGACCCTTCCTGTCCTCTAATTCCCTGGGATGCACAACAGCTTCGTGGGCAGACCTGGCCCAGAAAGAAGAAAACCTAAGATGATCCCTTTGTCAACCTGAGTCACTGAGGACTGGAAGGATCCACTCACATAGTTTGCATTTTCTGTTTGCCAAAACTCTTCCAAGTGTCCTGGATTGGCGCCAATGTTCTTTCTCCAGAATTGACCTGCCTTTGCTGTTTCTGCCCGTCATGTCCTACTAGAGGTCAGTAATGTGTTTCCCAGCATAGGCCAGGTGAAGAAATGAGCACGGCAGCCTAATGCAAAGGGACAAAAGGGGTGTTTTTTCTTGAAATCCTCAGTTCAAGTAAATTTTAAATTGTGGGTAAAGTACTTTCCCCCAAAGGGCTAGCATTCATCATACGTGGCTGTCCCCCCACCCGATGGCCATTCCCTCCTTCACACTTATTCACATCCTTTTAGATGAGAAGAAACCCAAGGAGGTCAAATGATGGATTATAAAAAAAGGCAGGATACCTAGACTACTCCTAAGTGTTAGATTTTCCTTTTCTCTAAATTTTTCCTCTGGCTTTTATTTATTTTGTCTCCACCTAGGCCATAAGGGCACTGCTGTCCCTTCATTGATTGCTATTGCAGTGACAATACTGGGCATCCGAAGCAACGTGTAGACCCCACCCCATCCCTCACCCATCCCTACCACTCAGTTCCCCCAACCCCTTCCCATCCATCAGGTAAGGTCCTATGTCTGGAGAGACAAAAACAGCTGTTGATTAATGCAGATAGTTTTAGAAGTCACAGCAACTGTGTTCTTATTCACAAGTACCACAGTTTGACCCTCCCAAGTACCAGTTAATGTAAGGGTGTTTCCAAAGCTGTTGTAACTCTGGACTCTGTATTACGTAGCTGGAGGAATCCATTTGTGTATCATTTGTGCTTACTTAATGTTAGCGTTTATAAAAAACTCCTGAATCTCTTTCTTGTCAACACAAAAGGACTCAGAATCAAATATGCCTCAGACTTTGTATTATTAATTCTTTATACCTAGATTTTTGAGATTCCTCATGGAGACCTGGTCACTCCTAGACCCATGGATAACAGCTGCCCTAAACATGGACTGTCCAAAGTAGCAGTGAATACAGACATTTTAAAGCCCCAACAGTTCTCTTTTTTAAAAAAATGGCCAGACGTGGTGGTACACACCCATAATCCCAGCAGCTTGGGAGGCTGAGAGAGGAGGATCATGATTTCAAGGCCAGCCTCAGCAAAAACGAGGCACTAAGCAACTTAGTGAGACCCTGTCTCTAAATAAAATACAAAATAGGGCTGGGGAATGTGGCTCAGTGGTTGAGTGCCCCTGAGTTCGAACCCCAGTACCAAAAAAAAAAAAAAAAAAAAAATTGAGATGTTATCCTTTTTTTGCCTCCATAGTGAGATGTATCTCTCAATTTTCTGCATATTTGTTTCTTACCCATGTCACAGATTTGGCAAATAATAATAAATAATAATAATAACTCCCCATAGTGTACAGACCATGTTGACCTAAACTGGATGGCCCAGGAGACCCACAGTCCCAGGACCTTTGCAAGGTGTCAGGCTAATTCCAACCACATTTCCAGAAGGTCATTCAGTGCCTACTGAAGACAGGAAAATATGCCGATGACACGTCAGCAGCAGCATGGTGCCTCCAGCTCAGGGACAGCACAGTCCAGTAGCAATACACCACCAGCCACGAATGTTAAGTTATATGTTACAATTTAAATTTGTTTTCTTATAGAAAGGTTAAAATAAAGATGAAATTTTGTTGACATTTTAATTCAAAATATTGACATGAAATTATTGATGAGGTTTTTTTTCATACAAAGTCTTCATAAAGAAGCCTTTTATTTTCTTCTCACACCCCCTCTCCATTTGAAATATGTATTTTCATCAGATACCATGGATATGAATACAGGTTTCATAAAACAACATTGAAAATGTAGATTCACACATTCGAGTTGTTCCAAACCAGACTTAAAAGTTTTCCAATAACAATTTATGTGATTAAATTTATAGTTAAATTAATTAAAATGAAAACTTTAGTTCTCAAGTCACAACAGCTACGTTCACAGTGCCCAATGACCTCTTGTGACTGGTGTGTTCCGAATGGACTGGAAACTCTAGAGGAAAATAGGAGCCAGTCTGGAAGGCCAGGGGGCAGCTTCAAACCTCCTTTGTTCACCTTGTGGTCTCTTGAGCTTGGCAGCCAATCCGACTTTGCCCATGTCCTTGGCTCTTTAAGACAAATGCTGAGATATTAGAGCTACCAAGGGAAATGAGCTCCATCGCACCGTTCAAGGTCCTCCCACAAGACATGCCTCGGTCAGGGTTTGATTGGCAAGCAGAGCCATTATGAGCATCATGGACTAGGATTTATTACAGGGCTTGGACATTACATAGTTGAGAGAGGGAGGGGTTGAAAGATCAGAGACACCTCGCTAACCAGCGTCCCGCAGCCCTGGCATGGGGGCCAGCAGGCCCTTGCAGACAGCCAGGCGCTAGCAGCTAACTGCAGGCCCAACACGGGGTCTACCAAAGGAAGTCCGCTGCAGCTGCTGCACCTGGTGAGAGGCATGACTGGCTCTTGTCACCAGGGCCAGTAGTCAGGAGGGAAAGCTGGATGCAGAGAGGAGAGCCAACAAGCTGGAACCTGCTGCCACCTCTGTGTCTGTCCCTCAATCACACCTAACTCTGCCAACCTGCAAGAGGAAAAGCTGTGGCTTCCCTTCTGCCCTCTAAATCCTCCCCACCTACCCAACGCACACACCTGTCCCTTCTCCAGCCAGTTCCACCCAGGGCCGCCCAAGGGATGCTGGGAGTCACAGTTCCCTCAGCCGAGTTAGTGCGGTGGAAAACCGCCACACTAACGCTCTTCCCAACTCCCGGGTCGGAGGAAAGTGTCGCGTCTGAAAAACTAGTCTGCTCTCATGGCAAGGGCACCACGAAACACGTAACTAACCTTATTTCTGTCTTCGCTCAGGAAACCAAACCTGCAGGACACCGTCCACAGTGGCTCAGGGGCCATGCCGAGCGTTTTGCAGGCTGCTCCCCGCCTTACTTTACTGTTCTAGTTGGCCCCACGTCTCTCATTTATCTTTTATCCTGTTTCTCATGGGTTGTTGTTGGGGTGGGGAGACCAGGGATTGAACTTAGGGACTTAGGGTCTCACTGAGTTGCTTAGCACCTCACTTTTTGCTGAGGCTGGCTTTGAACTTGCCATCCTCCTGCCCCAGCCTCCTGAGCTGCTGAGATTACAGGTGTGTGCCACTGCACCCAGCCGTCTCATGTTTTAGAGGTGATTTTTAGCAATTTCTTATCATTTTTTATCAAGAGATCACGTAAATACACATATGAATGGCTGATATAGACAGAGGGCAGCTGAATAGGTAGGTCTGACCATAGCAACCTCTCCAACCTCATCTTGCAAACGCTTCTTTCGCGGCTCCAGCTAAATGGGCCTGTTTCCTAAATGCACCACATTCCTCCCACAAGGGTTGCTGCTCCTCCGTGTGATGGTTTGGGTGTAATTTCTCCTCGAGGCCGCACGTGTCAGAAGCTTGATCCCCAGGGTGGCAGTGTTGGGAGACAGACTGGACCGTTAAGAAGTGGGGCTTACTGGGAGACCATTAGGGATCAAGGTAGTCTCATAGAACCCCTGGGTTTTTTTTTTGGGGGGGGGGTCAGGATTCATATAAAAGAACAAGCCTCTTTGACTTCCTGCCCAGCAATGTTATCACCCCTTTTGCACACACTGCCAATCACTGTCATGCCATCCACAATGGAGTCCTTACCAGAGCAGATGCCATGCCCTTGAATCTCCAAAACTGTGAGCTAAATAGGCCTCTTTTCTTTATAAAGTTACCCAGGCTCTGGTATTTTGTTATAGTAACAGAGAACTAACACACTCTTCATGGCAGCCTGCTGGTTCCTTAAGATACTTTAGTGCTTTAGGACTGCTCAATCTACACGTAAACAAGTAAACCCCTCAACTCACACAGCTACTGTGATACCATGCTATTCCTTCACCAATCTTATCACAATCTGCCATAGCCTGTTCTAGTATTGCCAACTTATATCTCTATCTCTCCCCACCTCAAAAAGACGTAAGCTGCCCAAAGGCAGTGACCTCACATGTCATTTTACTGCTGAATCCGCAGAGTTAGAATACTGCCTGGCTCTAGTTGACTCTCAATACATATGTGATAAATGAATTCATGAATGGACATCTCATCAATCCATCAATAGAAGGATACTTACTTTTTTATTTTAAATTAACCTACAATTTGAAGTTCTATCTCAAATTATTTATTACTAATATTTTTTTTAAAAGAGATGGCAGAATGACAAGTTTGGCATAATAGAGGAACACATTCAGACTACTGTTCAAAATAGTTTAGTCTACAGGCAGGAACATTGTTCCCCTCTCCTCTCACCAATAAACAGTCGTGATGGGTCTTCACGAACACATATGCTCATCATTATTCCTTGCTTCTCCCAAGGATGCAGAGTACTCGGGCAGTTTGTGTTTATTTTGGAGTTATTTTTTTCAGCACCTGTGTTGTCGGCCAATCCAGCTCCATCCAACTTTTTTGAACAGAAAAAACAAAAGAGGGGTCTGAGGAACCTGGAAATGTTTTCACAAATATTTTTTGCCATTGATATCAATCCTGTTTTTTTTTTTTTTTAAAGGAAATTTTAATATTTCTCCTCTTTATTGGGATGATAGAAATCAGGGCCTCCTGCCCAATCTAGCAATTAACCCTGGAAATTCTAACGGCCCAGAGCCCTGGTGCCTACTTTCAATTGCTCCTGACTTTCACATTAGATGTTGCCTTGAACCACATGTATACCAAAATGTAAATGGTGAGAATGTTCATGTTAGATCCATAAATTGCCAAGTGCAGTGGCACATGCCTCTAATCCCAGAGACTCAGCAGGCTGAGACAGAGAATCAAAAGCTCAAGGCCAGCCTGGACAATTTAGCAGAATCCTATCTCAAAATAAAAAATAAAAAGGGCTGGGAATGGGTAGCTCCGTGGTAGAGTATCCCTGGGCTCAATCCCAATACCAAATACAAAAAGAAATTCTGTAAATTCAAAAATTCACTAAAAAATGTGTCTACTCTTCTGTGAAATGCTGACTTGTGTCAGCTACTAATTTTCCTATGGTGTTGCTTAACTTTTTCTTGATGTTTTGTAGAAATTACCTACATTATTTTAAACTAAATTAATTGCCAATATTTGATTTTTTTTTTTTTTTTTTAACCTGTAAGAAGGCCTGGACATGATGATTTGATTGGGCTTGATGATGTGAGGTGATACACACTGTACGGCCAGCAACTCAGAGGCTCAGACAGGGTTACCACAAATTCGAAGCTAGTTTCAGCAACTTGGCAAGACCCTATCTCAAAATTAAAAACAAAGAGGGCTGGGGATGTGGCTCAGGGGTAGAGTACCTCTGGGTTCAATTCCCAGTACCAAAAACAAAAAAGTCAATTTTATACGGTTCAACCTAATATATTCTAGAATATTTTTTAATAAATATTTTCTTCCAGTGTATGTTTTTTTTAAAGTGTCTACAAAATTATCAACACTGTATGATTCCTCTTATACGAGGTACTCAGAGTAGACAAATTCATGGAGATGACAGTGGAATGATGGCTGCCAGGGTCTGGAGGGAGAGAGCACCAGGAAGTTACTGTTTTGAGTTTAAGAAGATAGAATAGTTCTGGAGATTGGTGGTGATGATTGTTGCACAACCATGTAAATATAATTAATGCAACTAAATTTATACCCCAAAAGGGTAAATCTTATGTGTAAGTGACCACTGACTCAGCCTCAGTGCATGAAGTCATAACTAGCCAGCAGCATTGGACAGTATAACTTTATACCTGGTGATGGGCTGAATAACAGCCTGCAAAGACATCTAGGTGAGCCAGGCATGGTGGTGCACGCCTGTAATCCCAGCAGATCAGGAGGCTGAAGCAGGGAGCTCGCAAGTTCAAAGCCAGTCTCAGCAACTTAGTGAGGCCCTAAGCAACCTAGTGAGAAACTGTGTCAAAATAAAAATTAAAAAGGGTTGGGGGCTTGGCTCAGTAGGTAAGCATCCAGAAGTTCGATCCCTGATACCAAAAAAAAAAAAAAAAAAAAAAAACAAATTCCAGGTGCTGATCTCTGGAATGTTGCTATAGGTGACAAAGTGGAGTTAGCAGATGTGGTTAAGAATTTGAGATGGGAAAATAATCCTGAATTATCCAGGTGGGTCCCAATGTCATCACGAGTGTCCTTTTGAGAGAGAGGCAAAGGAAGGTGTGACAGAGAAGGAAGAAGCTGGGTAGAGGAGGGTCTGCCAATAGATGCTAAGCTGCTGGCTTTGAAGACCATAGAGGGAGGGGATAGGAGCCACAGAATGTGGAAATGCAGCTCCAGAAGCTAAAAGGACAAGGAAAGGGATTCTTGCCTCAAGCCACGGCAAGGCCAGCAGCCCTGGGGACACCTTGACCAGGCCCTACAAAACCTCTGGCAGACTCATGACCACAAGGACTGTAAGAGAATGAATATGTGTTAGTGAGTCGCCAAGTCGCAGGCATCTGTGGCAGTAGCCATGGGAAACTGATACGAACAAACGCGATGCCCAAACTCTGACAGAACAAAGACCGTATTTTAATAGTAAGACTGTGTCTTGTTACAACAAGCCTTATATAATAATATACCCCATTTTTCTCTTACACATCTTTGGATTATAGGTATTATACCAAATAGTACTGGCATCTCAGAAGTATAATCAACTACTTATATCTGGAATTTAATTTTTAAATACTCAGGAAAAAAAAAAAAACTTTCACTGAAAATATTCTAATATATTGCAAGAGGCCTTTAAAACCAAAATTAGACTTCCTTAAAGGTGAAGGAGAACAACAATGTAGCAAATTTCCTTAAATTTGCATTCATTCTAGTTTTAACATTTAAGACAGCTTCTAAGGCTAGGGGACATTAAGTGACAGACACTTAGTTCCCAGAGATGCACCAAATACCCTCCTCAGCCCTGGTAAAGCAACATGAAATTCATCCTCTTGACTATAGGACCACATAGCACTGAAGACATCCCTCAGGTTGATTTCAGTAGTCTCCGAGTTAGCCTCTGAGGCCTTCATGGACATCTAAAATGATAAGATTTCAAAATTAGAAAGAGCTTTCAATACCCAAATCGCAGAATTCTTACGCATTTAGAGTTATCAGGTTCATAACCATTTTCTAGTGCTGGCCACTGGGTCAAATCCACAATGTGTTCTATCCAGGGACACATTCACCACCTTCAGTGCCACAGGCAAGAGCCTTCACGGTGGGTGGAACCGCTCCCCACAGGCTCCAAAGAGGAACTAGAAAAACCACTTTTCTCCAAGCTCTGTGCCTTTACTGGGAAGCCTCGCGCAGGATTACACAGATGCGTGTAAAAGGCTTTTTTTTTTTTTTTTTTTTTCTTTTGGTACTGGGGATTGAACCCAGGGGTACTTACCCCCTAAGACACTTCCCCAGCCCATTTTAATATTTTATTTACAGACAGGGCCTCACTAAGTTGTTTAGTGCCTCATTAAGTTGCTGAGGCTGGCTTTAAACTTGCGATCCCCCTGCCTCAGCCTCCGGAGCCACTGGGCATGCACCACTGCACCGACCTCTACAGGAAATCTAATACTCAGTGTGTGTGTTAAATAAGCAAATTCTGCAAGATTTATCCCCTAGTCCCTCTTAAATACATCCCCTTCTCTGCACACACATTGCCCTCGTCTAGGTTTCCAGTGCTGCCCACCTGTTATTGCAAATCCTCATTCCCACTCTGGGCCTATTCAGTTCATTCTCCACTGAGCGGCCTGAACTATCTGTATTAAATGTTAATCTGATCATATCCGTTAATCCTGGTCATGGCTTCTCGCCATTCTCAGTGGTAAGATCAGAATTCTTACCAAGACCAAGAAAGGCCCTAAAGGCTGACCTGCCTTCCTCGCCATGTCATCCCATCCCACGGACTCCCAGCCCTCCCGCAACCCGGACTGCCATTCAGCGCCCCAGTGCGTGGAGTCCCCAACATTCCAAGTCCTTTCCTTCCTTCCCTCCACCTGAGGGTGCATCCTCCTCGGTCACCATGCGCTCTCATTGCTGGGCTCCTCGCCAATGAAAAAGAAGTTGTAAGGACTAAGCAAGGTACTATTCCTAAAGGCTTTAGAACAGCACCCGACTCTGAGTTTTATTGAAAATTCTATTATTGATAGTATTAGTCGCCCACGTGTTTGAGTATGGAACTCTGTCATAGATTGGCATAGCAAAGCCTCCAGCTCCTCAGTCTCTGTCGGGTTTCCTGGTTAATGCACTCACAAGGGTTTTATCTCAGTTTGCAATTATGCACTCATTAAGTGGTCACTTAAGCCTATCTCTCTCAATTGGCTTTAAAGTCCAAGAGATCAAGGGCTGTTTTTCATCACTCTTGTATCCATGGTGCCTGGCCTTTGTAAATATTTAATGATAATCGTTGAATAAATGTGCAAAAATGGCTAGACTAATTTAAAATATAGGTTTAATATGTAGATTCTGTAGCACACACAAAATTCACTCAGAGGAGCCTTGGAGAGGGCCATCAAAGAGAGTGAAACTCTTACCACTATAATTCTGCTCAACGACCGGCCCGAAGGTGGTGCTCCATGACACAACACTGACTGAGTTGCGGGGTGGAGGCTAAGCTCCCCTAAGTCACCCCACCAATTGCAAATCAGCAGGACTCAGATGTGGGTTGGGGAGAAGCCTCTCCACAGGTCTCTTCTCCTCCCAGACCAATGGCTGCCTGGGACATTCACAGCTCGGTGCAGACCCAAGATCCCAGTCCAATGTCCAGCACACTTAAGGCCCCCCGCCTGGGGCCACCCCTACCAGTCCTTTCATCAAAGCAAGTCATAAGGTCAAGTTCAAAGTCAACGAGCTAGAGAAGTAGTGGGAGGGGAGAAAAGGGAATATTTGTGGAATGATAATTTCAGCGATCCCTGCTCCAGAGCAATTGCATTTATAGGCAAATGTGAAACCAGGGCCACTGCCAGCTTGGGGAGACATGCTACAATTATGAAGTCACTGTGAATAGAGAAAACAAACAATGGTATCAAATATAAGCCCCAAATTCAAAGTCACAAATAAGAGCCACGGCTGCAAATTGATTTACAACCGAGGTACTTCTCACTTGAGCAGCTCCGTAGCACGCTCCAGGGCAAGTAACAGCTGGGATTTATTTAGCCGTGGTAATGTGTGCCAAGGAAGCCTCATGCCAACGACTGGGATAGGGTAAGAAGTGAATGTGCAAGGAGGAAAACGTGCAAAAATAAGGAGAGGTAGAGAGAGAAGACATTAAGTGCAGTTAAAGCGAGAGAATCATGTCTAATATTTTTTTCATTATAGTTTGAAATTTCCTTTATTGTGGTTTTATAGTCTCTCAATTCAAATAGAAAGGGTTGTTTTAAAGTTTCACATGATTGCACAGTAAATATCCGATCAGTTCTCCTAACTGCAACCATAGTGATTATTTGAAAACGTAAATGAGATCATGAAAACTCTTCAAAGGCTTCCTGTTACTCTCAAGTAAAATCCAACCTCCTCGCAAAGGTTTCTGAGAACTTTCTCAACAGGCCCCAGCCTAATTCTTTGGCTTCATTTCTCATCCATTCCCCTTCCCATCCTCTGAGCTCCAAACATTTTAGGACTTTTTGTGTTGAATTCAATGTCAAGGTCTCATCTCTAAGATTTTGCACATGCTGTTCCCTATTCCTGAGACACTCTTCCCCACCCTTCTTTGGCTAATTTCTACTCCTTTCAATGGAAAACACTACTTCCTTGAAGAAGGCTTCGGTGATCTATGCTTCTACTATCCTAACAGTCACCACATTAAACCTGTCTTTCTAAGTTTTCATATCTGCCTGAAAAGAAGACCACACGTCTGAGCCATTCTCCATGATATCCTGAGTCCACTGGTACACAGGAGGCACCCCAAAAATAGTCCCTGAATGAATACATATGTGAAATACATGGCCGAATGGCATCCAAAATTACCAACTAAGGACTACTTCCTATTTTTCTCTATAAAAATAAGATTCGGATTCATTTTTATTGAGTCAATTTAAAAATTCAGAATATTTTTAGAAGTCTTGGTTACTGCTATTTTTGCCAAAATTCTATGCCTTTCTCCTCTCAAAAGCTGCAAGCTCTAATACAGGAGAATTTTCACAGCAAGAGAAATACCGTGAGTCTTTCTCTGAAAACAGGCACTCAGTATGTCGTGGGCACTGGTAACAGGCACACTACTTGCATTTTCTACTCATTCTTCAAACTCCAGCTCAAATATCACCACTTCTAGGAAGTCCTTTCACATACCACCAACACTTCAGGCCAAGCCTGAGAGTCCCTGTTGTGACCTCACTGATAGCTGCACACCTTCATCCTAGCACTGACCTAATCTTACAAATAAGCATTTGTCAAGCTTAGGGGAATTGAGCATAACTGACAGGTGATGCATATGTGACCTTCATCAGAGTCCTTTTTGTGACCAAATTATGACTGGTGCTTTTTTTTTTTCCCCAAGCAATATGCTACCCTCAAATAAATGCAAGCATTAAATAATGTTCCCATACTATTACCTACCTGACTGGGGTGCTATAACCCCCCTTTCACAGGCATTAAAAATGAGATCATTTTATTTTATTTTATTTTGGTACCGGGGATTGAACCCAGGAGTGCTTAACCACTGAGCCCTTTTTAGTATTTTATTTAGAGACAGGGTCTCACTGAGTTGCTTAGGGCCTCGCTAAGTTGCTGAGACTGGCTTTGAACTCACAATCCTCCTGCCTCAACCTCCCAAGCTGCTGGAATTATAGGTGTGCACCACAATGCCCAGCAAGAAGCTTTCCAAGATAAACATAATAAAAATGTTCCAGGAGCTTTAACACGCATTATCTCAATTCGCATCCCCTAAAACAATCATCATCCTCCTGTGAGGTGGAACCATTGCTATCATTCCCATTTTGCACACAAGGAAACTGAGGCAAAGAGAAGTTAAATAACATCTTTGAGGTCACATAGCTACTATATGGCACAATCAGGTTGACACCAGCACAGTCCAGTTTGGGAACCTGGGCTCCAAACCACCATGATAATGCTGTGACTGACACAGCTCTTCTGCACCACAGCCAGGACCTTTTGGCTCTTAGTTTAATAATAAATTCACTTAATTAGGTTTTTTTTTTTCCCCCAATCAATGGTAAATAAAATGCTATGATATAAAACACAAATTCAATTTGGAAGGTATTACAGATTGAGTTGTGTCCCCCTGAAGTTGCTCTATTGAAACCATGAGCTTCAATGTGACTATACTTAGAAAAGGGGTTTTAAAGAGGTGATTAAGTTTTGATGAAGTTTTGTCCTTATAAGAATAGGAAGAGAAACCAGGGAACTCTGTCCCTCCATGTGTGCACAGAAGAAAGGACACTTGAGGACAAAGTAAGAAAGTAGCTGTTGGCAAGTCAGGAAGAGACTCCTCCCCAGACATCAACCCTAAGAGCATTGGACCTCCAGCCTCCAGAACCGTGGGAAAATGATTTGTTAAAGCCGCTCATTCTGTGATGTTTGCTATCGCAGTCCAAGCAGACTAATGCAAAAGGCAATCACAGCCCGGCGCGGTAGCACACGCCTGTAATCCCAGTGGTTCAGAAGGCTGAGGCAGGAGGAGCTCAGGTTCAAAACCAGCCTCAGCAACTTAGTGAGGTCCTAAGCAACTTAATGAGTCCCTGTCTCAAAATAAATATAAAAATGGAGATGTGGCTCAGTGGTGAAGATCCCCTGGGTTCAACCCCCAATTTTCAAAAAAGGCAATTACTAACAAGCCTCATAGTTCCAATTATTAAAAAGAAAAGCTGAAGATTAAGAAAAAAATGTTTCAGAAACTAGTTTGGGGCTGGAGATGTAAGTTCAGTGGTAGAGCACTTGCCTGGCATGTGCAAGGCCCTGTTTGATCCCTGGCACCACAAAAGAAAGTAAGAAAAAAACAAAAAATATCCGTTTGATCAAATATTAGAACTCTATCAGAGAGTATTCCATTTTTGGAGTATAAGAATTTCTTAATATCAACAAAAAATGTTTGCTAATATCTACCATCTCTTCCCCGAGCAGTCTGTGGTGTACTTAGACACATCCTACTGACCAGGACCTGAGTGTGGAATTTTGTGGACACTGCAAGCACCACATGCCCAGGAGGGGTATAAGTGCTCAGAGGAGGGATTTTCATTTCGGCAGTGGTTTGCGGGGTACTTAGGGTCTGAGGTGGTTCACAGCGGAAGAACGGTTTGCAAATAAGCAGTCAGGTGCAGGAACCACTTAGAACAAGGCGGGGCTGCAGCAAAGCCAGAGAGGCGGAAGTGCAACTGGCAAATTCAACAGCCAATGACCGAGAGGTCATCAGAACTGAGGGGGAGTCAGAACGCTCGCGTAGGGGGAAAGTGCAAAGCCTGGTGTGAGAGTCTGAAAAACTGGGGCTGGGGAGACAGCTCGGCTGGTAGAGTGCTTGCCTCGCAAGCACAAGGCCTTGAGTTCTGAGTTCGATCCCCAGTACCGCAAAAAAAAAGATTCTGAAAAACTAAAAGCCAGGGTTCTTGGTATAGAATTCATCCCACACAGAGCCGGACCGATGGGGAAGAATGCATATGCAAAGATGTGTTTGGGAAGATGATTCTGGAATGTGAGTGTAGAGTAAGTTAGCGAGAAGAGAACCTGGAGGTGGGATGACTCACCCAGAAGCAGAACAATAATAATGAATATATACTGCAATAACTTTGCAGGCTAAGATCTAGACTAGTCTGGTGGCAACGAAGACCACCAGGAGACAGTGTGAGTGGCACTGAAAAAGCGAAAGTGTCACTCGAGTAAATTCCTGCTTCTCTAAAGAACACTGGCTTGTGGCTACCCCTCCCTCCCTGCCTACACTGTAACCAAGAGACCACTCGTCATCCATCTGAGATCTACGCCCTTGGCTCCCTGTCTGTCTCTGGAACTGAAACCCCACCAGTTTCTACTACGAGTGTTTTGCTACAGCCAACCAGTACCAGCTCCCAAGAGGCAATGGGGAGAGTCTCAAGAATTTTGCAAGTTGGTCGTTAAAGCCAGCCATTATTAAAAATTAAATTAAGTGTACTTACAATCAGATAGTGAATACTTACATTATTACAGGTAGAGTAATAATACACAAAATGTGCCAGTCTTTAATTTTTCTTGTCTGCTATTATCTATGGTCTTGAGGTCGTTCAGGTCTATGGCATCCATAAGGTGGCAACACTGTATGATGGTGTCTCCTGGGAATTCAGCCACATCTGAATTGAGTTGGAATCCAAGCAGCATTTACACCAGAGAAATTGGTGAACACTACAGACCAGGGCTTGATTTATTGCCCTCAACATCTATGTTTAAGAAGATGAAGGAGAAAAAGTTAATAAAGCAGTACTAAAGCTTAAAGGTTGGAGTTTGATGAGCAAAGGAATGAGAAATAACTTGACAATGACTCACACAGGAGAAGTAATGACAATAAATTTATTAGAAAAAAAATTAATGGATTGGGATACAAGTCCTGTCATCAAAGCACAGGCTGGCTATGGACAGAGGAGTTTGGCAAAAACAATGAAAGTATTCAAATGACTTCATGAAATTTACAATAAAGACTATTGATATTTTATCATTATTTTAAATTGTGCACTATATATCCTTTTCATCAGTAAAATTTATAATTAACTTACATACATATATTTTTGAATATTTATCCATCTCCCAAAATCTGTTGCTAAATATTTACCACGATATCCCTGTATACTATTCATGTTGATATCCTGGCTTAATCTTTACTAATTGTGAAATTTTTGATACTCTTGAGGATGATTTTAATGTGTAAAAACAAACATTTTATGCCAGGCACGGTGGCACATGACTGTAATCACAGTGACTCGGGAGGCTAAGACAGGAGGATTCAGAGTTCAAAGCCAGCCTTAGCAAAATTGAAGTGCTGAGCAACTCAGTGAGACACTATCTCTAAATAAAGTACAAAATAGAGCTAGGGTGTAGTTCAGTGGTCAAATGCCCCCAAGTTCAATTCCCAGTACTCCACAATTTAAAAAAAAAAAAACTCCCATTTTACCACATTTACTGTTTTTTCTAATACTTAATTCTAATTATTTTCAAATTTAAAATCCTATTTTTCCCTTAAGTTATAAGAATTATTCAATATACCTTATTATTTTATTTGTAAGATTTTAAATATTAATAGACACCTTTAAAATGTGGTTTAAGCTGGTTATGGTGGAACAGGGCTGTAATCCCAGCAACTCAAGAGACTGAGACAGGAGGATCCAGATCCAAAATTCAAGGCTAGCCTCAGCAACTTAGTGAGGACCTAAGCAGGTTAGCAGGACCTTGTCTCAAAATAAAAAACTGAAAAAAACTAGGGATGTAAGTTAGTGGTAAAGTGCCCCTAGGTTCAATCCCCATTATACCCCAAAACTAAAATAAAATATGGATTAAAATTTAGTTTCAGCCAGGTGTGGTGGCACACGTCTGCAATCCCAGTGGTTTGGGAAGCTGAGGAAGGAGGATCTCAAGTTCAAAGCCAGTCTCAGCAACTTGGTGAGACCCTGTCTCTAAATAAAATAAAAAGGGCTAGGGACATGGCTCAGTGGTTAAGTACACTTGGGTTCAATTCCTGGTACAAAAAAAATTTTTTTGAAAAATTAGTTTCTTTCACAAACTTTGGAAATTGTTTCTTGAAAATTTTAAACTGCAGTCATAAAATTTAATATGTCCTGTTTATATAAAGTATCTCAACTGCCTGGTATCAAATAAACCCTGGTGCCTAAATAACACATAAATCTGATAAGTGTAACTTACACACATTGCAAATCCCCACGCTGGGACAAGAGAGATCTATATTCCATGCACAGCTCCCCACATTGGTCGCTGCAGGTGGCCCAGGCTTCCTGTGTCCTTACTGCACAATGTGAGACTTTGTCTATAATTCACCTGCTTTTGCTTTTGTTTTAACATTTGAGTTAGTCTGGGTCCTCTAGAAAGTAGACACCAAGGTGGAATTAGAGGTGCAAGAGATTTAATTGGGAGAAACACCAGGAAAGGAGGATGGGGATGGAGCTGGAGAAGGCTGGGAAGAAAAAAGTGGAGGGAAGGAAAGAAGGAAGAGAGGAAGGGAGGGGAGGGGAAAGGAGAGGAAAGGAAACTGCAACGAAAGTTTTGCCAAGGCCATCCCGGAGTCCTTAAGTCAAAACTGATCCCCAGAGCCATCCCTCCATCTCCAGAACAGGCCTGCTCAGTATCCCTCCACCCACCTCCTGGGAACAGTCCATGGGAAGTGTGGCCTCAACCAAAAGCACTGATGGATTTCAGGGTGTAGCAAGGGATCATCAAACAATGATCAAGTACACTCTCTGCAGAAGGAGATCCAGGAGGTGCATTCTCAAGTCCACCCAGCCCCTTAGCTTTTGCCTTCCATTGTTATTTTTTAATTATTGTTACTACAAAAGTAATACATAGTACATTAGCATGTATTTGTGAAAGTCTTCCTTATCTCTTCCCACCTAAGCTGGAACTATTCTCTTTTGCAGGGGTGGTTGCTGTTAACAGTTTGGGTCATATCCTTTTAGACCTTTTTCTATGCCTTTTATATTTATTTTTTATATGTAGAAAGAGATAATACATAAAAGAAGATTTTTTATTTACTTTTTATAAATAATTTTTATTTACTTTTCATAAATAATACATATTATTCTGCTACCTGTGCTTTCTCTTCTTTTTGCTTTATTAAAATTGATCTACATTAATACTTCCCAAACTTTAAAAATTTTCAAACCCATTTCACAGTCTTAGACATCCCCTTTGGAACTTTTTTTTGGGGGGGAGGCAGGGGGATTGAACTCAGGGGCACATCTCTAGCCCTATTGTGTATTTTATTTAGAGACAGGGTCTCACCGAGTTGCACAGCACCTTGCTTTTGCTGGGGCTGGCTTTGAACTCAAGATCCTCCTGTCTCAGCCTCCTGAGCCACTGGGATTACAGTCATGTACCACCATACCCAGCTCCCTTTGGAACTTTTTAACTGTATTCCTTTTGTAGTTATATGATTAAGAGGTGTTTTTATGTAAAAATATTTTTATTTTAATTAGGAATCATTAAAGATTATTTAAATATACATAAAGATACATAATACTTAAGAAATTTGTATTTTTCCATTAGTAAGTGATATGTGTAATTGACTTTAAAGCATTTTTTTAATAGGCTGAGGGTGTAGCTCAGTAATAGAGTGCTTGCCTAGCATATCCACAAAACCATGAGTTTGATCCCTAGCATCTCAAAAACAGATGGAAACAAAAATGATTTGATATCTGTCAATTTATGGTTGGTTTCAGACCAAAATGTATACTAAATGTAATTAATACACCTAATTACATCTAGTGTAGATTAAAGCTACCTTCAGGACTAGATGTTTGGAATTCTCTTCTTTTTGGTACTGGGGTTTGAATCCAAGGGCACTTATCCACTGAGTCACATCCCCAACATTTTTTATTTTTCGTTTTGGAACAGAGCCGTGCTGTTGCTGAGGCTGGCTTTGGAAATCCTCCTGCCTCCACCTCCCAAATCACTGGGATTACAGGGTTATGCCACCATGCTCAGCTGCTTGGAATTCTTTTACACTAAAATAGATATCTTTATTAAATGTTTCATTTGTAAATAAGATGAAAAAGAAGGCTTCACGTGACAGTTGCAGGCTCTCTCACGTGTCCCTGTGGATGGTCTGTTCTCTGTCAATGAAGAGCTAAATTAGACATCAACTTTCTAGTTCCCTTTTGATCACTGGTTTTTGAGAAACTAGAGGCATTGTGACATGGATATTAGACTTCAGATCAGATTAAGGCAGTTTACAAATATGATGAAAAGCATCTGGATGGAAACTGCAGAATTACTACGACCTTTGTGTTCTTCTTTACTCCCTGCCGCCCCAAATAGTGCTTCTTCCGCTTCCCTCCTTTAGCGCACAGTCCCCTGTGGGCTGGGGTAAGCCATGTGCAACCACACCAACCACAGGGCAAATCCTGCAACTTCGCTGTGGGGCACCACGACAGCAGTGGGCTCCCCTGGTCACCCCCAATCACTAGACAGTCTTACAGAACCGATGCCTTGGAAGCTGCTGTTCTCTCTGTACCCTCTTCTTACTGATATTGTAAAAATGATATGTAGAGCAGGGGTTTTTACCATCTCAAATGTCATAATGACGAAGGGCTTTGAACATCCCAGAAAATGCACCTCCATGCCTGGAAATGCCTCGTCTTCCCACTGTCCGCTGCATAGCGCTCCCAGGGCAGGGGTGCCATGATTGACACACTCAAGTCCAGTGGTCCTTTCCAACACTAACACCCCACAGGGCTTAATGCCAAGTGGAGCCTGAAACACAAGCAGTTCAGTTCAAAGCCTGCAGACTCCACATCCCAATACTGATTGCATTTTTCACACAATTTTTTTCTTTTAAGTAAAGACCTGGATGTTGTAAAAGTCTCTATTTCCTTAAACAAACTATTCAATGTCATTGTTGTGTCCTTACAGATAACTATGACAGAACTAATAATACCTTCAATAGAGGATTTGCAGACAACCTTGCAATAACTCCACGTTCTCCCAGGGGTCTGTGAGACAACAGGTTGGTGATGACTTATCTAAAAAATGGATGGACAACAAACACTTCAGGCAATCCTCCATAAATATTGTTTCTCTCTGCAGAGCTTTCGAGAGGTATAAATGGCCGGGAGTTTGAGATTATATTTCCTGATAAGAACCTGGGAAGTCAGTATTCCAGGGAGCCAGTTAAAAGCAAAACCTAATCGGATGAGATTAGGACTCAGAATGTGTATGTGTGTTAAACAGGTAAAACGGTACCTGTAAAAAGGGCCATTACACCCGGGCTTGTACTACACCAACCTGCTCCTATTTCCCTTGGAAGAAAGACTTTTACTTAACATTTACCATTTTTTTCTTTTCCATTTGTGTTAGTTATTTCAAAAGAGAAAGACAAAAGAGCAATTTGTCTCTGAAGAGATGAAACACTCAGGTAAGCCCACAACCAACAACTACACAAATGTCTACGAACTGCATGATCAATTCTGTGATTAGCAGAGGAGAGCTTTGCACCACATTGATTGTAAAATGCAAATCTGAGCGCAGCTAATCTTCACATAAATATAATAGGCCTAGCATTGATTTTTTTTTTTTACCCTCATGATCACATGAAAAATTAATCATCTAAAGTGATAGTAAAGAAGTAATATAACATTAGTTGATGGTAGTCTGTGATAAGTTAAAGATGCATACTGTAGGGTCTAGAGCAACTACGAAGACACACACACACAGGAGGTAGAGCTAAAAACTCAATAAAGTTAAGATGGAAGATTTTAAAGTATCTGATTTAGCCAAAAGAAGATCAAAAGGGAGGAATAAAGTAACAAACAAACTGGGATAAATCTAAAATCAAGATGGTAGACTTGTGCCCAGCCTTATAAACACTTCAATTAAAGTGATGATAGAAATATGGGAGAACAGTATTACTGATAACGTTGTCCACCATTTAACATCTTTTTAAAAAATAGATCTTTTTAAATATTTAATGTCTGTTAGTTAAGTTTCACACGTGTCACGTGGTAACTGGCTCCACATAGAAGGAAAAAATCACTAGGTAATTCTTAACCAAGACTCTATCAGCAAAGATCCCACAATAGAGAGCAACATGGTGGATGTAACCACGCTGAGGCTGCTGCCATCAGTAGAAATGCTTGGTTATTTAACTGATGGCCGCTACCTTCATCAGAGTACTAGGGGCACAGAATGGAGTGGACTAGGGGCACAGAATGGTGATAGCAAAAGATTGTCTGATCCCCAACACTTACTGTTCTTGAAAGTTTGAAACAACACTGGGTGTCTCAAATAAATAAAATTTTAAAAAAAGAAAAAGATTGAGACATTAGGCACACACACACAGAGCTCAATGAGTCTGACATTAGTAAGAGAGTTGATATGATGTATGGACATCTATAGCTAGAGATTTAAACAAACAAATAGTTTCCGGATCTCATGACCAGAACAATATATCAACATTTTTATAGCAAAGCAGACTGAATTCTGCTTTGAGTAAATCATTCCCACACGGGCAGGAGTCTTTAAGACTTACACCCTTAATAACAAAAGAGTTTAATTACAAAGCCCATGAGTTATGATCAGCACTCCCAGCCTCCGCACACCAGCCTCCACCACCAGGTACCGCAGAGGCATACACAAGTGGCTACGCTCACGTCTCCTTCTCCTTCCCAAGGCACAGGAGTGTCGGAACCGACTGTGCAGGCTAAGCCCCTCAAATAAGGAGCACTCTTCAAAGACAGAGCCCTTGGTTACACAGGTAACAGGTAACCTAACCCTGAAGTGCAAGGGATCCTTTATCAATCAATCAGGGATATCAAAATGGATCTATCTCAAGGAAACAGATCAGTTGTGATGTTCAATCACATGTGAGCCACTCTGCTGTCAACTGGTACCAGGCTTTATGAAAAAACAGGATTTAGACTTCAATTCTAGTACCAGGACACGGCCTGGCCTCACACCTCCTCAACCGACTCTGGGATCCCAACCAGCATTGTCTCTGTTGGATTCTCCCGATGACCTCCTGACAGGTCTCTCTGTTATCACCCAGAATCTTGCATCACATTCTTAGCACAGCCCTGGGGAGGCTTTGCAGATGTTAGGGCATATCATGACACTTCACTCAGTCCCAGAGGCCTGTAGGTTCCCGGATGGGATACTCCCCTTCCCCATACCTGCTCTGACCTCACGTACTACACCCTATGCAGATGGCTGTGCCCTCTGAGCTACACCACCAGCCCTTAACTACCTTTCCAAAATCCCAAAGCAGGCCTTCACCAAGAACCCTCAGATCCTCTTCCTTGGACCTACAGTTAGCCCACATGGCAGTTATCTTTTTCTTCAATACTGGGGATTAAACCAAGGGGGTGCTCTTCTACTGCTCTCCATCCCAGCCCTTTTCACTTTTTATTTTGAGAACAGTCTTGCTAAGGTGCCCAGACTACTCTTGAACTTGTGATCCTGAGTTCCTGGGATTACAGGCATGTGCTATGGCACCCAGCTAGTTATCATCTTCTAAGGGACAAGAATATGTACCATATTACGTAATTTTACTTTAACATATCATTTATTCTATTTACCTATTTGTTGGGTTCCCTTTGTCTCCTCACTAGATGGTTAAGACCCACAAAAACAGAGACTTTCATTTATTTACTTCTAGTGTCTGAAACATGATCATATTTAATAACTAGGTCATGAATAAATGAAAGTGGGTGTTTTCAAAAGGGGTCGCAGAAGAAGAGCCCTAAGTGCTGTGCTAGTCTGGGGCCAGGTACACGTTTGGTGGACAGTAAGATGCTTAAATGGTAGGTGCTTTTCCACTACTAATGAGATTTTTGCTTGCTAGTGTTAAATGTGAAAACCACAAATTATATTCATTCTGTACATGGAGTTATTCTGTTGGGTCATTTAAAAATTATATTTCCAAGTCAGTATGGTGGTTGCTGCACACCTGTGATCCCAGCTACTCAGGAGGCTAAGGCAGGAGGATGGTAAATGTGAGGCCAGCCTCAGCAACTTAGTGAGACCCTGTCTTAAAGCACAAAATAATGACCGGTAATGTGGCTCAGTGACAAAGTACCCCTGGGGTCAATCCCAAATACCAAAAAGAGAGAGAGAGAGAGAGTCTGGATTTGATCTGAAAGACAAAGGCAAGTCATGAAAAGATCAGTTGAAAACCCTCCCCATAGTACCAAGAGATCCCACCTCATGGCACCCGTGTGGTGCCTCCCACTATGTACCAGGGTCAGTCTGTGAGATCAACAAAGTGATGGTCTATCACTTCCAAGATCAGTTAAGATGTTCTGCAGCTTCCATCTTGATCACTCTCTCTCCTTCCTCCCTCACCCCCTGCCACCGGCCTCCCTCACTGTACAGAAAGCCCTCTGGAAAGATCAAGTGGCAAGGAAATGAAACCTCTTGACATTGGACATGTGAATGAGCTTCAAAACAGATCCTTTAGGCTGAGTCAAGAGAGTTCAGAGACTGCGGCCCCACCAGTGCTGACTGCCATCTCACAAGAGAGCCACCCAGCTACATCACTCCACCAACAGAGCTGAGCCCACTCCTCCTGACCCCCAGAAACTGGCTCTTAACTAGCCCTTGTTCTAAGCTGCTAAGTCTCAGGGCAGTTTTTACACAAAAATAAATTACTAAAGAAAACCATATAAGACAGGAGGTAGGATGACCAATTCACCATGTTCCAGTTCAGAAAGCAGAGAGACCCTCACCAGGGCAGAGTCAGTAGTGGCAAGGAAGATGGGGACACTTCAAGAGCTCTCCAGGAGGTGGGAGCACCAGGGCAGGAATGTCATTGGATGAGCAGTGGATTGAGGAATGGGAATCCTGAAGGGTGCTCAGATTCCAGATATGGTCATCTGAATATTCAATCAAACTACAAATCAGGGCGTGGGACACAGATTGACCCCACACTGATCACGGTCTCTAGCTCCAACCAAGCTTCAGGTGGTTTTCTTGGCATTTCTCAGCTACTACTACACAGCCACTTCTACCCCTTACAGCCCACAGGCAACTCAAGGGCCAGCTCTGTGTCCGCTCTGACAGAGGTCACCCCTCTCCCTTATGCCCCAAGGCACATCATACTTCTATAACACTTCCCTATCTTCAATTTTTTTTTTTTTGCACTAGGAATTGAACCCAGGGATACTTTATCACTAAGCCACATCTGCAGCCCTTTGTATTTTTTTTTTTTTTTTTTTTTTTTAGACAGAAGTCTAAGTTAAGTTGCTTAGGGCCTCTCTAAGTTGCTGAGTCTGGCCTGGAATTTGTGATCCTCCTATCTCAGCCTTCCTAGTCACTGAAATTACAGGCATGCACCCCCAATGTTTTGCAATTTTTTATTTCCACTTCTATCACCTATACTTTAAGCTCCTTGAGAAAGAAATGTCTCTTCCATCCTTACCTCCCTGTCCCTGGCACACAGTGACCATTCAAGACACACTGGATGGAAAGTGAACCAAACCACTCCACTCTGTTAGCTCAGTTATCAGCCCACACACGGATCAGAGGAAAATGAACGGGGAGCAGCATGCTGTACTTCTTCACCCAGGACACCTTCCCAAAGGTGCCTCAGCACTCCCCGGCACCGTGCTGATGAGGTCGCCTTCTCCCAGCACTCCAGCAGCCCAGGATGACCTACCTGCTCCAGCAGCAGCTAAGACAGCCTTCTGGACAGACAGACGTGGATAACAAACCCCAAGGACGAGTCTGCAGGTGGGAGAGCATGTTCCTGACCCCAGAAACCCACATTATCACCAAGAAGTTGAGGGCATTTTTCTGTCCACCTCCAAGACTGAAAACTATAAACCCCATAGCCTGAAAGTTCAAGTTCCGTGGGGCACGTGGTTTATCATAGTGTGTCTATATCTATAACGGCATTTCCTCACTCTTTATAGTAAGTCTACTTTTCTTAAACAAATAATTCGTTTGCTCAGCAATCCGTACCGAATACCTAGTACATTCTAGTACCTTTGCCATGTGAAGTGCTATTGTGTCTTCTCTCACCAAGACTAGGGTAGCTAGGAAACTTTTATTTCCCCTCTTCAAATATTTCAAAGAATCTTTAGAGGGCTGTGGGTGTTGCTTAATGGTACAGCTCTTGCCTAGCATGTGTAAGGCAAAAAAGAAAACAAAAGAAAGAAAAGGAATATTTAGGGATAGGAATAAATCACAATATCATTTCAAGCAGCAAATGCAGAATGCAAAACTTTTATTTTTTATTTTATTTTATTTTATTTTTTTGCTTACGAGGCAAGCATGCTACCAACTGAGCTATATCCCCGCCCCGAATACAAAACTTTAATGATGTTTACCTAGCATGTGTGAGGCCCTGAGTTCAAGCCCCAAAACTGAAAAAAGCCTTTAATACGTAATCTCTGTTTTGCCCATATGCACGTGGGCATATATGTGTGTCTATATTCATGTGAATATGTAATACACACAGACATAAGGAAGAAAATAAATACATCACAATGCAAATAGGTTATACATGTTTGAAGTTTTCCATAATAAAGTGTTATGAACTATTCCATAATAAATAATAATTCCATAAAAATAATAACAGTTATTAACTACTTCCATAATAAAGTGTTAAAAACTATTTTAACAGGGATGGTGACATTATAAATGATTATAATTTTCTTCTTTATACTTTCTGATTATCTAAAATATCTAGAATAAAAATGGTATAAAATGGCATTTTAAAAGATACTTAATATGAAGAGAAATACAGTAAGTATAGTAGGTACAACTAAAGGGAAAGAAGTAGAAACAACTAGCTTGGTTGGTTTGTGGTGGACTGGGGATCAAACACAGGGTCTCCTGCATGCTAGGTAAGTGCTCCGTCACTGAGCTACATGCCAGCCCCAATAATCAGCTATGTGCTTCCTCCTTGCCTCTATTTTCCTAAATTTGCTGCAGTGATCATGTATTACTTTAAACAGGGAGATGGGACCTATTTAAAAGTGTGACTAAGACATAGACATTTGAGAACATTGATTATTTTCTCTGCATTGGTCCCTATGGTAGTCTTTTCTCTTGAAAAATGACTGTGGACCTCTCTCCTTCACTGTTCTCTATATTAGAAATGCTTCTCCCTAATATCTTTGCCTCTCATGCTTCAGATAGAGCACTAATCTCCAGAATCTATAAAGAACTCAAAAAACTCTACACCAAGAATACAAATCATCCAATCAACCAATGGGCTAAGGAAATGAACAGACACTTCACAGAAGATGTACAAGCAATCAACAGATATATGAAAAAATGTTCAACATCTCTAGTAATAAGAGAAATGCAAATCAAAACTACCCTAAGATTCCATCTCACCCCAATTAGAATGGCGATTATCAAGAATACAAGCAGCAATAGGTGTTGGCGAGGATGTGGGGAGAAAGGTACACTCATACATTGCTGGTGGGGTTGCAAATTAGTGCAGCCACTCTGGAAAGCAGTGTGGAGATTCCTTAGAAAACTTGGAATGGACCTACCATTTGACCCAGCTATCCCACTCCTCAGCCTATACCCAAAGGACTTAAAATCAGCACACTACAGAGATACAGCCACATCAATGTTCATAGCAGCTCAATTCACAATAGCCAGACTATGGAACCAACCTAGATGCCCTTCAATTGATGAATGGATAAAGAAACTGTGGTATATATATGTATACAATGGAATATTACTCAGCTATAAAGAATAATAAAATTATGGCATTTGCAGGCAAATGGATGAAACTGGAGAATATCATGTTAAGTAAGATAAGCCAATCTCAAAAAACTAAAGGACGAATGATCTTGTTGATAAGCAGATGATGACACTTAATGGGGGGTGGGAGGGGGACAAGAATGGAGGAAGGAGGGACTGTATAGAGGGAAAAGAGAGGTGGGAGGTGTGGGGGGGAAGGAAAAAATAATGGAATGAGTCAAACATCATTACTTTATGTAAATATATGAATATGCAAATGGTATGCTCTTACTCCATGTACAAACTGAAACAACATGTATCCCATTTGTTTACAATAAAAAAAAATTAAAAAAAAAAAAAAAGAATGGAGCAGGGAGTGGCAGGAGGAAGAGGGAAGGATAGGCACTGGGGACTGGATTAGAATAATATGTATTCCATGCTTTATAATTATGTCAAAATGGATTCTACTTGTCATGTATCACTAAAGAGAACCAATAAAGAAATAAAGAAAATGGGTGCTAAAAAAAAAAAAAAAAGAAGAAAAGAAATGCTGCTCCCTACATACTAAGCAGTTCAACACTCAGGTTTACACTTTAAAATCTCGCAATTAGGTTGGGGGTGTTCCTGCTAAGAGTGTCTTCCGGGTCAGTGGAAGCTCACCTCAGTGGGCACAGGAACCTGTCTTCCCAGAGCCAGACCAGCTCTTCCACAAAAAGTCAAAAGGCCAATCTAACCTACTAATCCTTCCAAAACCTGGGCACAGGGTTGGGATCCCTAGACATTCTGGGTTTCTTTCTAACTCCATCAGCATCACCCCAGTAGTCAGCAGAAGATCTAAGGAGTCGGTGAGTCACCTCGTCCTGACAACACCTCCTTCCTATTTTCTCAAAGGGTGTCAAGAGCTCCTGCAACAGGTAACTTATATCTGTACCTTAGAACCTGAAATTACTGCTCCTCCCTCCTGCTCTTCAGGTTCTGCTCCCTGGGATTGTTCCAGGACCCTCACCCCATCAATGCCACTTACTCAGTTAGCAACTCTGAGTCACACACTTGCCAGAGAACTCCATAGAAGGTTCTTTCTCACATCCTTCACTCTCTTGTTCAGGACAGAGTCTCTCACCACCTGGTTGCCTTCTGATACCATTACTTTCACTCCAGTTAGGGACTCTTCATATCCCCTAAGACAAAAGGCTTTCCCCAGTGCTTCATATAGAAGATTAAAAAAACAAAAACCAAAAAAACTTTTCCTGCTCTCCCATGCTCAGCGCAGACCTCCCATCTGGTAGGGTTTTCCCCACATGCAGCAACTCTGCAGTAGACCCCAAATGGGAACTCTACAGTTCAACTCTCTGACACTGTCAACCTGGAGTCGGAACCAGATCCCAAAGGCTAGGGACTCAGTCTCACAAGGCTGCCCCACTCCAGATGCTATTGTGGCTTGGACCTTAAATGTCCCCCCCAGGCTTGGTCAAATGGAAGGAAGTTAGGTCATTTGGGGCATGCCCTAAAAGGGACTATTAGGACCCTGGTCCTGTTCTCTCTCTCTCTCTCTCTCTCTCTCTCTCTCTCTCTCTCTCTCTCTCGCTCTCTCGCTCTCTCGCTCTCTCTCGCTCTCGCTCTCACTTTCGCTCTCTCTTCCCAGACACCAGGATATGAGCAGCTTGCTCCACCAAGCTCTCCCCGCCATAATGTTTGGCCTTTCCATAGGCCCAAAGCTACACGGCCAAGCCACCATGCACTAAAAGCTCTGAAACAAATATTTTCTCAGTTTGTTTATCTTGGATATTTGGTCACAGGAAGGGAAATATGACTAACACAGGTGCCAATCCCACGTAGTAGGTCGTCACCTATACTTTTGACCAATCAGCTATGAATTGGGGGTTTCATGAGCCCCTCCTTGGATCAGATTTATTTACGAGGCCAGACCACATTGCTCAGGACACTTTACTTATTATATTTACCCACATGTTAAAAAGGATATTACAAAGAATACAGATGAACAGCCAGACGACGTGATACACAGGGCAAAGTGTACGGGCAGAGTGCGGAGTTTCCATGCCTTCTGCCAGGGCCGCCTTCCAGGAACCTCCACATGTTCAGCATCCAAAAAGCTTCTAGTTCTTTGCAGTTTTTTAAAATTTAAGATATGATTGATTATATGATTGGCCATTGGTGATCACCTCAACCTGTAGTCCTTCTCCCCTCCTAGGGATCAGAGGTGGGGGTGGGTGTAGGCTAGGGGAACTGAAAGTTCCAACCCTCTAACCACATGGTTAGTTCCCCTGGCTTGAGCCTCTCATCCTGAGACTATCCAGGTCCCCCTACTCCCCAGCCACCAGTTACCATATTGCCATCCAAAAGGATACTAGGTACTTTGGAGATCCCAAGAGTTCTAGGAACTGTGTGCCAGGAATCCGGGGCAGGGACCAAACATACATTTATTTTTTTATGCCATAACTTGCAACTTTCAAGCATGAAGTCCAGTCAGACTATCTTTGTAGCTGTCTCAGGCTGTAGCCCCCAAGCTGGGAAGCAAACCGGTTACCTAAAGGCCATGATTCTTTGAGAATTGGGATGGACATGAATCCTTCATGGATCCCACAAGAAACTGTCTGTGGGGCTGCCAGCCACCCAGGCCTCTGGTAGTTCTGCGGCTAAGATCTGGGGTCCTCTCGGTCCTGGTTAGCCAGGTTAGCATACCACCAAAGGAATGTCAGCACTAGGACTTCCCTGCCAGCATCCCTGCATCTAGTTTCTCAGAATCACCAACCACACAATACTCCTGGCGAATTCTCCATTGCAGATGTCCTGACCCTATTCAGGGTTCTTATCCCCATGTCTCATCTTGACCAGGTCCCCTCTGCAAATATTTTATAACAAACAGAGCTATTATCAAATATGATGTAAAAGAAAAAAGATAGGGAAATTCTTCTAGTTCCTAAACACGTTTTCTTTGTATTGGACAAACACAAGGCAGATCCGACCCCCCACCTCCCACCCAACACCACTAAGAACAAAGACCATGGCTGGCTATTCACACTTGGGACTGAAGTTTCTGCCTGAAGCAAATCATTGTTATTAGCAGGTTATAAACACTTAAAAAAAAAAAAAAAAAAAAAAAAAAAAAAAAAAAAAAGCCTTAATGGAAGAGCTAACAGCTCATTAACTAGGATGAGTGCCATCCTGTAGGACATGTTCCAGCAGGGGGAGGGCAACTGTGTTCCTGTGGTCTTTCAGCAACCCAGAGGCTCCTCACAAGAATGGTCAACACCAAACAGTTGGACCCTGACATCAGGACAAGCCACTCGCAGTGTGTGACTCTTCCTGCTCCCTGCATGAGTTCTGGCAAAACTCAGCCTATTTACAGGATGTGACTTCTACCCTGAGAGAATGCAGCACAGCTGTGGGGCAGCGGGCACAGAAGGCAGTGGGCTGCTGCCCTGTGCCAGCAACAGGGACCGTTAGCCTCAGACTGCGGGCACAAAGGCCAGGCCTGTTATCACAAATAAGCTGTTAGCTCACAGTTTGGATCTTTCTGGAGACTGTGTAACTAAATGGAATTACTTATCCACTGGGGCAGAGTTCAAAGCTCAAAAGATAAGTGCAGTCCACTGCTAAAAAGATGCAAGCCTGGGAAAATAAGGGGGAAGGACCAGCTAGATTAGCCCCAGTGTGGTGGGGCGCAGTCTCAATGCCATAGAAATTACATGGCTTTCTTTAATATAATCAAAAAGTTCATTTTTCCATACTGGAGACAGAACCCAGGGGTACTTTACCCCTGAGCTACATCCCCAGTTATTTTGAGAAAGGGTCTCCCTAAGTTGCTGAGGCTGACTTTGAACTGGTGGTCCTCCTGCCTCAGCCTCCCGAGTGACTGGGATTACACATGTAATCCCAGTGGCCATCAATGAAATTTAATTCCAAAAGTTCAAAGCCACTATTTCAGGGTACTAATTAACAGCTAATACTGTCCCCGGAGTGTTCTCCCAGGTTTCTAAGGGTAGAGGCGCTCACCGGCTACTGTGCGTTCTCTCACTGGTCATCACCAGTGGTACCCGATTGAGTCCGGGGGACACGTCTGGGGATTCCCAGGCTTAGACTCTTAATGTGACTAGTCAGCCTTCCTCCGACCCCTCCTGGGTTTTAGATATCGCATCCCTAGGGATGTGGCCCATCGCAGTCCCCCAGTCCCCTTGCATTATGCTGTACAGAAAGGTCGACCGTAAGGTCCAGGGCCTGTCTTGCTATAGGTAGGTCCTAATATTATTCTTCTCATAAGTGATTCTAGAAGAAAAGTCCTTACTTGTTCTTTAACCCTAGTGTGGTGTGGTATTCCTCCTGTTCCCACCAGATCCAATGGCACAGCATTATCACTGGTCCATACATGTGACTTTTCTTTAAATTTTTTAAAAATTCCCTATCACCAGGCTGGGGAGATAGCTCAGTGGGTAGAGTGCTCACCTTGCAAGCACAAGGCCCTGGGTTCAATCCCTGCAAAAAAAAAAAAAAAAGAAAAAGAAAAAAATTTCCCTATAACCTTCCTTCCCACCCGCAGGCAGCAGGCAGGAGCCTAGGGTGTGTAATGTTGGTCTTGTTGGTTTGGATATTGCTATTTTGTATCCATGTATTTTTTCTTTTTGCTCAACATTCTCTTCCCAGATATTTCTTTGGTGCATGTTACAATCCAGTCCTTGTCCATTTGCATCTTTATTGTTTAAACATTTTACCAATATCAGTGATAGAATCTTTGTGCTTTTTCTTTTTTCCTTCTCTCTCTCTCTTTTTTTTTTTTTTTCAGTACTAGAGATTGAACCCAGAGCCCAACAGTGCCTTACCACTGAGTCACCTCTCCAGCCCTTAAAAATTTTAAGCCCTTAAATTTTTTTATTTTGAAGCAGGGCCTCACCAAGTTCTAAGGTGGCCTTGAACTTGCGTTCCCCCTGCCTCAGACTCCCAAGTCTCTGGGGCTACAGGCTTGCACAACTTCAGCTGGCTGGTTTATTTGACATTTCTGTCATGAGTTTTTCAAGGTTTTTGTTTGTTTGTTTAGTCTTAGTCTTTAATAGTCTTTTTTCCTTATCTCCCTGCACCCCCAGCAGGTGACCACTGCTAACAGCATGGGAGGGTCTATACCTTGGCAAGGTCACTTGATCCATTGATTCATTAAACAGGTTGGCACACATAGCCATGTATGTGAGAAAAAGAAAGATTTGGTTTAATGAAATAGGATCCATAACCTACATCTCGACAATTCACTTTTCTTATTTAAGAATATGTCATGGTCATCTTTTCAAGGCAATAGACCCAAACCCAAATCTAATTTTTTTTTCTTTGAGGTAGGGTCTCCCTATGTTGCCCAGGCTAGTCCTGAATTTATGGACTCGAGTGATCTTTCTGCCTCAGTGTCTTAGTCGTCGAGGCTACAGTTGCACACCAGCACACCCAGCCTTAATGCACACTCTTCACAGCTGCGTACTATTTCAAGAAATGGCTGCTTCACAATTCATCCTGCCATTCCCTAACTGATGGGCATTTAGGTTGGGCTTGGTTTTGTTCTGTTTTCCCTACAGCAAAGCAGCAGTAAAGTGTTCTATAAACCCTGGTACTTTCACTTTTGTAGGAGAGATTCCCAGGATTGTTCTTATATATTTTTTACTTTTATAAATGACATTAGGTTATATGCCACTTTGCATTGCTGATTTTTTTTTTTTTTAACATACACTGTGCTTTGGCTGCCTCTCGGTGTTGTCATTTGCAGACCCTCCCTCCTCTGTTGGTTCTGACAGCTGTACAGTACTCCAGTGAGCCTCAGTTCCCTTCACCCACCACAGCGCTAGCACGATGGCCAGTGCTCGACACGCTGCCAAAAAGTCAATGCACTTAAAAAGTAAGCATCAAGTAGAAAATAAAAAATTCCAGCTTTTAAAAACTCTCAACAGATTTGATTTCAGAAAATGATGAACACTAACAATGTAACTGGGCATGGTGGCCCATGCCATAATGCCTGGGACTTGGAAAGCTGAGGCAGGAAGTTTGCAAGACCAGTCTTGGCGATTTAACAAGACCCTGTCTCAAAATAAAATTAAAAAGGCTAGGGATGGAGTGGTAGAATGTCTCTGAGTTCAATCCCCAGTGTCACAGAAAATAAATAAAGAAAGAAAGAACAACCTCAAGTATAAGTGGAGATGGCAGCATTGGATGTGCGGAGCTTGCATTTGTTGGAAATCTACTGTGCCAGGCACTTTACGAAAACCTTATTGATTCTCAACACAAACCTCAGAGGTAGTATTTACCCCCGACTAGATGAGGAAACAGGGACAGACAGGGTTAGTGCATTCTTCAAACTAGTGATGGATGGGGACAGGATTCAAAGTCAGGCTGCCTGGTTCAAAGACAGCCCTTCCTGCAACTCCTTTTGAACTTCAAACCACATTAACATCTCACTCTGTTGGAAACGGGTAGAGAAAGGCACATACATATCCCAGGATTTTCAATCTACAGTTTCATTCAAGGATTTCGAGAACAGTAAAAATTGATATTCTATCCAACAAAAATTAATAGTCTTAAATTAATGTTCCAAGAAGTTTTAAAAGTCTAACAAATTTATAGAGCTTTTGTGGGAAGACAGTAGTGCAAAAGAAGTTAGACATAGAAGAATTCATAGCTCTGATTCCACTAGATAGAGCTGGAGGTCCAGTCAGATGTGGTGGCCCACACTTATAATCCCCATGAGCAGGGAGGCTGAGGCAGGAGGATCACAAGTTCAAGACCAGCCTTGGCAATTCAGGGAGATCCTCAGCAACTTAATGAGACCCTGTCTCAAATTTAAAAAACAAAAAGGAAAGAAAGAAAGAAAAAGGTCTGGGGATGAAGCTCAGTGGTAGAGCACCTCTGGGTTCAATCCCTGATACTGAAAAAAAAAAAAAAAAATCCCAAGTTCCCTTCCTGTCCCTGTGTTCAGCGCTCTCTCTAACTTTCCCACCAAAACAGCAGTGAAAAGAGAAGACTCCGAGAAGCCTTGGCATCAAGGAGGTGCCTGGACTTTCTATGAAGGCCACTAGGTGGGGGTGGAGAAGGGGAAAGGAGCGAGAGGACAGGGATGCGATGTCATGGGAGGAGGGCCCAGTGAGCCCGGAAGGAGCCTGGAACCAGGCTCGCAGGGAACGGGGCGCCAGACTAAGAAGCAGAAGCATGATCTTTTCTTTCAGAGCCAGCATAAAGTTTTGTCATGTCTCAATTCAGGTTAAATGCACATAGCATTAAATTATTGTACTAAACAATTCGGTGGGATTTAGTACATTCACCATGCTGCCCAGATCCCATCTCTCTAGTTCCAAAATATTTTCATAATTTCCCAACATAAAACCGCACTCTGGTTACGCAGTTCCTCCACTTACCCAGCTATCTCAACCCCTGGTCATCGCCAATCTGCACTGTCTCCATGGATTTGCCTAGTCTGGACACTTATAGGATGGAATCATACAATCTGGGCTTTTTGTGTCTGGCTTCTTTCACTTGGCATGTTTTCAGGGTTCACATAGCATCAATTAGTGCTTAACTCCTTTATATGGCTGAATACTATTCCATTGTATGGACTACACCATTTTTATACCCATTCACCCACTTATGGGCATGTGGGAATTCCTTTTCCATTACTACAAAGGGTGCTGCTGTAAAATTTATGTATGAGTTTTCAAACTGAGCTGTGCTTGAGAAAGACAGGAAGGATTATTAGAAGAGTGAACAAGAACAAAACAGTGGTCAATACCAAGCAACGAGAGTCAGAGAGGAGGGAAGTGTCTGAGGGGGAAGTTAGCAGTAGAATCTGCAGGACGTGCACAGACAGCCGGTGGAGAAGGGAGCAAGAGGACTCCATGACTTCTACCTTGGCCAGTCAGGTAATGGTAATGTCATGCAGTAAGGAGGGGAGAGGCTCAGTTTAGATCCTATAGATCAAGTTGGGAGCGCCACTGGCCACCCGGCTGGGTATCTGTTGGCAGGCAGCAATGCCACTTGAGCTAGGAGCAGCCAAGAAGGACAGGGTGAGCAGAGTAAGAGCTCTCTGCTCAAGGCAGAGAATGGTTACTCAGTTACTGAATGGTTAACTTAAAATTAGAAATACCAGTCTTGAGCTGGGCACAGTGGCACATGCCTGTAATCCCAGCAGCTCGGGAGGCTGAGGCAGGAGGATCAGGAGTACAAAGTCAGCCTCAGCAACTTGGCGAGGACCTAAGGAACTCAGTGAGACCCTGTCTCTAAATAAAATACTAAAAAAAAAAAAGGTCTGGGGATGTAGCTTACTGGTTGAGCACCCCTGGTACCAAAAATACATACATACATACATACATACTAATCTTTTGCATTATACATGCCACTTCTCAATCCCTTTTTTACCTAACAAAGTAAATGATTTCTATATCTTGCATATTTAAAAATACTTATTTTAATGCAATAAAGGACAAAGAAAACATACTATTTTACCAAGAGAAAAGGAAGCTAGATTTGTTCCAAGTTCAATTCCTAGACAAATAATTCAATTAGATCATTCAAATAGCATACATTATCCACATCTCCTAATTAAATATCTAAGCTCTGTAGGAGATAGATAAAATAATTATTAAAAAATAATTATTGTCCTCAACGAGCCTTGGAGAAGAAATAACGTCAAGTAATTACAAGACAGTATGCCATACACACAGTAGGAATTTAAGAAAAACGGGATCTGGATAGAGAGAGAAATCATGTGGGCCGGGGGCTCTGGGGCTTTGTGTAGCAAGAGTCATGCTGGGCCCAGCTGTTGAGAATGGAAAGGACTCAACAGATGGGGATGAAGCAGATACAATTTTCACTGTTTGGACATAAAGCATAGGGTTTAGAGAACTTCCAGCTGAACGTTTTGTGAATTCACCCTGTGAAGGAGGAGTAGAGGAAAAGGCTAGGATGAAAAACTGAGACCAAAGTAAAAAGGCACTCAAATGGCAAGTTAAGAAATGTGAATTTAATGCACAGGCATTAAACCCTTCTAGCTGTTTGCTTTACAACAACTTAATATACCACTAATGTCAAGAATGTGGTTTCAAGTACTTACCAGACACTTAGAAATCTTTCTTTTCTTTTCTTTTTTTTTTTTTTGGGGGGGGGGGGTTAAGGGGAATTGAACCCAGGTGTGCTCTCTCCCTTGAGTCACATCCCCAGTCCTTTTTATTTATTTTGATACAGGGTCTTGCTGAGTTGCCAAGGCTGGCCTCGAGTTTGCCATCCTCCTGCCTCAGCCTCCAAAATCTCTGAAATCACAGGCATGCACCAGCAGTACTTAGAAATCTTAATCCTGGATTACCACTTACTTAGAAAAGTATGTTAGCTGTTAAGGCTCTCTCATCCTCATTTATGTAGTACTGTCCTCATCACGTGTGTGTAGCTGGAAAAACAGCAGACACACACACACCTATCTGCAGCGCTGCCCAATTCACTCACTGTGAGACGCGAGACCTGACTGAGAAAAGTTTATCAATTTGAAATTGCCTATGCACAAAGCTGCGAAGAGTAGCTGGGCAGGAGAAAAGTGAGGGTTGATATACACCCCACTTCTGTGCAGCCTGCTGTGTGATCTGATGGGAGCTGGGTCAGAGCAAATGCTCATGTTCCAATAGGAACAAAGTCCGAGCCTGTCCAAGTTGCCTGGGCCTGAGTGGTGGGATGTGCTCAGGGGGAGGCACCTTTTCCTACATTGCTCAAGGCACCCCGTTTTCAGCAAAGGCCCTGTGTGGCCCGCTCCAGGTTTAAACTGGGACACAGTCCTGTGTGCTGGAAGTTTCCTACAGGTGCCTCTCTGTATTAGCAAAGGCCTTGTGTTAGTTTTATGTCACCGAGACCAAAATACCTGACAACAGCTTAGAGGAAGAAAAGTTTATTTGGGGTTCGTATTTTGAGAAGTCTCAGTCCAGAGAGAGCCGACTCCATTGTTCTGGGCCCAACATGAGGCAGAGCGTCACAGCAGAAGGGCATGGCCAGGGGAGCTGCTCCCTTCATGGCAGCCGGGAAGCAGAGAGAGAGGAGAAGGGCATCAGCGAAGACGCACCCTTCCAGGGCACTTCCCCAGTGACCTCCAGCCACACCCCACCTGCCTACAGTTAGTCCATTCAAACTAAAATGGACAGACTAGGTTGCAGCTCTCACAACCCAGTCACTTCACCTCTGAACAGTCGTGCACTAAAGCAGGAGATTTGGGGGACACCTCATCGAGACCATTGCAGGCCTTATTCATCCCCTGAAAGTATTCAGCATTTTTGATTGATGGAACCCGAGGCTAGACCACTGTTAATGAGGGTCATTTTGATGAGAGCTACCAAGAAACCTTCAATAAAAAGAACATGGAGCCCCTGGCAACATCACTGCCTTTGCCCAGGGACTTTCTCCCCCACCAGTACCCCACGCCAAGCCATCATTCTTTGCATAATGAAAATATCAACACCTTTTATATGTTCGCTTAAAACAATTTATTCGTTATTATGAAATGCTTTTAATTTTTTTATTACTTAGTGAATAATAAATTTGAATCACCGACAATGCGATAAGTATTCTCAAGAAATAGCCACAGTGAAGACTCAGTACTTAGACATTTTTTTAATGAGCCAATAAAAATGTAAGATGTTTATTATGATTCATGTTCACAATCAGAAAGCTTGATAATGGACCATAGGCCATGGGCTCTCATCCTTCTGGATCCTAAAAGCAAGCGGCAGAGTAGAAATCAGAGGAGGGCTTGATCCTCAGACATTCTGCCTATCTCAGCACATGGACACTGCCAGTGCAGTGCCACTCTGTTTTAAAGCTAGAGATAAAAAGAGTGGCAATGATCCCCAGCACTGGAAGAAGAAAAAAAAGGAGGCATAAGTTGCAATGTTGTATCTGAAGCAGGAAGGAACTGACCAGCCTTCACTGTGTTTCACAAGATCGACATGATTATCTAGCTAGTAAAACGACTCTGAGTTCTCAATAAATTAAATCTGCAACATGTTCCACGGTGGGCACAAACAATGACGGGATTTGCTAAATTATTATTGATGCCTGTGGGCAGAAGAGCCCTATCGGGAGGCAGGCCCTGAGCCTCACCCCTCAGGAGTCCATTCTTGTGGTTTCTCCACACTCACCTCCAGAAAGCTGACACCATAGATCTGGCTTAGCTACGTCAGATCTCACTCACGGTACTTCCAGTCAAGTGGGACAATGAAGCTTGGTCATTTGTCTGGATCATTTCCTCTGAGTTTATCCCCCTTACTCCAGTCCATGGATTCTATTCTGTGAACTGCTTCACCTCCTGAGTCAGACAAGACCAGGGAACATGCCTCAGCAATTCCAAAGTTCCAATTCCCAAAAGTAAGTGATAGTGTAAGGGAACCCTCCACAGGGCTTCCAAAAATAGAAGTCACAGGTCATAAGAAAAATGCTTTCACAGATGTCCACAGTAATCAATTTACTCCCCAACTCTGTTAAAGATGAACTTCATAGCCAAAGAAAACACTTGGAAAGTGTTTGAAAGGCTGCATGCATTTAAAAAGTAAATAAATAGGATCATCTTCAAAATAATATTAGAAATTTAACATCTGATTGCTAAATAAAAATGATTTGGTTGGAGGTGCAGTGTAATACATCCAAAACATTGTCAGGTTTATTTGCAAAATGGGAGGAGACTGCAGCAGATGGTGTCTTAGTCTGCTTAGGTGACTATAGAAAATGTCATAGACCAGGTGGCTTAACAGCAATGACTTATTTCCCTCAGATCTGGAAGATGGAAGTCAGGGTGCCAGCATGGTGGGGCTCATGGTGAGGGCCCTCTTCCTGGTCTGCAAATGGTAGTTTTCCTGCTATGTTCTCAGCTGGCAGGGAGAGAGGTCCTCCCTCACACATCTGTCTGTCCTCCCTCACACATCTCTACTGTCATGAAGGCTCTACCTTATGACCTAATTACCTCCCAAAGTCCACTCCCCAAATACCGTGGCACTGAGATGAGGGCTTCCACATCCGAAGACAGGGACACACATCCAGTCTATAGCAGATAGGAAAACTTTACATTTTGCCACACGCAAGTCTAGGACCGGATGTTTGGAACTTCCAAGATCCTGACCCAGGTTACTAACAACTGTTACCTGTAGGCTTGTTATTCTTAGGCTAAAAATATCCTCCATGCCAAGTAAATTGGAAAAGAAATAAATCTTCTCAATACTTACCTATAATGACTCTTCCTTTATAAATACTACATCAAACTTAGTTGCTATGCCAAAAAGCAGTGCAAAATAGGACATTCCGGAACATTTGAGCCATAAAAGACACCAAAACAACAAATATTTGGTATCACCACATGGTCAGTCGTGTACAAAGTAATTTTGTTCTTAAAAGATAGAGAGTAAAACTGACACAGAGAAATGCTAAATGACAACCAGGAATATAAATATACTCCCTCAAAAGGAAAGAAATAGAGACGAGAGATCAAGCTAGGAAATGGTTCATCTACAAGTAAAACACTACTTACTTTTTATTCTTCATTTCCTTTTTCTCTTTTTTATTGGTCCACAGTAATTATATATAATAGTGGAATTTGTTGTTACATATTTGTGCAGACACATAACAATATAATTCAGTCAATGTCATTCCCCCAGAACTCCCCTTTAATAAAGCAGTACTTAAATTTAATAAGAACAGTTTAATAGGAACCATGAAAAACTTAGCTCTCCTGCTAGGCACAGAGGTATACGCATGTAATTTCTACCTACTCAGGAAACTCAGGAAGGAGGATCACAAGTTCAAGACCAGCCTGGGTAACTTAGTAAGATCCTTTCTCAAAATAAACTTTAAAAGGGCTGGGGATGTGGCTCAGAGGCAGATTGCTCCTGGATTCACTCCCTGGTACCACACACAGATTAAAAAAAAAAAAAATGCAGTGTGTAATTCCAGCTACTCAGGAGGCTGAGGCAGGAGGATTGCAAGTTCAAGAAAGCCTGGGCAACTTAGCAAGACCCTATCTCAAAATAAAACTTAAAAAGTCTGGAGGGGCTGGGGAGATAGCTCAGTCACTAGAGTGCTTGCCTTGTAAGCACAAGGCCCTGGGTTCAATCCCCAGCACCCAAAAAAAAAAAGTCTGGAGCTTGGGGATGCATCTCAGTGATAGAGCACCCCTGGGTTCAATCCCCAGTACCACCAGAAAACAACAACCAAAAAAAACCAACTCAGATGTCCAACTCCTGGTACATATTAACTAATAAGTATTCTAGTTTGGACTTTGTCATACTAAAAAAGAAAAAGGGGAGGGGCTAGAGGTGTAGTTCCATGGTAAAGTGCTTGTTTAGCATGTGCAAGGTCCTGGGTTAGATCCCCAGCACCACAAAAAGAAAGAAAGCTAAAGAATACAACTGTTTCCATAAAGCCTTTCCTCTGGTTGCTTAAACCACCAGCTCCTTGAGTTTCATGACACCACTGAGTCCTACAGCTTTCGTCTCCTAAAGACCAAATTTCATCTGACATAAGAGGGTATTGATAATTAGACACTCCATTGTCTTATATACTACCAATGAAGAAAAAGGGTCACCAAATCTAAGCCTTATCCAAATCTCAGATGAAAATATGACACATGCCAGTCGAGATGGCACATGCCTGTGTTCCCAGCTTTTCAGGAGCCTGAGACAGGATAGTAAGTTCAAGGCCAGCCTGAGCAGTTTAGCAAGACCCTGTCACAAAATAAAAAGGGCTAGGGATGTAGCTCAGGAGTAGAGCACTGGCTGGGGATGTGTCAGCCCTGGACTCAATCCCCAGTGCCACAAAAAAGAAAAATAAGGATATATGCATAATCATAGATACAGATAAAGATATGCACACACATACACACACATATATGTATATATACATGTGTACAAAGCACATCTATGTTTCAGTGTAATACAGTAAACCTTAATCTGAAGTCCTTCAAGCCCCAGTGTCACCACCCTAGCCAGGCCCTCTTCATATGTCAACTGAGGCTCAGCAATCACTGTCTAACTAGTGTCCTTTCCTCTTGACCCCTCCATCTATTCTTTTCTCCACTGCCAAAATGACAATTTCACAAATGATGATTTTTACAACACATTCTGATGGTACAATATGAATCTGATCATTTTTGGCTTCGAAGTCTTCAAGGGTTTCCTAACGCCTTCAAAATAAAGGTCTAACTGCTCGGGGGCGGGGCTGCCAGCCCCTAAATGCCTGACTGCTGTCGTCTGTCCAGCCTCCTCTCTCAGCACCTTCTCCATGAGTGCTCACCTCAACCGCAGCTGAGTTCGACCTCTCACTTTTTTTTTTTTCTTTTTTTTTTTTTTTTTCAGGGCCAAGGACCGAACTCAGGACCTTGTGCGTGCAAAGCAAGCGCTCTGCCACTGACCTAAATCCCAACCCCTTCACTTCTTCATTTAGAGCTCTCAACCACTCCTGCCCTGCTTCCTCTAGGAGCTCACCCCCTTTTCCTCCTTCCGGCTCTCTCCCACCCATACACCTGTCAGCTAGTATGTAAAAGCCAGCCCTGCCCACGCTCCCCAGGAACACGTGTAATCCCTACTGTGTGCTCCCTCAGCACTTGCACTTTGCCTGCAGAGCACTTTGAAAACTTGGAATGCTTTGCTTCATTATTGGCTTAACTGTTGCCTTTCCAACTGGAAGTTCTATGCCAACAAGGCTTAATTGTAATCAGAACTGATTCCATTGTCTAGCACAGTATTTGGCACATGTACCTGAGGGTGCACCGTAATAGTCACTAACTGACCAAAAAAAATCTCGGATGACAGCTAATACAATTGTCCCATTGTTTGACAGAAACTAGGACTTTCAGGTGAGTGCTTCTCTACGTGTGGTCCTAGGAATATAATTAACTGATTTGACATCCCCTCACCCTGATTTGGGGGATTGGCATTCGATTCACCTGAATCAACTGAGTTAAGAATGGGAGAGGGGCAGGGCACACTGGCATTGTTATCCCACTAACTCAGGAAGCTGAGAGAGGTGTATCACAAGTTCAAGGTCAACTTAGCAAATTAAGCAAGACACTCAGCAACTTAGTGAGACCTGTCTCAAAATTAAAAAGTACAATTAAAAAAAAAAATAGGGGGCTGGGGAGATAGCTCAGTTGGTAGAGTGCTTGTCTTGCAAGCACAAGGCCCTGGGTTCGATCCCCAGCACCTCAAAAAAAATATATATATAGGGAACTGGGGATGTGGTTTAGTGGTAAAGCATCAAGTATTCTTGAGTTCAATTCCGAGTACCCAAAACACAAACAAACAAACAAAAAGGACAAGAGGGGAGTGCCCCAGAAAGAATTTAGAGTACAATTAGCAAAGGGAGAATGAAAAAGTTCAGAACAGCAAAAACAAAAGATAATCACTTACTACATAAGCACCTTTTCCTACCCATATAGAAAATAAATTCTAGGCGTGGCACACCAGAGACAACACTATCTGTATGATCCCATAGAATGTGGCATTCTTCTTTAATAAGACTGACGGGCCAAGTGATTCTTCCATACTGATCTATACCTTAGGTCACAAATATACACGCAAGCAAAACTTCATAGCAGATTGTTCATACATTTTGGAGCAAAAAACTAAAATCTCCACTAAAAATGGAAGATGTCTAGCTACATAAGCATCAAAATAACCGAGTAGCTGGGCACAGTGGTGAACACACACACCTTTACCAGCAGCTCAGGAGACTGAGACAAGAGAATCAAGAGTTCAAAGCCAGCCTCAGCAACTTGGTGAGGCCCCAGGCAACTTAGCAAGAACCTGTCTCTAAATAAAATATAAAAATGGGTTGGGGATGTGGCTTAGTGGTTAAGTGCTCCTGGGTTCAATCACCAGTAATTAAAAAAAAAAAAAAAAAAAAAGAACCAAGTGACAAAGAATGCAGACTCTGAGGGCAAGTTGCCTGGATTTAAATACCAGCTCCAGTTCCACACACTGCTATGAAAGAGTCTCAAGTGACCAATGAGAAAATGAAGCCGAGTATTGAGAAATAAGCACGATGTGCTACGTTTTTGTTAAAGAGAGAAAATAAGAATCTATGTCTGCATTTATTTATTTATATACATACAAAGAAACTCTGGAAATAGGAAATAGTAACACTGGTTACAGTACATTGGTTTCAGGAGGCAGTGAATAGCTCCCAAGGTCACAGAGAAATTTTTTTAAATTATTATTTTGATTTTGAACCTCATGAATGCATCACTTATTCAAAAAAAATGAAATAAATTATTTTCAAAAGGAATGATAGGTAAAGAGACACTTCCCAGATAGTGCTGAATTATTTCAAGTCTCTGTGTTTCACCTATGAAATGAGAACAACTGTACCTCCTCAGAGGGTTGAGATAAAAATTAAGTAAGCATTAGCACGATGCTGGGCACGCAGGAAGCGCTTAATAAGAGTCAGGTGCAATGCTGCTGCTGATTTTGGTGACTTTGAGAGTAATATAAGAAACAAACTGCTGTAAATTAAGAGAATTGACACAGACTGTCCTTGATGGAACTTTGGACACACTCCTTAGCCCTCTGTTCTTCAGGTCTCATCCTTGGGCCCAGTCTGCAGCCAGCCTCATCCAGTTTCAGCAAGAAACCTGCTAAGTTGGTCTAATGAGAACTCTCCCACCCTGGCTCCAGGGATCTGATCACCCTGGCCTGCCTTTGGCAAGAATCCTGTTAGGTCTGTTTAGCAAGAATTACTGCCCCGCAGCCCCTGCCCTCCTCCCCCAGCTCCAATCCTGGCTGTCAATTCCCAGATGTCTTTCTGGATTCAGTTGAGCCTGATCTCTCTCCCCTCTTGTGAGCTATCACAACAGTCCTGAATAAAGCTTTCCACTTTTTAACAAGTAACAGAATAACATTTTTTGCTTTAGCAAGATGAATTTTTAAATATACCCCATAATTGAGCTCTATATAGTTTTTATACACTTCAGTGTTATCTGGCCATTTGTACTAGAACAGGTGTTCTCCAGGTAAACATCCTCTGGGCACCAGCAGAACCGTCTCATGGCAGAGTCCCCAGCTGGACAACCTGTGCCTAGCTCACTATTTAAAATTCAGAATGAATTTTCCCACAGACATTATCGCCTAAGACGTGGTCTCAGGAGTTGATTCCAATTGCACTATGGTATGTTAGGATACACTGTGGATTAACAGGCTTTGTGTACTCGGATATGCTGTGAAACATTGTGGATTAAAGCGGCTTTATGTGTTCACTTTAGAACCTGGAGACTTTTTTTTCTAATATGGTTCCTATGAGAAAATCAGTTCCAAGGCACAGGAAGCCCAGAAACTAGGAAAGTCTGCCCCTCCTCATCCCTGCCCCTCCACCCCTCTCCCCAAAGCAGCCAGCCTCAGAAAGGAAGCCCAGGGCTCACAGAGGCACCCCGCTCCCCATCACTGTGCCACGCCCTCAGTGTTAGGGGGAACTGTAACCCCCTACCACCCACCGGAGAGCCCAGGCGGCCACCGTCCCTACTCTTCACCTGAAATTCTAACAAAATTGCTCCTCGCCCTCATCAGATACTGGAGACCTTGGCCTCTGCTCATCCCTGTGCACTGGTTCCCCTCAGGCTTCATGCAGCCCCTCCCTTTGCCATCCCCTCCCAAAGGAAACGTCTTTCCCGAACCCACCTTGCCCCGGCCGCCTGGTCTCCACCGTTTCCCACAGTTCACATTCCTTCTCCCAGGCCTCTCTCCAATCCAGCTTTCAGGAATGCTACTGATCCAAAGCCCAGCTCCCGTCATGATCTGCACTCTCCTCACTCAGCCCCGGATGACTGAACCAATTTCCTGTCTTGCTTGCTTTCCTTCTGGAGTTCCTTGAGGGCCAGGACAAGCACAGCCCCTTTAGGACGTCCCACCCCAGCACACACACATCACAGACATACACATATACAAAGACAACACACATACACATCTATCACACATACACCACAAACACAATGCACAGGCATGTACATACATGCACATACACAACACACACACAGACACAGGAGACACAACTCATGGTGAATAGGGCTTGGTGGTCCTGTGTCTCGGTAAGTCAAAAAGGAAGCAGAGGGCATTATAGTACGATGCCTATAACCCATTAAGAAAAGAGGTGAGAGCTGGAGGTGTAGCTCAGTGGTAGAGCACTTGCCTCACATGCACTAGGCCCTGGGCTCCATCCCCAGCACTAAAAAAAAAAAAAAAAAAAAAAACGTGAAACAGTGTCAATACCTAAGCAAAAAGTTAAATACTATGAAAAAACAGACCAAGATGGAAACATGACACTCTTAAGACAGAAACACAACACTTTCCTTCTAAAACCACCAACATTTGTTTAAAGACAACCAGGTGCAGTGGTACACCCCTATAATCCTCCACTGTAAATCCCAGCGGCTCAGGAGGCTGAGGCAGGAGGATTGCAAGATCAAAGCCAGCCTCAGCAGTTTAGTGAGGCCCTAAGCAACTCAGTGAGACTCTGTCTCTAAATAAAATGTTTTAAATGCCTGAGGATGTGTCTCAGTGGGTGCAAGTCCCCTGGGTTCAATCCCTGATACCAAAAAATATTAAAAAATGAAAAAAAAAAAAAATATATATATATACACACACACACATATATTTTTAAAAAGGAAATGCTCCAGCTTAACATATATAAGGAACAACAATGTTCTTTTCTTTCTTTCTTTCTTTTTTTTTTTTTTTTTTTTTTGAGACAGGTCTTGCTATATTGCCCAGACTGGCCTCAAATTCAAGGGCTCAAGTGATTCTCCTGCTTCAGCTTCCCAAAGTAGCCGTACTACAGTTGCATGCCACCATGCCCACCTCCAGAAAACAATTATTTTGGGCTAACTAGGTGGCATGATCATGAAAAGTGCTTTCTAAGCATCACCACATTTCATTCTCATAACAGCCCAATCATTATCTCCATTTTGCACGAGGCAACTGAGGCTCAGAGCAGTAACTTGCTCAGGGTCTTAACAAGCAGGGCAAGAGTTAGGGTTGGAACCCAGGAGCACTTTGTCCAGATTCAACCTCAATTCCTAAGTGTAACTAACTCCCTCTTTACAGTACTTCCAACACATCTACAGGTGGAGGAGGGCACAGGTGGTAGTTCCTGGGAGATAATGCTCCCACCAACAGTGCATTTCTACCTCTGCCTGCCTCTGAGTTGCTTTACACAATACAGCAAACTCAGGAGCTAGGTATGAAACCCAGACAGGTCAAATAACTTGGTCAAAGTCACTCAGCTCAAGGGAAGAAGTCTGTTTTCAAAGGCAGGCTGCTAATGCTTATGAATCCCTGCTGCAGGGTTCCCCCGACCTACCACACCACCAGGCAGTGTAGGGTTAGAAACCCCCCACCCCTCCCCAGCTCAGAGCACACTTCTTCAAACAGCCAGCCATGAAAAGGACACTACCTTACCCAGGAGGTAGGATAAAGTGGCAAAAAAAAAAAAAAAAAAAAAAAAAAAAAAGTTTAATTAAATCAACTAAGGAAAATAGTGCCCAGTACGTGACATACAATGAGCATTCACTGGTAGCTATTAGAAGTGAACTTTTCTCTTTAAGTCTATGCCATTTTCCTTATCAAACTGGATCACCCTTGTTCTTTTTATCGTTTTCTTTGTGATACATGAGTCTGTAAAATGCAAAAAGGATATAGTGAAATAGAGTTGAGGGAATTTACTTTTTCTCTACTGAGCAGCCTCTTCCCCAAACCTTTTTTTTTAAGGAATTATTTAGTACTCAAAATGACACCACAGTGCGTTATAAATAAAAAGCACACCAAACAAATAACGGAGCCCTGGCCCCCGGGAGTTTCCATCTAGGCTATGTTCGCCGGTGCAAAGCGCTTCAGCGGCTAATTAACATCTTGGGTTTGTTTTCTCAAAATCCAGCCCATTGTTTCCCCTGTGAGCACGATCCGAAGCCTTAGCCCATAACGCGCTTATGCCTGCATCTTCCTGCCAATAAAACCGCTTAAACCACCAGAGGTTAAAGCAATTAATATTAGATGAAACCCCCACCGCAGCGCGGATCCGCGGCCCCCGCAGCCCTGCGCGCCCCGGGGCTGCAGAGCCGGAGGAGGAGGGAGCGCCGGGAGCCGCCGCAGCACCGGTCCAGGCACCCCGGGTGCGGCGGGTTGTCTCCCCCTGCGGGGCGAGCTCTTGCAAAAGGAAACCGAAAATGAACAGGTTTGTCCGGCACTCTCTTGCCTTGAAGAATCGCGTCTAAACTGCAAAAATCCGCCAAATATCCAGTTGTGTCTTTTGCATTGCCGTTGTTAGGGCGACTTTTATATACACATCCAAGGACGGTCCTTTAACCCGACTTGTTAGAAAGGTAACGCTCTCTCCAAAGAAGTTCCAAGTCAGGATCTCCCCCGTTCTGTGTTCTAGAAACCCATCAACAGCCAAGCCCCCTTCTCTGGGTTTCAGATTGGCCCGCGGAGGAAGGCGTTGGAGGTGCATCTCCAAGCTCGTTCCCAGCACAGCGGGTCTGGCGTCCAGCACTCGGCAGATTTTAGACTACACGCCCTGGACTCGGGGTGGCGATGCGGGGAAGAGGGCAGAGGAGTCAAAATTAGAACCCGTGTCCTTTGTGCCATTCGGGTAAGAATTCTTACATTGTAAGTGCACTTAGTGTTCCTGATTTTACTTGAAGATCTTTACAGAAACCTGATATAAACTCCACATGAGACCCGCTGGGGTCTCCCAGACTTGTCCTAGCTGCAGCTACAAAGCAGAAAGCCAGTGAGCAGGTGCTTCGCTGGGCCTGGCACAAGCTGCGGGCTCGCCTTGCTCCCCACAGTCCCTAGGACTGGATTGGAAGTCACACCCGCGCCACTGCGGGAACCACGGTGTTCCTGTTTTGCATCGCACCTTACAGCCGGTGTGAAATGGAGCACTCTTTTCTAAGGCGACAAGAGCAATTTCTCACTGTGTGAGTACCTGTGGGGATTCCCACTAAATAAAACTGCTTGACGATGGCCTAATTTGTTCATTCAAGAAGATATATATTCCCCCTACCCATATATTATTGTTGTTATGGTTTCCGTTGTTGAATTATACATAAAAGGCCCAAGCTGCACCAAGCCTATTTTAGAAAAGAAACCATTTTCAGTATATGAATCTTAATGAGATCCTTATTTTAAATTGTGTAGGAGCAGATGCATTATTTTACACGCTTCTGTGTGTTTTCGACTATGTGTTATCCTAAATGTATTGTTTTTGTTTTAATATTATGTGGCACACGCCTACATGGAGGCTGAGGCAGGAAGATACCAAGTTTGAGGTCAGCCTGGTCAACTTAGCAAGACCGGGTCTCATGTAGCTCAATGAAGTGAGGTCCTGATTGACCTCTAGTAGTACCAAAAAAAATTTGTAAAATGCATTTTCTGGTTAGATGTTCATGCTCATTCACCACCTTAGACTTGTTGTTTGCCTTTTTGACCTTAGATTACTTTTTGGTGACCAAAAAAAAAAAAGGAGAAAATAGGTGTAATTAAAAAAAAAATTTTCCAAAATGATATACCATATCATGCCATTCACCCTTCAAAATACCAGTTTTGGGGGGTTTTGTTGTTGTTCTTGACTTCCTAGTTCACTTTCCTTTATAATAGTCTTTTCAAATATAAGTGCATTTACAAGCAGGTACTTCTCAGGGTGTAGTTTTTAGAACAACAGTCTTGCAAGCTCTAGTGCATTTAGGAAATGGGCAGATTCTCCTCTCCTGTGGTTATAAAGCTCACCGGAAGTTCCCATCAAGAAACCTGCTGAAGTTGGTGTGGTTCCACCTTTCCTACATTTATGTGCACGTGGAACCTTCTCCAAGTAAGAGTTATTAATATGCTCTGGAGCTTATATTTCTCAGATTACACTTTGGAAATCACTTTTTAAAACCATCTAATATATGGAATAAAAATATCTAATATATATATGTTTTAGGTCAAAGAAAACTGAGATGTTAAGATGCAGCATGGTAAGCAAATTTTTTAAGAGAATTAGGATCTCAAGTACTGTTTATGAATTTCACAAATCTATCTCTGTGGTTTTTGGGGTTTGGTTTTAAGGTGTGTGTGTGTGTGTGTGTGTGTGTGTGTGTGTTGGTGTGGTTTTTGTTTGTTTGCTTTTGCTTTAAGTAATTAGATCTGTGGACACCATGTCAGAATCCTGAAACTACACTGAACAGGAAATGGTTCAGAATATCCCATTTTCCCCCACGGAAAAACTATAACCTTAAGTATGGTACATTCCACTTTTGTTGAGTCAGTCTCTCCATGAGCCCCCAACACACCTGGAGTTTTTAAAAAATAGTCCCCTAGATAGAGACTCTAGCAGTGTTTGGAAGTGAATTCAGTGCTCGGGAGAATGGGCCACCCAGTCCGAACATATTATATTGCTCTAGTCCCACTCCTGCCCCCAAAGACAACCATGCAGCCAGCAGACTCTTAACTGTCCAAAAATCTGCATGATTGACAAGCCTTCTGTGTACTTTTTTCCCCATGTGACAGAGCTAACAGAAGAAAGAAAAAAATAGGCACAAACATCACCCTTGTGAATGAGACAGTCAAACTAGCAGCCTAAGGGTTGTTCAAACCGTGACCCATCTGGACTAATTTTTATCCCATGAAACCTTTTATAAAAGGAGCTCCAGGTGTGTGGAGCACCTGGACTAATAGGAAGAAGGAAGTAGCCAAATGAAAGAGGTTGCACTTAGTCCTTCCCAAGAGACCTTACAGAGAGTGAGACAGGATTTACTTTAAAACACCTGACAAACTGCCCTCAACGTCCCTGCCTACCCCATAGCACTTTCTCCCCTACCCCACACAGTAAGGCACAGAGGGCCACCTGGATAAAACTAAGGGATGACATTTGTCTCATACTGCTCTCAACATTTAATGGAGCAGGACAAGGGGAAAAAAAAAGAGAGAGAGATTTCTGTAAATACAAACTGATTGATTGACTGACTAACCAATGGTCCTTCTCAAGTTACTTATTATCTGAGAGAATCAGGACTCGAAATGCCAACACTTCCTGTTTCACCCCAGAAAATTAGTTTACATTTCAAGGGAGCCTCACATTTTGAACTGGACTTTGAAAAATGAACCCAAACAGGTTAGAAATAGTTCACAAATTCTATTCTACCCACAAAATTTGCATCCCTTCTGTTGATATTTGTCAAATGTCACCTGGCCCTTTTTATCCATTATCTCACCCCACTCAAACAGCCTGAAATTGGAAAGGTATATGTATATTTTCTTCTCAATTACCTAACAATTAAGAATGTGGGAGAAAATTTTGACAAGAAAGGCAAAAATATATCTCATGAAAGCCCATCGATTGTTTTTTAAAGATCTGATGCTTGGCTTGGTTAAGATTTAAGAAGAGGCTTAATTTCATCACTAAGAATTACTAGTATCACAACATATACCATTAAACAAGTGAGTCTATCCTGACAAACTTCATTGTTATCAGCCACATTAATATCCATAATCTGTTCCTTCAAATGTTGATGCTTGAACTGGCTAGATGTTTTTAAAAAGATAAAATTATCCACTGTGCATTTAGTTGAGAATATAGGCCAAGTTGGTGGCATACACCTGTAATCACAGCAAATGGGAGGCTGAGGCAGGAGGATCACAAGTTCAAAGCCAGCCTCAGCAACTTCATAGGCACTGATCAACTCAGAGAGGCCCTGTCTCTAATGAAATATTTAAAAAGGGCTGGGGATATGGATTGGTGGCTAAGCACCCCTGGGTTCAATCCCTGGTACCACCCCCCCCAAAAAAAAAAAAAAGAAGAATGCATAGCATACATCCACCTCTTAGGTCCTCGCTCTCTCACAGAAAATGGAAGTGATACTTAAATTGTCAAAATAAAACCCCTCAGAAGCCATATGTGTAAAAGACTTCCTCTTTCTTTGATATATTCAGTCCCCTAAGGACCAGAAGAACCGAAAGAGAACTTTCAGGCTGTCCATTCCCAGAAATGAAAGTATCTTCCTGTTCAAAATAAGTAATTGATTATGGTAGTCTAGAAACAATTTAAACAATAATACTGTGCTGTGCAGTCAAATAAAGTACAATCACAGCACAGGAAAGTATATTCGATTTTATAGCATGTGAGAACCTTTGATTCAAACAATAACCAAGCTCTGTCCTTTGCTTCTTTGGTGCTCAACTTCCTAACAAATGCATATCAAATGTCTCTCCATTTTTGTGACCTTAGAAGTCCAGGACTCTTCATTCAATCTCACTCTACTCCTTCATAAAGACTTTGGGCAGTTTGATGCGACAATACATCAACAATCTATCCAAATCAAAGCCAGGTTACTGAAGGGATCTCAGGCCTTAAATTTTGCTGGTAAAAATTCTCTGAGGTCAGGAAAATGGGGCTGCTGCAGGTTTCTGTTTATGCTGCCACCTGTTGGCCTTTCAGGGAAATACATCACAGTGAGAGGAAAGGAGAACTGGCACGTTGTAATTCTATTTTATTTGTTAGGGTCCATAAATGCTTCTGACACTGGGGGAGTGAAGCTCACAGACCTGTTGGGGAGTATTATGAAAGCCTGGGCCCTCTCCCCATAAAAATAAAAACACATATGCAGAAGATTTTTGTAGACAAATTTCAACAACCTGAAGTTTATTCACATACCTACTTTTTAAACTACAAAGAGCAGATGATCCTCATTTTCTGTGTTGTGGCAAAAATTCTGTAAAATGGGTGAAAGTGGGCATTCCTGGAGGATGATTAGACTGTGAGATTATTTGGAAGATTTTAACCTCAAATGATTTTTTAGTTCAAAAATTGGTAGTTATTGCAAGGAAAAGGAAAAAAAAAAAAAAAATTATAAACTTTCCCTGTAGCCAGGAACATTTGGGTTTCATTTCAAAGTTAATCAATGGGAAAGGCTCTCTGGGAATTCTGGGTGGTATTTCCAACAGAAACATTATGCTTTTGACACCTTGGTTGTTGATATCTTAAATCTTCCCCATCTTTGAGTTTTGGATCAGGTGACAGGGCCTGGTGCACATGGTGTGTTTATTTGTTTAGCTTCTAGAAATGTCTTTCAGTGTTAATGTGAATATTTTTGAAGCACAGATTACACAGAGCTGTCAGCTGCCTCTAAGATGTTTTGAACATAAGCCAGTGCTCTCTGGATCTGGAGGCTTCCCTACCCCACCCCCAAAATGAAGCCTTTCCTACCTATAGAAGAGAGACTGGCTGAGTCCTTGGAGCCTCTGAAACACTGCTCACACTAATCCGCCCAGTCTTCCTCCCTAATGGAGTGATTGGCAGACACCTAAAGAAGTATCGATTGGTCCAGTCCGTCCAGCGCGCTGGTCCTTTCACCTGTCAATGTGACCAAGGTATTAGCCCAGCAGCACTTGGAGCCCTATCCGCTTCCCTTTCATAAAATTAACCCTCCCTCTTGAGCTCCCCCTGATATGGGCCGCAGACTTCGGGAGTAAGCAACATGCAGTGATAGAACCGGGTCCCTGAGTCCACCTGGAGGAGCAAGTTCCCCCCATCCTGCTTTTTATCCTCATTAAGTTTGATTTTTATCTTTGCCAGTACTCTCATAACTCTCAGTGTGTTATTCCATCAACATGCAATATTTTCTCTTGAAAAATAAATCATCATCATTTTATGGGAGAAAAAGATTCCCCAGCGCACCACAAGCGCGCTAACAACAGCTAACAACAATTTGCCAGATTCCTGCCTGATGAAGCAGTGAGCCCTAATAGTGTAGCTGCTGCCTGGCTCTGGGTTGTTTCAGGAGGCTTGACATTTTATTAATGTAATAAAATGTAGCTTTTACAGTTATCTACAGTATGTAATTACAAATGCATATTATTGATATTATCGGCTTGATGCTTGAGTTTACTTTTCCATTTAGAAACTCTGCATTTTATACATTAATTATACAAAGAATTAATGATGGTTTACCCAAGTCTGTTCACAAGCAGACAGTGTAGGAGCAATTACACTCATCACAGAGTAGTCCTCTCTTTAGTAACATGCTTTGTTCCAAAAGATGATTTTAAATGCAATTGTTTCATAAACATAAACTGGTGCTATACAAAGAATGAACATTCACACAAAATCCAGCTTTCGAAGAGAACACTTGACCTTAAACATGGCATCAGTTCTGATTCTTCTTGCTTTCCAATTCTTATAAAATTTCACATAGCAATATTTATCTTTTTAATTTATTCTTTGCAGCACAGAAATTGTTTATGGCTCCAAACTCAACTTACCCAAAACAAACCCACCCCAGGTCTTCATCCCAGGCCTCTGTCTCAGGGGATGACACCACCATCAAGCTCCCAAAACTGAAAACTGCCCCCATCTAATCCATCACCGAGCTCTGTTGATTTTTGCTTCCCAATTATCTCTTGAATCTGTTCACCTTTCCCCAAGTCCACTATCACACTCTGGTTTAAGCCACATCATGTCTTACCTGGGCCCCTGCAGTGGTCCCAAAACCCATCTCCCACGCCCAGTTCAGGTCTGTCTCAAATCCCTTTCCCATGTCACAGCAAGAGAAGTGACATGAAACCTAAGTGACATGCCTCCCTCTTCCCCACTGAAGACATTGCTCTGTTGATCTTGAGATAATCAGCAAACTCCTTCCCACCGCCCACAAGTCTTCCTGCACGGTTTGGCCTCCTCTAGCATTGGGCTTTCCCTAGGATCACATGATCTTCTTCAAGTCCCTCAGCACTGGCTCTCCCTGTCACAGGGGCTTGCAGGCCTGTGTTCTGCTCCTGTGTGCTAGCTGATACTCTCTTCTTTCAGATCCAACCAAAGCTTGTTTTTTCCAGGAAGTTTTCCCTTACTGGGCCAAATTCTCCTATTGTGAGCTTTCTTAGAACACCAGTACCTCTGGATCACATTGCAGTCTTAGGATTTCTTCTGTTGGTTTCTGACTGTCTCCCTGCTTTATCTATAAGCTACACGGAGGCACTGTCTGCTTTCATTCCCCTGGATCTGCTCCGGTGTCTTGCAGAGGAACTAGCATGTAACAGATGCTAAATAAACATGCCAGTTGACGGTTGGTTGGTTGGTTGGTTGGTTGGTTGGTTGGTTGGTTGGTTAGTTGGTTGGTGCAATGAATAAATGAGTAAATCACAAAATAATGCTTCATGCCAGGCTTTATGAGTCATGGACTCTGATGCCAGACTTCCTGCTTTTTGAATTCCAGTTCTGCCACTTACTGACTGACCTTTGGCACATTGTATAAGCTCTCTGTGCCTCAGTTTCTTCATCTATAAAATACAGATAATAATTATATGTACCTTACAGAATCATAATGAGGTTTAAATGAGTTGACATATACAAATCACAATGAGCGTTGCCTGGAACATAGTGAACATATATTTCCCTATCATTATCATCATCTTCTCATCAATGGTGATAAAAATATCCACAAAGAAATTAAGGGCCTCTGACATCATTATAATGTTAAATATCTTGAGTTCTTATCCTGAACCTTGTGATACATTGAATTTATGCCCATCCGAAGTCTCATCCCTTAGCTATGTTGTGGTCTATGTCCTTGCTCACCATTTAACAAAAACCAAAAAACAAAAAGCTTTTCTTTTCATTGGAATCATTTGCCTTCCTCGAAAGTTAATCCTAGCCCAGCAAACACGGCAGAAGCTGTGGCTGAGCGAATCACCATTCAGTCTCTCATCATCTGTTGGTGGCGGGGTACACTGGCGCTCTCCCCCTGGAGACAGGTGCTCATCATTATAAGCAAAACATCCTTCCCAGCTGTCCTGGTCCCCATTCCTACCTCAGGAAGCTCACCTCCATCCTGGGTTTCTATTCCGGCACATTCTCAGAGATCACTACAGTGCTTCCATGAAGCCCTCCCAAATCATAGTCTCTTTCCTTCACCAAACTAGTCCAACTTTTTGTTGGGCATGTTTTCCTTCTTAACTAGATTGTAAATTACTTAAGAGTGAGGCTCTTATTGCACACAGCATATTGCTTTAGGAAATTGTCTTTTTTCTACCCAGTTAAATTTTTTCAAGAATGACCAAATGCATACACAAACAGATAAGAGCCCAAGGAAGAACTCATCTCCCTCTTTCTTTTGTAGTAATAGTAATAGATGTCACAGTTTAGGTGCCTGTGATTTTTAAAGCAGTTATTTCCACCTTAATTACAACCACAACATAGATCATCGCTAAAATTCCTTGACACTAAGGTTCTAGTCCAGATTTCTTACAGCAAATAACTGGAGTGAATGAAATTGGAATAAGAATTTTTGGCTGGGTGCGGTGGCACATGTCTGTAATCCCAAAGCCTCAGGAGGCTGAGACGGAAGGATCGAGAGTTCAAAGCCAGCCTCCGCAATGGTGAGGTGCTAAACAACTCCATGAGACCCTGTCTCTAAATAAAATACAGAAAGGGCTGGGGATGTGGCTCAGTGGTCAAGTGCCCCTGAGTTCAATCCCCGGTACCAAAAAAAGAAAAAAAAGAAACTCTTTCACAAGAATGGTAGACTTCATAAAATCTGAAGCAAAGCAGGAGGTTGACATCCTTGTTTAGGAATAGAGAAGAAAGAAAGAAGGCCACCGGTACTGATGGTGTCTTTGCTATGTGTCAGCCGCCATGCTAGGCGCCTTCTAGTGGGTTATGACTGCACCACACACAAGCACCAACACCTTGGTTTCATCCCCACTTTACAACTGAAAGCCTGACTCTAAGAAGGTTCACTTCTTTTGCTAAGCGTTCTGCAGCTATTAGCTGTCAGGCCTGACACTTGAGCCCAGGCTATCACACAGAATGCCACCATGAGAATTCTACCCTCACCTACTTCATTAGGTCGTCTTTACAATGGCATGACTTGCAAATCCCTGCCCCGTGGCATAATCATTTTCACTTTCCTACAGATACTTCCCTCTTCCAGAATGCTAAAATTCATCTCGCCTCTAATTTTGTTACTCTGCCCTACCCTTAGATACAGTCACCTCTCTTCCTAAGCCTTGTTTCCTTCCTGCCCAAGGACACATTCCCCAGGGTGTTGGTCCCCAGCCCTCCAGGCCATACTGTCTCTGACCCCTCCCACAGTGTTCAGGGCCCTTCCTGGAGTCTGACATTTGACCAGAAAAACCATAACGAAAACACACATGGAAATTTGGTCTGGACCGCTGATAACTGTACAGTCATTTAACAACCTTCTATACCCAGGAGTGCAAGTCTACAGCAATGATGACAAATGACACCGACCTAATGACCACAGTAATTCACTGTCCTGTTTAAAGAAATTATTTAGCAAAGTCAAGGTTAAAACCATGTAATGGAACAAATTAAGGGGTACTATTACAGGACCTCCATCACACCTTCAGCATACACCAACTACTTAGAAACATAGCTGTATTGAATATTCGTCTACATTTTAAAATCCCCCCACCCACGCCCGTAACAGTTTTAAACATCTCAGGAGGGAAAAAAGAAAAAAAAGTGTCAGGAGAGATTGAGACCTTATAGAAATTTTTTCTCAGAATCTTTAACCAATATGATTTTTGCTTTTTTAATATACTTTTTACATTTTGAGTATGAACATTTTAAGATTAGAACAACAGGACGGCCCTTTTCATGACTGAGAACAGTCTGGCCTAAGTTTCAGCCCTGTGCTGACATGCCACCCCCATTTGCCAGGGGGAAAGGCAAGGGAGACTTTTTTCCCTAAGAAGTCATCTTGAAGGCTGTCCCTGAATGGGCCCGCTGGGGAAGGCAAGGGCAGCCCTGTCACCTGAGGGGAGAATATGCATCCGGTGTTTTGAAGGGACAGTTGTTCTGAGATGCCCAGGGAGCCCTGTTTTTCCTGCCCTCTCTGGAATCATTCTGCATATGAAATGAAGGGAAGCAGGGGCTGCATTTTCAAGAGCTCCACAGCAGCCTCACATTCCGTGACACAGGATGTTTGCCATGCCACCTCCTGGGGGGCACCGGTTACCTACGCAGTTCACTCGCCAAGCTTTCACTGGATTAATCTGTAACCAAAGAAGCGAAAGAAATAATTTCCCAATCTTGCACATCTAGGCCATTTCCAGATTCCTTTGGGTAGAAAGCAATCACCAGCTAGGACCCCTCCACCCTGACATATTTATTCTCCCACTTCAGATTCAAACCCCTGAAACAGGTGAACAAAAATATAGCAAAAGCAGAATGCTTGTCCACAGTATTTACATGCTTTACATACCTTCAAAATATGTGGCTTATTAATGACTGATTCACCAGCCTCTTCAATAAGCTTTTTTATTAGCATGACATCCCTTAACTTCTGAGTGTCAAACCTTCTTGCACTGTGCGCGTCTCCTTTATGATATTTAATATAAAGATAGAACAGTATTTATATCCCTCACAATAAGAGAATGGATTGTTTTAAGGTTATACAGCCTAGATGTGATAAAGAAAGAAGGAACCTTACAAAATGATAAATATTTTCATTAAAAACTTTAAAACTAAAAGTTCAAAGATATGTTCTCCTCTCTTATTTCTTGTCAAAACATGACTTAAGACCCAAAACTAATCTACTTTCAATTTTATTCCATATTTCAGTGCTGTCATAGTACTCAGCAGAGAGTATTGGAATACGATCATTTTTTATTTTGTTGATGTTACCGACAGCTTTATTTCACAAAGCAATCTTATACTATGTCTACCAGTGGCAGGGCATAGAGGTCAAATAGTCTATCCTTACAGGTAGAGAGCTTATTAAACGGCACGTCTATTAAACCCGATGGACAACATAAAGAAACATTTCAGCAAAATACTTTTAACATAGTTCAATGAAGATATGGCTCAAAAGGGTAGTAAATAATTTAAACGGAGACCAATAGGGAATTTGTTACATTTTTTACTAGCATCTTCAAAATTATATTTCAAACAAAGTGGTTAGAATAGAGAGAAACACAAAAGCTACAGAGAACAGCCCAAGTTTTACAATCCTTATGTTGTGGCTATTTTCTCTGGCAAATCTAAAGGGTCGTGGTACTTCAGCTCAAATCCGAACATGAATAAATCACAATTTTATCATCAGTTCATTTAAAATAATCTAGCCATAAATTTTATGTAATCGTAAACAGAGAAAACAGCTTTTTAAAAATTACCTTCCTGATTGCCTTTTATTTTGTTGTTTTGGAAGAGAGTTAATTGTTAAATCTCATTTATGAATCAAGACAAAACTTCACTTCTAAGAAAACAACACCAGAAAAATTGAATGGAATTGATGTGGGGGATACTTGTTCACTTATTACATACTATATAGTGTGAAAATGTAAATGTGGGGTGGGGGCGTAGCTCAGTGGTAAGACATTCGCCTAGCATGCTTGAGGCCCTGGCCCAGTACACCAGTACTACAGAAGAAGAAAAATAATAATAATCTAAATGTGATTACCAAGGATTAGGGAAAAAAGAATGTGATCATGTAGAGTTGGGATTTTCTTTTCAAGTATCCCTGGTAATTCTTTTGATTATCAAAAAATCAAATCCTATCTTCTTTTTAATCACAATGTTTCCTCCGATATAGGTTTAACCATTTTTACAAAAAGAAAATAATGGAATCCGTGAAAGAGAACGCAAGCTGTGGTTTTGGACCAAAATGGCAAACTAAATCTGTTAACTTTTACTAAGTTTATCATAAATACTCTTCTTTTAATCATGGAATTGGGTCTCCAGTCTCTTACCAAGAATATAAACGACTTGAGCGAGGGTTATCAGTAGATTCACCTGGTGGGATAATTAATAAGACACAGAAACATAAAACACGAGTTGTTAAAGTTTACAATTACCTTCCCTTGCGGCTTCCCTCTGAACGCACTGTCCTTGCTTGAGCACACAGTAAATCATCTACCTAAATGTATTTGCACCCAATCATTTTTTAAAGTCACAATCTTTGTAGTGTCAACTTGTCAAGGGTCAAAGGGAAGAACAGGCAAGATTCCCAAATCAATCTGCTTGTAGAAACTGTCTCATTTCATTTCAAATTACCTGCTGTGGTTGGAGCAGGGTATGGACAAACTGCCTCCCTCCATAAACCATGACAGCACAGGTCGAACTTACGTGATCATTCATAAGGGGCAAGTCCTGCCGGCACTGTCATTAACTACTTTTAAACGGCTGTGCAGGGTTAAGTGATCTTGCAGGGCAACCGCAGATATAAATACTGTTTGGACAGTTTAATGTCAAGAGACAACTCCTCTGGGATTAAAACTGTGTAACCCAATAGGATGGTTGTCGATACAAGGATTAAGGTACTTTGGTATTGTTACTTGAAGTCAGGCCTTTACAGATGTTTTGAGCAAGTGACCCCATAGGAAGCCGAATGTCGTCCATCTACATCATGCAACTCCCAGTTGGTATTCTGAGAACATTAAAAAGAACTTTGAACATTCAGAGTTCCGCCCTTGCAAACAGTGTTCCTCTAAGGTCTACAGATGTCCTTGCAAGGCTGACCAGAAAATGAGCCATATGATGGTCTGAGCCTTGAGCTTCCAGAACTCAACGGGAATATCAAAGACCTAGTGCTGTCCATAAGCAGGACCATTGGTACCCTAACTCTGACAGTAGAGTCGTGATGTAAGAAATGACTGAAAAATGATTACATCAACTCTCTAGTGCCCCTTCCTGAAGGTAAACACTGTAGCAGTAAAAACTGATATTTACTGTTGAGCATCTGTTAGACACTGTATTAAGTGCTTCGTATGGGACATTATTTAAATCTCACAACCTAATGAGGAATCTATCTTTAGTCCCTGTTTATAAGTGAGAAAGTTGTGGATCAGAGGAAGCGATAATTTGTCTCAGGTCACACGGCTAGTGGTGATGGAGAATTGGAACAAAACTTGTGACTCTAGAACAAGCACTCTCAACCATGATGCTGCATTGCCTCCATTACAATTATTCCTCCTGTGAGAAATTCTACTTGCTTGACTTATAAACTATTTATAATATACACTGGCTTTGCTTTCTTTAACATACATTAGCTGTGTGCAAAAGCCTTCTGAATCATTAAAAGCAAAGAGTTGCTTAGTTACTTAGAGCCTGAGTGAATCAAATCAAGCTGGTACACAGACACTGCTATGGGAACATGAGGACTTTCCAGAAGGTATGTGGGCACAGAGAGTTGTAAGGAAGTCCATCAAAATCCTCAGCATCCATATGTTTTATTTCCTAAAAGCTATCATCCTGAGAAAATAGTGTGCTAATTCTTCCATTTTTCTACCCCCTTGCCCAATGAATGTTCTCCCATCTTGTGGCGCACACCTGTAATCCTAAAGCGGACGCAGGAGGAACACAAATTCAAGGCCAGTCCCAGCAACTTAGCAAGACCCTGTATCAAAACAAAAAGGGCTGGGGGCTTTACTCAGTGAGACAGCACCCCTGGGTTCATTCCCTAGTACCAAAAAGAAAAAGCATCTCCCCTCCCACCTGACAACCCCCTCCCAGCCTGACACCCTGCCCCAAGGGGGAGAACCTCTTCACCAGACTACAGAACAGGCTCCTAAACGCCCTGCCCCATGCAGCCCATTTAAGGGATGCATTCTGACGAAAAGCTTTCTCTGTGTTAGGAACTCATACCTATCACATGTAATATATTTATGATGGCTTTAATCAATTTCTAATAGTACCTCAAAATAGAAGAAAATGTTAACCTTCAGGACTTTCTAGTGATGGGATACTTGAAAACAATGTTTTAATTTATATATGCAGTATTATAGCAGATAATTAAATGGTAATTAATAAGACTTCTAAGCATACAGATATATTTCCTTAGGGTAAATATCTGGACAGAAAAGAGAACAGAAATATAATTCCAAGGAAAAAGGGGACAAGACTGTTGAAGAATTTGCGTATTTTATTGAGTACAAAGAACCACCATCAAACTCATGTTCCTTTGGATACATTCAAAATAAAATTTCTCAGCCTCACCGCTGTACCATTTGGGCTGAATAATTCCCTGCAGTTTGCTATCTAGTGCATTACAGGATTTTCTTGAGTGGGGCAGGTATTGGGACTTGAACCTGGGGTGCGCTACCACTGAGCTCCATCCTCAGCCCTTCTTTTCCCTTTTCTGTTTTAAGACAGGGTTTTGCTCAGGCTGGCCTTGAACTTGTGATCCTCCTGCCTCAGCCTCCTGAGTCCTGAGATTACAGGTGTGCACCACCAGGCCCAGCTGCGTCATGGGGTATCGAGCAGTACCCCTGATCTCTACATAAGTGTGCATGTACCACTGTAACCACTAAAACTGTCTCCAGTCATTGCACAACAGGGAAAGGGAAGAAATCAGCCTTACTTGAGAAACTGAAACAAGGAATATAACAAATTTATTATATATACATATATATATATATATATATATTCCCTCCCCCAGGGCTGAGGATCAAACTCACCATCTCACACGTGCTAGGCCCGCACATGTTCAAAATATGATATTTATTTAAGATGTCATTTGTGCACTAAAAATTATGCAAAAGGCTCATAATTTCTAAAAATCATTTTTAGAATATATATGGGTAAAAACATCCCACAACCACAGAGCGTAAGAGGAACAGTTGGTAACAACTGTGGTGCATGCAGAAGGAAGCTCTGCTGAGGCTGGATCATCCATCTCAACTGCTAGAAGGACTCGGGCCCTGAACTCAAAGGAAGCAGCAGAACATCACGCAGGCAGGGTCGCTGCGGTATATGAACATGGAGACTTGGAATAATGTCCATCTTAACAGAAGCAGAGGCCAGGGGTGCAGCTCAGGGTTAGAGCACATGCTCAGCATTCACAAGGCCCAGGTTCCATCCCCAGCACCAGAAAAAAAAAAAAAAAAAAAAAAAACTGCAGACAGAACCAAGAATATGTGTTAGTCCTCGATAATTTTAAAGCCATGTGTTCTGGGAAACAAGTATAACTCAGGAAGGTCGAATTAAGGAGACCCTGAAGAATTCCCTGGAAGGGTTAAGTATGTAAAGTCACACATCACATCTTATTTCTTTTGAATCTGTTGTAGTCATGGGTAACATATTTATTCATGCTTAAAAGCGAGTTTGTGGGGCTGGAGATATAGCTTCAGTTGGTAGAGTGCTTGCCTCACATGCACAAGGCCCTGCTGGGTTCAATCCCCAGCACCACCAAAAAAAAAAAAAAAAAAAATGAGTTTGCAAGCTGGGAGCAGGCCTGTAATCCCAGTGGCTCAGGAGGCTGAGGCAGGAGGACCACAAGTTCAAGGCCAGCCTCAGCAACTGGTGAGGCCCTAAGCAACGTGGTGAGACCCTGTCTCAAAATAAAAAATAAGAAGAACTAGGATGTACTCAATCCTCTCCAGCAAGAAAAAAAAAAAAAAAAAAAAAAAAAAAATTGTAAAGAGTACACAGAGAAGGAAAGCACCAGGGACCTTAGTCCTTTAAAGAAGAAGCCATCCAGACCCGATGTCCTACCACCAGCCACGCACCAGATGCCAGGTTTGAGGACAAACCAAACCTCCTTAGATTGTGGCAGGAAAACCACAGCCTCTAAAAATCAATCAATGACAATCACTCTGTTATAATTATTACACTGTTACTGAACTACATCAATGGTGCAATAAAGATCCTCAAGTGCCAACTACAATATCAAAGTGTTAAGTCACTACTTCTTTTATTGGGTATCTTTAGTGACTTGTTTTTTAATGACTCACTAAGCAAAAAAAGTTCATAATAACAAAATTGGGAAATGCAGACAGACAAGACTGACAAAATTAAATTACCCATAATCTCGTCACTCAGGAGTCACAAAAATAGGACCTTCCTGTACATGTTCTTTTGAAACTCTGCGTGTTGAAATTGAAAACCCAGGTTGTGGGTGTGCTCAGTGGTAGAGCACTTGCCTCACATGCTCAAGACCCTAGGTTCCATCCCCAGTACCACGAAAGAAAAAAAAGGGGAAAAATTTAATTAATTAAAAAAATTGACAACTCAGATGATGTTTTATATCCATAGTGCTCTCCAATGACAATGCCTTTAAGAGATGTTGGTTTGTTTGACCTTACCAGGCTCTGAGCTGCTGGGCAGGCACCATCATCTCGGTTTTATAAGCAAGGCAGTGGGGCCCAAGAAGTTATGTGACTGAACCTCTAGGCTCAGTGCTCTTTCCTCTGTACAGCCTCTAAAATAAAAGCAGACGACAGTCACGTACACATGCCAAAGCCTTGTTGGCTATGCCGTCAATGTGAAGACGGTGTCATATATTTGGTCCTAATCAGGAAGGATCAGCTAGCCAAGTGTGCATTTGATATTTGCATCTTTAGAAGAAATACAAGATTCTCCAACCATGGATGTTCCAAGCGATCTTTCCGAAAAGTGCTACTTGGGCTCCAACCGGTTGGAGCTTAGTTCCCTACATTAGTGAATACAAGGCCTTCAGAATGTTCCCTGTCTGGCCGGGGATTAGAAACACACAAACAAAGGCCTTAAAGACAAGAAGCAGCATACTAATGAGTGAATGAGCAGAGTGGAATACAATGAGAGCCAAATACTCAAATGGCCAACGAACTGAACAAAGGGACCCTCACGGTGGAGACGTGAGGCATTCATGCAGCTAGCCAGCACATATTCTGTGGGCGCCTGTGTGCTAGGCAGTGTCCTAGGCTCTGGGGATACAGTGATGGTTCAGACGAGGCAGCCTAGTGTGGAGAAGCATCAAATACCATCAGGCTTATAGGACCATAAATCCTATCGCACCACCCCTCACCGGCCAACCAAGCAAATTATATCATCCCTGAGCCTTGGTTTCCTTGGTTAAAATGGTAAGAAATATTCAGTCCATTGGATGAAACTGGGTAATATATTTAAAGCACATGATACGTTGAGAAGTCAGTGAATGTTATTGATGGAAGCTAATCTTGACTGAGTTTTCACTGTGTTCCAAAGATTCTGCAGCCACTTCGCATATATTGTCTCATTTAATCCTCACCATTCAGTGTTTTGCCACTGTGTATGGAAGATGGATCTAACACATGGTAACTCATCCAAAAGCATACCACTGTCAAGAGCAAGGTTCAATATTCAAATCCAGATAGCAGGTCTGCAGAGCTGGGGTTCACAGATTAGGCCACCTCCCTCCTCTTCCCCAAAGTCCCCAATCCCACCCCCAACTCTCCGTCTTCCTTTCCTTTCCAACATTTTCTTTGAAAGTAATTTTTAGTCTATGTTCTAAAGGAAAGGAAGGACAAAGAAGAGAGGATTCTGGAAGGCACCTGGGACCTCTACCTACCTCCTTCATGATTCCTTGTTCTCTGCTTTGTATTTGTATCCTTCTTATCTGTTGCTTCCTAACAGGGCTCCCTGACTCTGATTCCTCTGACGTGTGCGCACGCGGCGCATGAGTGTGCATGTGCATGCGCGTGCAAGCTCCTGCACGCTCATGCACACACTAAGGATCCCACCCCAGGCCTCCAGCACGCTTAGCAAGTGTTCTGTACCCGCTGGCCCTCTCACTCACACTTTACTTCCTTGGTATTGAGAACTGGACCCTACGTCTCACACGTGCCAGGCAAGTACCGAGCTACGCCCCAGTTCTTTTTACTGTATTTTGAGACAGGGTCTCACTGGCCTTGAACTTTAGAGGCTCTTACCCCAGCCTCCAGAGTGCATTTCTGTTGTCACAGGGATTTTCACTCTGAGTTTCAGTTTGGGGGGTGGGGGTGGCAGGCTGTCTCCTGGAGGGGGCCCTCTCCAAGGGTTTCCAAGTCAGTCTGAAAGGTACTTCAAAGCTGGGGTCACCATATCATTTACTTTCCAAACCCACACTTTAGAGAATGAATAGGGGAACACTATTAATAATTGTGCTGGGGCAATTGGCATAAACTGGAGGTTTCCCAGGCAAACCAGAATGCCAGGACATGCTACTCAAAACAGGTGCTTTAAGTCAAACCTTGCCAAGTGTATTCTGCAAAGCTGATGAAAAAATGCCCAGACATTTAGCTTAATACAGTTACAGATGGACAGGCAGAACCCATTTCATTTTTAGATTGTGGTACAACCCACGGTATCAACTCCAGCTCTCTGCTTATACCCACTCATTTTTGACATGACTTTTCCTTCTTTTAATGAGGTATGTTTGGAGGATACAGGGGGAAAATAATACACCAAAGTGCTTTTCCGATTCTCTCACTCAACAATCAAGATAGACTAGGTATCCCCCCCACCCCGCCCCTTGACACTCACCCTATTTCACCCCACCCGCTCCCCACACACCCAACAATCAATTCTACAGTGAACACCAGTTCAGTGTCCTTCAGTTCAATTCTGACACTCTCTACCTGGGGATAGGGTCAGATCCCACGGGTTGGGGGCTCAGGCACAAAAGTCCCCTCCCATTTCTGACACCAACTGCAAGGCCCAGGTTTTTTTGTCCTGCTTCTGACCCATGGGCTATAACCTGGCGTTCCCACAACCCCTCCTTGTGGTTGATAATTTGCTAGGCAGCTCACAAAAGTAAGGGAAATACTTACATTTACAGGTTTATTGTAAAGAAGATTTTAAAGGATACAGTCGAAGAGTCACATAGGGTGGAGATTGTGGAACAGGAGCCTCCAGGCCCTCTGGGCACAGCACCCCCCAGGAAGCCCACGTGCTCAGCCATCCAGAAGCGCTCCACACCCAGTCCTTTTGCAAGTTTATGGAAGCTTCACTATGTAGGCACGTTTGATTAAGCCACCCGACCACTGGAGATCAACACTCATCCTCTCTTCTCCCTGAAGGCTGGGTCTTCCTGCGAGCCAGCCCCCGCCCTGAAGCTACCTAGAGTGGCCAGCTCCGGATCAGCTCATTAGCATACGAAAAGACACTTATCCCTTTGGAGATTCCAAGGATTTTTAGGAGTAAGATTCCAGGAAACTGAGACAAAGATCTCGAGTCTGTACATTAGTTCTTTTTTTGGAACTGGAAATTGAATCCAGGGGGCGCTTTACCGTTGAGCTACATCCCCAGTCCTTTTTATTTTTTTTGTTTTATTTTGAGACAGGGTCTAGGGAGGTTGCTGACGATCTTGCTAAACTGCTCCAACTTGTTTTCCTCCCATCTCCGCCTTCCAGTCGCTGGGATTGCAGGAGCGGGCCACCGCCAGAGGCTGCGTTCATCTTTCCGTAGAAGAAGGCACAGTAGGTGATGACGGAATGACAACCCTGGAGATAACAATAGTCCAGTCCAGGTGACTTCATGTGTAGAGAGATAGAGATGCCTATATTGAATTAAATGGAGCAAGAATTTCCAAAGTGGTGTGTGTCCACGACCCTGCAGCCAGGAGAACGGCCTACCTCTGCTGGGCCTGACTCTGGAGACAAGACTTCCAGAATCTACCCTCCAGATGCCCTGTTCCTGGTTGGCTCCCTTCTCTGCCCTGAGGAAGCCTGGGGAGCCTTGGTGAAGCTTCAACATTCCATTTACCCAGCACTAGAGTCAACTAGAGGCCGGGGAACCCACGTGATGAATGGCCTAGCCAAGGTCACAGGGTAGAGGCTTCACCTGAGCCCTGGCAAGGGACACAGACTGTTCCTCTCTGGGGCAGATAGACCCTTAAGGTGGCCCCCTGTGTCTGCCCTTGTAAATCCTTCACTTGAGAATGAACACACCCTGTGACTTGGTTCCGAACAACGCGACGCAGCAAATGTGAATAGGTGCATCCAATTCTGTCCACGGGACTGCAGAGCCTGTCTGCTGCCGGCTTTCCTTTGCCTGCCTGCTTGACGAAAGTAAGCAGCCACGTCAGGAAACGGAGAGTGGCCTCTAAAAACAAAGGCTGGCCTCTGATGACAACCAATAAGAAAATGCAGCCAGCGAGGAATTGAATTCTGACAAAAACCCACGTTGGTTTGGAAGGAGGCATTATCCCAGTCAGGCCTCAGGTGAGCCTCAGGCGTAGCCCTTGCGTGACTCTTGCCCCTCAGAAACTGAGATAGAGATACAAGTTAAAGCACTAGGAACTGAAAACTAATGCACCCACAAAAGCAAAGACAATGGAGTTCTGGTGTCCCAGAAATGGGGACTAGAGGCTTAGATGGCAAAAGCAGCAGTGGGCGGGGGTAGCTCAGGATAGCACCTGCCGCTTGTGGTTGAGGCCTGAGTTCTAGCCCCAGTGAAAAAGCAGCGACCTTGTTCATGAGTCCTGATCACATATAGTGTTTCAGTCGGTCTTCCATGAATAAAGCACAAAGAGCAAAGAGTGTTCCAGAATATCTGGAAATAAATTCCCTTAACTGTCATGTTGAATCACCAAAACCCCATGTTTGAAAAAACCAGGGCCAGGTGCAGGCTGAGACAGAAGATTGCAAGTTCAAGGCCGACCTCAGCAACTTAGTGAGGCCCTGTCTCAAAAAATACCAAGTGCTGGCTCAGTGGTGAAATGCCCCCGAGCAAAATCTCCATTTCCAAAAAACAAAAACAAAAACAAAAACCTAAAAACTGACTGAAATCAGCATTTTATGGTCCAGTAAGTTGAATTTTAACCAAAGAAAAATTTAGAAGGAAATAACAATAATGAATTTAGTTAATTAAATAAACTGTAATAAAAAAAAAAACAAGTTACAGTTTATAATGACTTGGAGCAAAACACAGAATTAAGGAATAATGTTTTCAAGTTTTACATACAAAATGTCATAAATTATAAATATACTTGATTTTTTATTTATTTATTTTTATTTATTTATTTATTTATTTATTTTTGGTGGTGTTGGAGTTGGAACCCAGGGCCCTATGCATGCTAGGGAAGTACTCTGCCACTAAACTACACCCCCAGTCCTACTTGATGAATAGTAAGGTACATTTGATGACTTTTAAGAGTAAAAATTCTAATGGGAATATTACTCAGCCATAAAGAAGAATAAAATTATGGCATTTGCTAGTAAATGGATGAAGCTGGAAAACATCATGCTAAGTGAAATAGGCCGAGCCCAAAAAACCAAAGGCTGAATGTTTTCTCTGGTAAGTGGATGACAATACAAAATGAGGGGGTGGGCAGCGGGGTCGGGGAGAGAAGAATGAAGGAACTTTGGATGGTGTAGAGGAAGATGGGGTGGGAGCAGGTGGGGCAAGGAAAGAAAGTAGAAGGAGACAGACAGTATTACCCTATGTATATGTATGATTACATGAATGGTGTGAATCTACATTGTGTACAATCATAGAAATGAAACGCTGTACCCCATTTATGTACAATGAATCAAAATGCAGTCTATAAAAATAAAAAAGATTAAATTAAAAAAAAAAGAGTAAAAGTTCTCTGGTATCCACCACCCAGATAAGATGTAGAACACTATCAACCGTCCCACCTCCCTTGGTTCTCCTCCTAGTCACTGCTCCAACTTTTGTTTTCTCTGCATTTGAAACTCACTTCTGCTGCACTGCTTTGCATCTGGCTTGTCATTCAGCATCATGTTTCTGGGACTCTTCAACTTCCATGTGTAGCTCTCGCTTACTTTCATTACTGAAAGCACCATGACAAGATGAGTCACTCCATCTTGGCCCAGGACATCAGAGAGGACTGTAGGTCACATTCAGCAGGCCTTTGGGGGCAAGGCTGAGGGACAAAGGCCAACCGGGGAGAGTAAATGGAGGCAGAGGCCCAGGAAGATGTTCCAGGGACCTGGCCACTCCTGGGGAGGTTCAGAGCAGCTGAGTGTGAACCTAAAGAGGCAGCCGTGGAGGGTGAGCACTTCCAGGAGAAGCTCCTTCCCCCAGCCGCAGGAGGGAAGGGATCCAGACAGCCAACTGGGGGCTCCCAAGATCAAGATGGTGCCAACCCAAGGGCAAAGCAAGGAAGGAAATATGATCAAAGAAATCCTGCACAGCCGTAAAGTGGAGTACTAGGTTTCCAACACCTGTATAACTCTTGAAAAAAATGAGTCACCCCAGGCCACTCGTGCTGTTCAACAGTGTATTAGCAAAGTCCTCTGTGGAGAAGTTGCAAACTCCAGAAGATACCCACTAGGCTTACCTGACTTAAGAGAGGGGCACGCCTCCTTTATGGCACCAGACACTTCATCCCTCTCTTTTCTTTGCAACTATTTCCTTAGCCTCCCGATCACTCTGTTTTCTCTTCCTCTCTTCCTTTCTTATGTGTGTGTGTGTGTGTGTGTGTGTGTGTGTGTGTGTGTTGTTGGGGATTGAACTCAGAGCCTGCGCATGGTAAGCAAGCACTCTATCGCTGAGCTACACGTCCAGCATCTCCTGGTCATTTTGAAGGCTCACCCTTTCCTAAATTCCTTTTTGGGCTTTTTTTCCTCCTGGTCCACACATATCAGTGTACACCGGGGCCTGCCTCAGCTGCAGCCCCTGCTCCTGACACACACAAGCCCTTGGTGGACACATCCAGACTCAGAGCTTTCTTGTCAGGGAGTACCAGGGATTGAACCCAGGGGCACTTAACCACTGAGCCACATCCCAAGCCCTTTTTATCTTTTATTTCGAGACAGGGTCTCTCTGAGTTGCTTAGGGTCGTGCTAAATTGCCAAGACTGACTTCGAACCTGCAATCCTCCTACCCCAGCCTCTGGAGCCACTGAGATTACAGGTGTGCACCACCACAACCAGCTCAGGGCTTTAACAGCCACCCACACACTGATGATTCTCCCAGACACATTCCATACAACGCTCTATGAAGAACTTGGACCAGGACAGTGAGCTGGGTCACATGGCATCAGTATTTGACATAAATGAATTCAAATATACTTATTCAGCAATTTGATTTAAATAAGAGAAATAAAGAAATTTAATAGCCCGGCCATTCTACAAAGCCAAATTGTTGTGAATATGACTCTGTGATTTTTCTCACACATCTCTTTCCTAAATGCCTCTGGAATAATAAGCACTAGCAAGAGTCTAGCATTTGAAGACTCTCCTGGTCCCAAGCATGTGCCAACTTCTTCATCTCATGCTCAACAGAAAAAGGGCCTCTCTCTTTCCAATGCTAGAGCAGACACTCCCATGCTTCCATCTGAATGTCATCCTCCAACCTAATGCTATTTCATAAGAGTTTTTATAATATAGTTTATGCAATTTTCACTTTATACCTTAATTTTAGGAAGGGGTAGGTTCAAAAGTCAGTAATACTAAGGTATACTCAATATTATTGCCTGAGTAATAGGTGTGGTGGCTCGCACCCACAATCCCAGCAACTCAGGAGACTGAAGCAGGTAAATCACAAGTTTAAGGCCAGCCTGGGAAATTTAGCAACACCCCGTCTCAAAATTAAAAATAAAAAGGGCTAAACGGGACACAGTGGTGGACACCTGTAATCCCAGCAGCTTGGGAGGTTGAGGCAGGAGGATCACAAGTTCAAAGCCAGCCTCAGCAACTTAAGGTGGCCCTAAGCAACTTAGTAAGACCCTGTCTCAAAGTTAAAAACAAAACAAACAAACAAACAAAAAAGACTGGGAATGTGGTTCAGCGGTTAAGCACCCCTGGGTTCAATCCCTGATACCAAAAATAAATAATTAAATAATTGAAAAAATAAAAGGGGCTGGGGGGTGGGTACTCAGTGGTAGAGTGACCCTTGGTTCAATACCCAGTACCACCAAAAAAAAAAAAATTATTTCCTGGAAAAGCCCTTGAATGTCCATAATATGTGCAGTTTATGCATATACAAATACACAAAAACTTACATCATAATAGTTAAGTATACAGAAATGTCTACTCTACAATAATGAGCATGAAAAACATGATTTTACAGTTGACTACTAGATGAGAGAGTTCATGTTTAGAACCTCTAGAAAAAAATGCAGACTTGAATTTGCCTAAGTAAATGAAGTTACATTCCCATCTGATGTGATCTTACTGTATTACCAATGCTCAGTTTTCTCTGGAAGGTTCCAGGAAGGAGGGGCTGGAGTTAAAGTTGAGAAGAGATGTTTGCCTAGTGACCAGTTTGGATAAGGCGACGGCAGCTCTCTTTGCAACATCCGGCACCTTTTCCATGCTTGGTGAACATTGCCCAATTAACGTGAAGCACAGGCAGAACAATTGAGAGATGAAAGAGGATAATCTCTGGTCAAAAGTACCAAGTAACTTCACAATCATGGAGGTAGAAAATGTGAGATAAGGAAGAGAGGAATAAAAAGGGCAAGTAGAAATGTCAATGGCCTGGAAGTTTGTCCCCATGTGCTGAGCAATGACAGATGATAGGGCCATTATGTGCTGAGCTGAGAACTTCTAGGAAGCCTTTATAGTGTCTCAGAAAAAGAAAGGAGATGACAAGATTTGCACTGTAAAGCATCTGACACAAGGTGGAAAACAGTTGGATATGGAAAGACGATCTGCAGAAGGAGAACTTTAAGGAAATCAGTGAGAGGTGACCGCCACTTAGAGGGAAAATACAGTTACGTCCTGTGGCAGTTCAAGAAAGAGTCCTAAATTAAAACAGCACGACAGTGAACTATTTGCTGCCTTTTCCAAGATTAAAATCACAAAGCACATATTCCTTCCATTCCTCTTCATGTTAAATGTCACCATAGTATAACTTTAATGCACTAATAAAAGCATTTGAAGAAGTCACCCTATCTTGATACATTCTCTCTTCTCCCACTCATGTCTCAGAATAAATACCCTTTCCCAACTCCAGCCCGCCTGCTGATGCTGAGCCTGAGTTCCTGCAGCGAGCTCTCTTTCTTTAATACCATCTTCCTCTCTCTTCCCTGACTTTACTTTGTTGAGAAACATGAATGTTCATGGCTCCTCTGGCATGAATTGTCTTCTTCTCCTCCTCCCTTTCTTAATCCTGGTAATTGTGCCTCCAAGCTTATATCCCAGCCCTTTTCATTTTATTTTGAGACAGGGTCTCACCAAGTTGCCCAGAATGCCTTCAAACTTGCAATCCTCCTGCCTTAGCCTCCCGAGTCGCTTGGATTACAGGTATGCACCACTGTGCCTAACTCTTCTTGAGTCTTCTGAAGTCATCTTAGCAAACCCCAAACCTGTCACCCTGCCACTTTCCTATCACCTTTTCTTCTCCCTTCCTGACTAAGCTCACAAAAGAGCTGCTCCAACTCTGTCCTCACCACCCACTCGCTGCTTAATTAACACCTGATAATCTAGTCTGGACCCTCCAAGAGTCCGTCCTCTGGAAGGACCTGGCTTTTTAGCAGGATGAAGTGCGTAAGCAAACAATGCAACTCAAGGCAGGGTCCAAACCGCGCAAATGAAGAACCAGGAGAGAGAGGAGGCAAGAGAACGTGAGGAAATGGGCTGACGACCTGTACCTTGAAAGATATGCCACCTCATTCTCAGTAGTAACAGAAACACAACTCAAGTTAAGCAAAAGAGGGACTTTATTGTCCCAAGCATAAGAGAAGTTTAAGAAGCTGCCCGGGGTTTAACGGATGCCTATCAGTGCACATTGCTGGAATCCCTGGATCTCGGGGGCCTGCCCGCATGCCATGCTTCTTCTCCAAAGGATTTTATCCATGATGTTTGAATAAATGGCCATGGCAGTTCCACACTCACATAACCTTGGACATGACAATCACAGTCTCCCACATCAACCCTGAGAAAAGTCTGGCCACTCAGCTAAAGTCACATGCTTCCTCTACTGCTGATACTGAAAAATAATAGAGCAAGTGTGATAGAATTTCTCCAAGTGAGATGGAGGGGGTGACTGTGTGACTCTGGGGCAGAGCACACAGTCCCGAGTATGGCGAGAAGGGCATAGTCAGAAGCTGTAATTAGAAAAGCCATTAGGAATGAGACTGAGGCCTAGAATGCCATCCAAACATTATCTGCAGTTTTTCTTCCTCTTGTGGTGGGGCGGGGATTGATTTAAAATGGTATTAATAGAGCGCCGATGGCTATTAAACAGGACAATGACCAAGTGCAACAGGGGACGTAAGAAAAAGACTATGGTGATATCAAGTTCAACAGACAGTAGGGAATTCCTGGATGCACAAAAGACTGCAAGTCACGGTGCTAACCTCCCCAGATGGTCCTCCCTTCACGGTGGAAGCTGAGTTAAGCAGCACAATAACACCTTGCCTTGTAGGAAAAGTAGTAACTATTTCTCGTGGGAAGGATGGAAGAATCTGTCCCTCCCCCACCCCCATTTACTTATTGAGCTGGCTTCTCACTATGTTGCCAAGCTGGTCTCAAATTTGTGGGCTCAAGTCATCCTCCTGCCTCAGCCTCTGGAGTAGCTTGAACTGTAAGCACATGCCGCCATGCACAACGGCATAGCAGAATCTTGATCCTCAAGATTTCTGGTTAAGAATGGTGGGAAAGAGGGAATATTAACACAGTTTCTAGTAACAAAATCCTTCTACTGCATCAGTACAGCCATATTGGCTGCTAAAATATTTTTTTAAATAGTCTGTATCAATTGGTAAAGAGTCATCACCTTAATGTCTCCTCCCAAGGACACGGCCTCCTTAACCCAAACCAGTGCGCCAGACCTCTCTTTGTTCCAGCAACTACAGCACTGAATCAGACCCTCCCAGACCCACAGGAGAAGGGGACCCACAGTAGAGGGGTCCAGAACTCAGTGTATCATGTACAATGATCCAGGTCCACTGTGCAGACTGGTGGATGTCCATGTCATATTGATTGTTAAATACTTGGGGCGTCAGCCTTGAGTAAGAGCAGTTCTCCCTTGAAGAAAAATTCCTAAAGTATTTCCCACATCTGGGAAGCTCTGGGGGAGGCTGGGCCTCTAGGGTCATTGAGGGATAGGAAGCTGTATATAGGAATAGGCTAGGCCCCTTGAGATGTTGTGATTTATAATCAGAATATACATTGGGTCCACTTCCCAGTTGCCTAACTCACAGACTCTAAAACCCTTGTAATTTCCAAAGTTATAAGTGTTTTTGTCTGCTAGTGAGATGACTGGTTCTTGGGGGTTCTTTGATAGCCTCCTAATGGAGAGGAAACTTTCACCCTCTCACACCCCCACCTCCTGGAGGGAAGAAGGGCTGAAGGCTGAGTTAATCACTAATGGCCAGTGATGTAATCTCTCATGCCTTCATAATGAACCCTTCATAAAAACCTAAGGGTAGGGTTTGCTTCTAGTTGCTGGACAGGTAGAGATGCCTGTAGGGTAGCATCACCTCACAGTGTGGAGCCTCTGTGACCATTCCCACCAGCTTGCCCTGTGCATCTCTGCCCTGCATCTAGCTCTTCCCCTGTACCCTTAGTTTGGGGATTTACCCCAGAAAATGAACAGAACTCCAGGAGGGGGTGATGGAAAATTTGAGAGGCAGCTGAGCACAGTGATGCACAACTGTAATCCCAGCAGCTAGGGAGGCTGAAGCAGGAGGATCACAAGTTCAAAGCCAGCCTCAGTAAAAGTGAGGTGCTAAGCAACTCAGGGAGACCCTGTCTCTAAATAAAATACAAATTAGGGCTGGGGATGTGGCTCAGTGGTTGAGGGCCCCTGAGTTCAATCCCTGGTACCTCGCCCCCCACAAAAAAGAAAGAAAATTACAGGCAACCTACTACTTGCAATTGACATCTAGGTTTTGTTTTTTGGTTTTTGGTTTTTTTTTGTTTGTTTGTTTTTAAACCAGGGATTGGACCCAGGGGTCCTTAACCACTGAGCCACATCCCCTACCCTTTATATATTTTATTTTGAGACAGGATCTCACTGAGTTGCTTAGGACAGCTAAATTGCTGAAGCTGGCTTTGAACTTGTGATCCTTCTGCCTCAGCCTTCCCGGGTCACTGGATTACAGGCGTGCACCATAGAGCCCAGCTTGTAATTGGCATTTGAAGTAAGGGCAGACTTGTATTTCTGAGTCTTCAACCAATGGGATCCTATGCTGTCTCCAGGTAGTCAGTATCAGAACTGAATTGCATCATGGGACACCCCACTGGTGGGGCAGGGGATCCCCCATATTGTGGCCACCCAATCATTCTGTGTTGCAGGGCATATGAGGGTGGAAAAAGCAGTTTAACTCTTATAGTCTCTTGTACCCCTCCTGTGGAGGCTCACTGTGTGCTCCCATTGGGCTGGACAAGGGTGATCACCGGCCAGTTTGATGTTGGGAAACAGTGGCATTATCTGTAATGATTTTATTTCTCTTTTACTCCAAGTTGGGAACCATGATATTTAATAGAAAGTAAACATAAAAAGGAAGATGAGTAGCTAACTCTGATTTGCCCTTGGATTACTCTATATTCAACCAAATCACAAAAGATTAGAGAGCTTCCGTTTGACCCAGAAAAAGTACAAAACCAAAGTGGACAGTGACAGTATAAACTATTTATAGCCATCCTCCTAAGAGAGACTGCATTTTGTAAAAAGCCAAATGTTTTTGGAAAAAGCCAACCACGGTAAGACGTGAATACTTGGCCTGCGAATGCTTGTTCATTTAGCAAAGCGTTCTGAATGGATTTTGACCTCAAGGAAACCTCTTAAACTCTTAATATTCAGTCTAGAAGGTACCCATTCTTTAACATACGTTCCATGATTGACATTGGAATCTCAATTTTTTTTTTTTCCTTTTATGCTGGGAATTGAACCCAGAGCTGCAAGGCATGCTGGGCAAGTGTTCTGTCACTGAATGACAGTTCCAGCCCTGGAATATCAATTTTGTGGTGAATTTTTATTTCTGTTTGTTTGTTTGTTTATGTTAGTGTTGGGGATTAAATCCAGGGTCACAAACATGCTAAGTACATGTTCTATCATTGAGCTACACCCCAGCCCACATTTTTTACTTTTAGAGAGGTCTTTAAGAGAAGAGAAAAATGGTTTGGTGGTTCCTCAAAAAGTTAAATGTAGAATTACGACATGAGCCAGCAATTCCACTCCTAGGTATATACCCCAAATAATTGAAAACAGGTATTCAAGGAAAAATTTGTAAACTAGGCACAGTGGCTCATGCTGGTAACATGCAACCTGACCTTGTACTTAAAACCACAGGGAAACCATTTCTGAACAGACTCAGCAATGACTTTCTCTATAAAAGTAAAAAGGATTATTTTCCCCCTAGCAAAAAGTAACTTTTGCAAGTAAAAAATAGTTCGACTGTAGTTCCTTTATGTAAAGAATCAGGAAATCGCTGGGCCTGGTGGAACATGCCTGTAATCCTAGCAACTTGACTCAGAAGGTTGAGGCAGAATTGGGTGTTTGAGACTGATCTCAGCAACTTAGCAAGATCCTGTCTCAAAAGAAACAATAAAGAAGGCTAAGGATGTAATCCAGTGGTAAAGCACCCATGGGTTCAATCCCTGGTATCAAAAAAATTAAAAATAAAAATAGAAAGGGAGCTGAAGAAATAGCTTGTTTTGGAGAGCACTGGCCTAGCATGCACAAGGGCCACGGTTCAAATCCCTGACCCTTGGGAGGGGGGAAAGTCTTTTGGGCTGGGGAATATAGCTCAGTTGGTAGAGTGCTTGCCTTGCAAGCACAAGGCCCTGGGTTCAAATCCCCAGCACCAACAAACAAACAAACAAATAAATAAATAAAAAGGGCTTGGGATATAGCTCAATGGTAGAGCCCCCTGTGTTCAAGCCCCAGTAGGGCCAAAAAGAAAAAAAATTGAGTGTGAGTGTTCATAGCAGCTTTATTTACAGTAGCCAAATGTGAAAACAACTCAAATGTCCATAAACTGATTAAGCAAAACGTTCTAGACCTACACAATGGAATATTATTCACCGATAAGAAGCAATGAAGTGCTGATACACACTACAACATTAATGAACTTGGAAGCATTATATTGTCAGTGAAAGCAGCAAGACACAAAAGACCCCTTTTTTTTTTCCTGCCCCCACTACTGGGTATGGAATCCAGGGTCTCACATTTGCAAGGCAAATGCTCCACCACTGACCACTGAGCTACATCTTCAGCCCAAGACCATATATTTTATTATTTGGTGTATATCACATTTCCAGAATAGGTAAATTCCTACAGACGGAAAGCCAGGGGGAGGAGAAAATTTGGAGTAACCGTTTAGTTGGTGGGCGCTTACTTTGGGGTGATGAAAATGTTCTGGAACACATAATGGTAGTGGTTGCACATCGTTGAAAATGTACAAGACACCACAAAATTGTACACTTTAAGTAGCTAAGCCGGCGGATTTTAGTTTACCTATATTGTACCACAATAAAATGTTTTCCATTTTTAAAACGCAAGAAAAGGCAGCTGGGCCTGGTTGGACTCCTGAGGACGTGGTCTTCAGACCTGAAGGTTCACAGAGGGCTTAGCCTTTCAGGTCTCCCCTGCTCTTCAAAAGCAGCCAGCCTCTTACTTCCTTTCTGGTCAGCAGCAGCACTTCCTTTATAAAACTTTCTTATTGGGGTTTCATGGCATTTGTTCTTCCTTTTGCAGTGCTGGGACTTGAACCCAGGGCCTTACTAAAGCTAGGCAAGCATCTGCCACTGAGCCAGGCTCCCAGTCCTTTTAACTTAATTTTTATTTTATTTTAATTTTTCAGTACCAGGGATTGATCCCAAGAGTACTATACCACTAGCTACATCCCCAGTTCTTTTTTATTATTTATTTTGAAATAGAATCTTGCTAAACTTGTGATCTTTCTGCTTTGGCCTCATGAGTTCCTGGAATTGCAGGCATGTGTCACTCACTAGGCCAGGCAGGTTTTGAATCTTTAATATTTATTTAATATTTAACTTCTTCAATCACACTGAAGAGACTTTGCAAAGTATTTATTTTCCTGATTTTTTTGTTGTTGTTGTTGTTTTGTTTGTTTGTTTGTTTGTTTGTTACTGGGAATTGAACCCAGGGGATTTACCACTGGGATCTCACCGAGTTGCTTAGGGCCTTGCTAAGTTGCTGAGGCCTGTCTCAAACTCCCAATTCTGCCTCAGCCTTCTGAGTCAGAAGGCTAGGATTACAGGCATGTGCCTTTACATAAAGGAACTATAGTTGATCTATTTTTTACTTGGAAAAATTACTTTTTTGCTAGGAGGAAAATAATCCTTTTTACCTGTATAGAAAAAGTCATTGCTGGGTCTGTCCAGAAATGGTTTCCCTGTGGTTTTAAGTGCAAGGTCATAACAAAGTACAAACCAAAGAAGGGTCAGATAAGAATGTTTGATGGACAGAGATTCTGATTTTAAGTCTACTGGGGTGCACAGTTCTTAATATTAGACATGGTAGAAATATCCAAGAAGGATGGTTTTGTGTTATGTAACTTGTCACTGAAATCAACAGTTTTCCTACTTTTAATGTTGGGTCACCTTCACATGTGTATGGGGGAAATACACACATCATTACATTGTGCATACCAGGGACAGAAAAGTCTAATTCCTTATCTGTGGAAAATTCTTTCACCGAAAAGAAAAAACATACAATCTTGGATTTCCTATAGATTTCTGAGTCAAAAACAACTTCTAAGGTTGCTATTTTAAAACCAAATCAGAGAATTTTTTTTTATGACAGGAAACTATTCTAACAATGACACCTTATTTCCTGCAAAAGACAAGTAAATTCCACACATTCCCATGTTTACTTTAGCAGAGCCCAGGGCCACCATTCCCAGAGCTGAGTCACAGAATGTGTATTTCCTATATCGTTACGAAACAGACACGTCTTATATTCTGAGGTCTTTCTCAATGTTTTGAACCATGTAAAGTATTGGACAAACTAAACTACATAAAACTTCAACGCTTGAGAAAGGTTTATATGATCCTGATTATCATTGTTCAGGACCTGAAAGGTTCTCACAAAACTCCAATCTCATTTTGTACTGTTAATCTCAAGCACTTTAAGCATGTTAAGTAAGTGCTCTACCACTGAGCTACATCCCCACCCTTTAAAAATTTTTATTTTGAGACAGAGTCTTACTAATTTGCCCAGGCTGGCCTCAAACTTGCAATCCTCCAGCCTCAGACTTCCAAGGAGCTGAGATTGCAAGTGTTAGCTACTGTGGCCGGCTTAATCTCGAATTAGGATTTTCCTCATCTTTTTTTTTTTTTTTTTTTTTTTGACCTTTATTTTACTTATTTATATGTGGTGCTGAGGATTGAACCCAGTGCCTCACACATGCTAGGCAAGTGCTCTGCCACCGAGCTACAGCCCCAGCCCCCTAATCTTAATCTTAATTAATCTTTTCCCTTTTTAATCTTTTCCTAACAAAGTTTTGCCATTATCTGGAAACATGGTATTGATCTGTTTCCCTTCCTGTCCTAGAAGCAGTAGTGAATTGATACAAGTCACAGGCTTGTCACCAAAGTGTTTGGGACTTATTAACTAAAAGGAAAAGGGAAAAGGCAATGCCTAAGGCAGCACCCTGAGTTTCCTGGAACACTATTGTCGCAGCGACAGTTACTGGTGCAGCGCTGGAGTCTGGTAATTGCTATAAACAGAACAACATCTCCCTCTTGGGGGTTACAGAGGTCCGCATGGTCAAGTACAGCCTAACTTTACTCCACATTCCCCAAGCTTGCTTACCACTCCTTTCCTCTAGTAACATGATTAACATCCACCTTAGCACCTGAAACGTCACTGGTCTGGTCAATTCTGCTAAATTTGCAGCTCCTGGTATTCTGGATAACCATGGTTTGAGTCAAGAAAAATTCTGGATAGTCAGATATCGAGATGTTTGTTTGTTTGTTTGTTTTGGTGCTGGGAATTGAAACAGGGGCCTCACACATGCCTAGGTGCACACTCTACCACCAAGCAACAGCTCCAGTCCCAGGATGGTTTAATTTTGCAAAGTAATAACACCTGCACACCAGCAGAAAGCACGTTTGTCCCTCATCCAGTTTCTGACCCATTAGCACTTTGCACCCCTCTGGTAGAAATTGCTCAGTCTAGGTGGCTCAGCATCTGGTCTAACAGTGACTACCAGCCTTCCCTTCGCCTTGTACCTAAGAGCGCAACCCAAAACGTCATTACCAAGAAGAAGAAGAAAAAATAGGTCATCCCTTCTCTACCCACACAGCAGATATGCTTGGCTTATCACCATAGTACTTAAGAACTTGAGTCATAGCTTGGGTTCAAATTCCAGGCCCCTCACCTTACAGATATGTTACCTTGGGCAAATTGCTTCAGCCTGGGTTTATTCCTCTATAAAGCAGAACACTAAAATGACTACCTTTTACAAAGAAGACTTTTAAAGAAAAGATTAAAAGTGACAATGCTTGTAAAACACTCAGAATACTCCTGCTGGGCACTTGATAAACGTTGACTGCTATTATTTCTTATTCCTCTGGCCTCTTCCTTAGTTAACATGGTTTTAACAGCTGGGAGCGAGGATGGAGGAAATGGAAACCTCAGAGGGAGAGGAAGAAGGGAGCCTGAGGATGTATTCACAATGTGAGGAGAAGTCAGAGACACGGAGGCAAAGGGCAAAGCGTCTGAGCCCAGCAAAGTAACAGGTGAGCCCCAGACAGAAAAGGATTAGAAAACACTGGTCTAAGGAACAGGTTTCCACATCTGAGGGCCTACCAAATACTTAAATACTGATCATGCCAAAGCTGGGGGTTCAAGCCCCATGAATGCATGTGGCTTCTTTTGTTTGTTTGTTTGTTTGTTGATACCTGGTATTGAACCCAGGGACCCTTAACTATTGAGCCACATCTCCAGCCCTTTCTTGTATTTTTTTATTTAGCGACAGGGTCTCACTGAGTTGCTTAGGGCCTCATTAATTTGCTGAGGCTGGCTTTGACACAATCCTCCTTCATCAGCCTCCTGAGCCACTGGGATTACAAGCATGCACCACCCACACCTGGCCCTGCATCTGGCTTCTTCCAAACCACCACTGTGTGCTACCTTAAGGTAGGTTACTGAGCGGGTGGATTAACTCAACTTCAGTAACCACCACCAGGGCCGGCCATGCTCCCACAAAGCTCTAAACACACTTTCTAACCATGGGGCGAACAGAGCTGAGACCCTTGACCTATTTGGTAAAAAAGTGGATGCTCAATAAATATTCGTTGAATAAATACATATTGAATGAAGGAGAGTAAAATATGCCTGTGGCTAATTAAGGGTGAAGAAGCAGACAGATTCTTAATATGTGAGCAATTTCGGTTCACCCTTTAGAATAGGGGTGGGCCTTACTTGATGCACCCAGATAGTGAATGTTTCAGGCTTTGGGATCCATATGGCTTCTGTTGCAACCAATCCACACTGCAATATGGGTTGAAAGCAGACAAGATGCAAATGAATGGATGGGGCTGTGCTCCAATAAGGCTATGGACAGATAAAAATTTGAAGTTTTCCTATGTCACAAATTACTTAACATTTTCCCAATCACTTAAAAATGTCTTTAAAAGCCATACTTCTAAGTATTCTAAAAACAGCTGATCACTGAATTAACCTTTGAGCTGCAGTCTACCAACCCCTGCTTTAGGAAATGATATGAGACAAATAGACAAGGAAGCGGGGAGACAAAAGAATGTTTATTGAGTATCTACTGTGTCAGGAACTGTGCTAAGTGCTGCTGAGGATACAGCAGAGAAGAAAACCAGGCAAAGTCCCTGCCCTTAGGAAGCACATGTTTTAAACAGGACAACTGATCACAAACAAGATAACTGTGGGCTGGGTACTTGGTATAGAGAAAAAGAACAGGACAATGGAATAGGCCAGGGAGGCCATTGTGCTTTCTCATCTGTGACCACATTTAACTTGCTGGACACCCTGTGGACACTGTCCCCACTCTACAGATGGGAAAACCTTGCCTAAAATCTCACAACTGGTGACTGGAGAAGATAGGCTGCAAACCTAGGTGCTGTCTCCAAGGTCTGGGGAGTGGCTGGAAAGGAGACCTAAGGAGATAAGAGTCAGGAGCCCCAGGTCCAATCTTCGCTCTGTGCTTCACTCCTCAAAGCCTCAGTTTCAAAGATGGAAATGAGGATGATTAACAGGATGGTTGTCACATAAAAAACTATGGAAGTCGAGAGCAGTGGCACACACCTGTAATCCCAACGGCTCGGGAGGCTGAGGCAGGAGAATCACGAATTCAAAACCAGCCTCAGCAAAAGCAAGGCACTAAGCAACTCAGTGAGACCCTGTCTCTAAATAAAAATACAAAATAGGCCTGGGGATGTGGCTCAGTGGTTGAGTGTCCCTGAGTTCAATCCCAGGTACACACCCCCCCCAAAAAAATAAAGAACTATGGAAGCACTAGTCACAGCGACTGGCACACAATTGGATGGATGTCCTGAATTTACTCTATTTTTCCCCAACCAATCCTAGTCCTCCCCTTTACATGCAGCATACATGCTCAATCTGTTGGAAATGGTTGAGCATTCTGTTGGAACCCCATTCTGCATTAATAATCAGAATTGGAGGCTCATAAGTTATACCAAAAAAGAAAGATCAGGGAAGTCCAGATTTCCAAGGCACTCAAAGCACGTAGTATTTAATTACTGAAGAAGTAATCATGTAATGTATGTAAATTTCTAGAAGGAAAAAAATGATATGAATATGGGTAGAATATCTTAATGCTATTTACTTTATGACTGAGACAGTGCTTTACTTGTGGACAGGAAGTAGAGGACAAGGGAATATTTTTGTAGATTAAAGATGTAATAAACATACAGAAAACAGCATGAGATATGAAATTTATGGTGCTCTAAGAAAAAAACCAAAGAAATTAAATATTAAAAGTGGTCAGAAGAGCTTTTGCTACAAAAGGAATGAGCATGGAAATGGGGCCACTGTCCAGAGTGTTAATCTACTGGACCAGCAAAGTTCAGTGTGGAACGCTATGGAAATTTCCAAGAAATGGAGGTTCTTCTATCAGTTCAGAGCAGGCTCAGTCAGAGTCCCCACAGAAAAACAGATGGCATACTTAACTCGGCATAATACAAATCGGATTTCATAGAGACTACTTATAAACATAGAGTTCAGAAAACTCCTGGAAAATATGCAGGCTCCTGGGGTTGCCCTCTTCCAGGCCCTGGGGGATCCAGGAATGGAGCAGTCTCTGGAACCTGAGACACATGTAGACACAGTGGAGGACACCAGTCAGTGACCTTCAACCGAGGGACACAGCTGAGCTGAGGTGACACTGCAAAGAGAAAACAAGGTGATAAATACTTTCCTTTCATCTGCTGGGACTCTCCACCGGCCAAACCCAACCCCAGTCAGAGGGTCCTGTACTGTGGTTCATGCAGGTTGGATGCCCCTGCCAGAAGGCAGGGTGGAGACACGAAGAAAATAGAAACGGAAGAGTAAACAAGACTCCCAACACACAAAGCATTCTTTCACTGTGCCTATTTTCCCACTTATATACCTCAGATGAATCTGATAAAATATTAACCTTTAGGGACAATAGCCTCACTCCCTCTTTTAATCAAAGTCATGTGGCTTAGGGAGGGTTAGAACCATCCCTTCTGAACCACAAGCAAAGCAGACAAAGGACCCTCCCTTTATCAAACCTACACCCATTTCTGAAGTTTTTGTCTAGAACATAGCATTTATTTAGCACCATGAAGTTAAATTCTGCTATTCTCCCAATTCTGATATATTGTTAAATTCTTTACTATTTTCTTTTACTTCAGATAGCCTAGAGGTCTCTTATTTTCCCTATACTGAGAATTTTTCATGTTTTCCTTAATTTTCCAGAATTACTCAGGTTCATTGTTACTTGTATCCCTACATTTTTTGTACCCAGGAAAAAAGCAACGAACTAAACCTACTTCGGAGTCAATGTTCGCATAGTATTGCCCAGCATTTCTTTGCAGTAGAATTCTATACATGGGATCTACATCTGCAAAGCTGTGCCTGGCTCTGTCATCGTTATCCAAGTAGTGCAAACCCAGACTAATCCACACCTCTCCTCTCTCTTCAAACATCTAACCCTTCACCCCTGTCCTCACAGTTAGCTAAATATCTCAGTTTTTACTTCATTGAGTAAGCTGAACCAATGGAAGGAAAGTGGGTTCAATCCCCAGCACTGAAAAAAAAAAAAAAAAAGTTTAAAAATGACCCAAAATTCCTTCTCCCATCCCTACAATATGATGGTGCAGTTCTACCCATCAAAAGTGGGATCTGGTGGCTGGGGATATAGCTCAGTTGGTAGAGTGCTTGCCTTGTAAGCATAAGGCCCTGGGTTCAACCCCCAGCACTGTAAAAGAGGGGGAGAAAATGGGGTCTGTTTCCCTACTCTTGCATTTTGGTGAGTCCTGACTTGTGAAGCAAATGTGATACAAAGCAGTAGCTTGAATTCCCCTGTGTAATGGGGTAACTTTCTTGCAGCGTCTGGATCTCTGAGACCCCTTGTGCATGACCCTGAGCTAGTCTGTTAGAGGAGTGGAAAGGGCAGAGGCACCTTCATGAGTAAGTGAAGCCTTCCTGGAGGCTCCAGACATAGGTCAGGCTCAGGGGAGGTCTGCTGAGCTGCCCAGACCAGAACCATCTGACCATAGGCTCACCAGCTAAACATATGATTGTTTTAAACTAGCAAATGTTGTGGAAGGGAAGTGGGGATTGCTATTAGGAATAACTAACTGATTAAAATGAGATGGAAGAGTAGCAAAGGCACACGCTGGAATCCCAATGTCTCAGGAGGCCAAGGCAGGAAGATGGCAAGCTTGAGGCTAACCTGGCCACTTAGAAAGACCCTGTCTCAAAATAAAAAATTCTATGTACTCTAATTTTGGAAATGGGAATCGAACCCAGGGCTTTGGGAATTCAAGGCAAATGCTTTGCTGCTGAGCTACATCCCAGCCTCTAAAATAAAAAATTTAACGGGCTGAGGATGTAGCTCAGTGTTAGAGCACCCCTGGATTTATTCCCTCGTACTAGCAAAGAAAATAAAAAAGTTGTAAATTTTATAATTAAAAATACTACATTGAAATTAATTCTTATTTGTGGATTGATATAGCACGTCCTCATATTTGTCCTGTGTGACAGTCACTGAAAGCCAACTAAATACACCCAGGCCTGCGAGAAGCACCAAGGTTATTCAACAGTTACTGAGATGTGCTATATGCCCCAGGCTGTCTTCCTCTACGGGGTTACAGAGAAAACAAAATAACTCAGGCTCTACCCTAAAAATTCTTACCTCAGGGAAATGGAAAAACACAAGGGTAATCCGATGAGTTAAAAAGGATCTGATCATTTTTATGAAGAACTTATGTATGTTAGAGGCTGGGGGGAGGAAGGAGGTGGAAGGAAGGGCACGAGGAGCCTGACACCTTAGCCAGATCTGGAGAGATAATAGAAGCTGGCCGAGAGAAGCGGGGTGGGAGTCACCAGGGCAAAGAGAAAGGGAGGACCTGGGCAGGATCCTGTTCTAACTGCAAGTGGGGTTTGCAACTGGGAGAGAGATGGCATGAATGCAGTCCAAGCGGTAGAGGAGAGATGACGGCAATCACAATGCTCAGTGCAATCGCCGGTCATGCTAAGAAAATGGGATTTCATGTTGAAGGTAAAGAGAACCACTGAGCATTTTTAAGGTGTGGAGACAAGTTTTAGAAAATTCAGTTTGCTTGATTTTACAGTAAAAAGAGAAGAAATTATCTGGTGCATCATGCACCAGAAAAACAGAGCAAAAGAGGGTGAGCTATCTGCTTGTGCAGGGACCAAACTCAGGACTTGGCACACACTCTACCTCTGAGCTGCATCCCTCCTGTATTTCTTGACAGACGATCTCCATGTAGCTGGGAAGGTATAGTGACCATCTCCATCCTGCAAAAAGCTGGGGTTGGTATCTCAGGAGGAGGTAAAAGAAAAGATGATGGTCAGGGGGATGTTTTCAAATACTGAGTTTTGGGTGGTCATGGAAGCCTCGAATGGAAATGCAGGCTGGGTAATAGGATGTGCGGCTCCAGAGCTCAGGAGAGGGATGGAATCTGAAGATAACAGATTTGGGGAGATAAACAGAAAAGACATTCGCCCAAAGCCTTTGTGGCTAAGCCCTTGGAAAAATAATGCTCTGGAGTTTCCACATGTGTAAAAAGAAGACGTTCATCATATGGACCAGGCTTGTGGTCACAGGTAAAATGACACTTACAACTGGAACAGTGTGTGGCGCATGACAGGCATTTGACACATGCTATCTTATTTTGAATGAGAATCAATAAGAAAATTTTTCAAAGTGAGAAAAGGCTCAGGAGCAGGGATTGGGGAGGGGGCTCCAGTATCTAAGAAACAAGCTAAGGAGCCCACAAAGGATCCCAACAGTAAATAACATAAATAAAATAAGATAGCATACATACATACCTGAAAACTCCATCTGAAAAATAAATTAATAAAAGGAATGGCAGAATGTTTTACTGGGGGAAATTTTTTTTTAAATACTCAGCTTGCTTTCATGGCCGCTCATAATATGACCCCTACCTACCTTTCTATGGTTCCTTCTGAAGATTGCTCTTTATTTCTCCTCCAGCCAAAATGGACTTCTAGGATTGACTTACATTTTCCTACTTCCCACTCTCCCTGCCTTTCACCTTCTTTCCCCTCTGCTTACAATACTGCCTTCCAGAGATTAACACCCCACAGCTGACCTGACTTGAAGGCCTGTCTGTGAAAACACTCCCAGTCCCACCCACCCGCCAGATTCCCTGCCCCACTGGGATCTCACCTCTAATCTCTCTTTCTGTTCAGTGACTGACCGCAGCCTTGCATTTCCTTCAAGGCATTACTATTTCATTCTATGCCAAACATACTCAGCCTGGGGTCAATCCAACAGACAAGCTCAGGAAGAGCACCTAAACACCCTGAAATCACTGCAAAATCATGTGCATATACACACACGAACATTTTGCAGCGGAGAAAGGATAGTTAATTCTCTGATTCTCAAAATTTTCCATGCTCCTCCCCACAAATTAATTTGTTTTTCATTTGGTCCTTTTGTCCCATCCACTCTACAGTAACCTCCAGAGTCCAACCAGCTCAGCATCTCCTCAGGGCCTGGAAAAAAGTCTTTCATAAAGCAGACCCTTGGACTGTTGGGCTCAGCTGAAGAGCCAGCACACATGTGGATACCGAGAAGAAAAGGGAAGTTCAAAAAAGAAAGAGAAGAAAACCCTTAACTCCTCCAAACTGAAGATCTCTACCACAACCCAAACAAGAACAAAAGTGAAAGTGAGATGACTGGATTTTTTACAGACCTCTGAGTGAGCGAGGCGGGGATGGGGGATCAGGCGAGGACTTCACAGTTCCCTGGCCTCCCAGACTCACTGCGATCTTGGGTAATGATTCTCTCAAACTCCCTACACATCATTTCCTACTTATGCAACATGGAAAATAATCCTTGCCCCTTATCTACCAAGTGGAGAGGCTGGAAGGAAAACAGATGACACAGAAAATGCTTTTGGAACACTTCATTAGGCAGCGTCTTTACCAATCTTTTCATCAGAGAGTCTGTGGTTGCAAATGCCTGCTTGGCTGCAGAGGTTGTTTTGATGTCCTGCCTTCTTTCAGGACTGAAATATTTCCCAAAGTGCTCAGATTCAGCAAGGACGGTAAGAACATCTTGGGCTGGAGTGCACACTGACCACACTCGAGAGCCGCATTTCTCAGCCACTTGAGGAGCATTAAAAAAATCTCACTCCTTTTTAGATTTTTGTATTATGAAAACAAAGATTAATTGTTTCCCTTTTCAAAGTATGCACTTCTATCCTAAATACTATTCAGAAAACAAAAGAGAAGAAACAAACTGCTGATCTGCACCAACGTGCATGAATCTCAGATGCATTCTGCCAAGTAAAAGAAGCCAAGCTAAAAAGAGTGTGTGGTATCTGACTGCATTCATATAAAATTTGAGAAAAGCAAACCAATCTGTATAGCTGAGGTGGGTGAGCAGAGGGAGGGACAAGAGAGGCGAGGCGGGCTCTAGTAACTTTGGAGAGGGGGCGATAGATGTGCTATCAGAACTGTGATATTTTTACAGATCACACCACTGTCAAAACTTGCAGGTGTGTGTGATGTATTTTTGTCATTTATACATCAATAAAGCTGTTTTCAAAAATTCTATTATACAGTTGAATTTCCTTTTTCAAACTATATCCCTCTTCACTTTGTCCCCTGCATTCATCCTTAGAGCCCTTGAGACTCAGCACAGGGAGTTTCAGCTCCCAATTCTCCTTGCCACACAGACCTGCTGGGTTCCTGTTCCAGGACTCCTCTGCTCTCCTCAGGAAAGCCATCCCATCCCATTTCTTTCTCTCCCCTTCATCTCGGATGCAGCCCAGGAATCCATTCCACAAGCTGACCCTGAACCAACTCAAGCCTGGCCTTGTGCTCCCAAGCTCCTGGGCATGTTTTTAGCTGTCCCTCTCAGCGTTACACAGATTTCATCTCTTTAGGCTTCTAGTCTCCCTCGTGAGACTGTAAACCTCAAAGCGTTCTTTGCCATTTCTGTGTGACGTGGAATCTCCTGAAGTCCCAGGATAAGGTAAAATACACAAATGTAGGCAGAAGACTATGAAATACAGCCATCAAATTATTAAAGCCCATATTTGATGTGGTGACATATGTGCCTTTTTTGTTGATGTATTGAATAACAAGATCTAAAGCTAGGTCAAATTATTACCAAATAGTGATTGTGTATAAACAACATTTCAAGAGAGAGGTACCAGCTGTAGTATGACATGAAAATAGGTGTGATTTCTCCTGGTGACAAGTCTAACTAATACTACTGTGGTTTGTCACCACTGTTCATAACTGAAGGAAATGTTGCACTACAGTTAGAAGTCAGTGAAGGTGTAACCTTTCCCCATGCACGTTCTCTGGGCCTCTGAACTCAAGGCAAGGACCCATGGACGACTCCTCTATAAAGACAGCTCTTCAGAGGGTCTATTCCTGTTTATATTTGTGTTCCCAATGCTCTGAGCACATGGTGGGATGGGTACTTAGTATTCCTGCTACAAAATAATACAATACAGCTGTCTTTTGAGGTCTGTAGGGGATTGGTTCCAGGACACCTGAGATTAAAAAAATAAGTGAATGTTCTTGTCCCTTATATTAAATGGTATAGTATTTGCATATAACTCATGCACATTCTCCTGTATACTTCAAATCATGTCTAGATTATTAATGATACCTAATACAATGTAAATGCTATGTAAATAGTTGTCACAATCTATTGTTCAGGAAAAATGACATGAAAAGTACATATTCAATACATTGGCCTAATTACATTTTTCATTCTTTTTATTTTTATTTTTTTTGTTTTCCATTCTTGGTGAGCTGACTCCATGGTGTGGAACCTACATATATGGAGAACCCATTATAATAACAATAGAGATATCAAATATAAATTCACAAATATAAATAATTTCTTCTAATTGTATAACCACTGCTGCTGGTATGCTTACACTGAAGTCTATCCTGAAAGATGGTTCGCTGGTTGCCAAGGAACTTGAAATTTATCTACATGGAACAATGTCATTCCCTGGCTATCTGATAACATATTCTTCAATCCTTCAAAGGATTCGTATAAAACCATGAGAAGAAACATAAAAATTGGGGAGATTTAGAGGAGCAAGTCAGTTCCCTTACAATGACCTTGCTATGTGCAATACGACCTTCAAATGAGTCATGCAAATCTCTAAGTACATAAGAAATATAAGAAATTCCCTTTGCTCAGGCTTTTTCTGTGGCAGTGAATAATGCAACATGTTTTGCCCCCAACCATGGCCCTCTCTTAATATTACTAAACACTTCCTTTCTTCTCTTTTTGTTGTTGTGGTTATTGTTGACAGCATTTCATAAGAGTAAAAATGAAACACATTCAAGTACACTGGACTAACCATGAAGTACCTGTGGAGAAAAGAAATTCCTGTTCCCTGTGGATTTTCACATGACCCTCTTCAGTCTTCTACTGCACCTTCCACCATCCACACTTGGGCCCAGCGGGTGTGACAAACTAGGGCCAGTCTCCATTATGCAGGAAGCCCTGGAAGGAGGAGGCAACTCCTCCCCTCCCACCATCTGACTCCTGTCTGCAGCATCGGAGGTGAACTGGTTTGACTTCCAGCATAAGCCTAAAGAACTAAAATGAGTAAAAAGATGTGTGTGTTCAAAGCTCTTTTATACTCCTACCCAGAAAATTTAAGAGCCACTTTACCTCAAAGTCAGCCAGTCAAATTGAGAAGAATGTTGAGCAAGTGTGTTGGTCCACCCCATCCCCGTCCTGCGGCAGGCCTAAATATCTGCAATACTGGGCAGGGGCTGTGAAGAAATAGGCTGTTCTGGAAAATGCAAATCAGAAGATAATGGCTCACTGCCCGAATGTAAAATGCCTACAGAACTACGGAGTGGAACTCCTAGCTCGCCAGAAGTGAAGGGCCACGGTTCTGAAGGAAAGGAGCAGGTGTCCCTCTGGCTTCCCCGTGGCCACCGCCAAGGCTGACTGCTTTGCAGGACATTCTGCACATTGCAAAAGTGACGGTCTCTCCTCTACACTCTCTCCCTTGCCAGCTTTTTACCTTTTGTCTACAAACGTGTTCACATCGATCTCATTACAATAGAAACACTACCTTTATACCGTTTCTCCCCAGAGTTACCAAACTACTGCCCATTATCTCTGTGTTCTCGCTTCTTATAAGAGAGCAGGCCCTAGCAAATGTCTACACTTCCTCCCCCTGTTTCTTCCCTCTAATCTGAATTTGATCCAGCCACCAGTCTCTGGACCAGACTGCAATTAATTCATTAAAATGCATGGTGCCTAAGGCTGGGGGTGTAGCAGAGCACTTACTTGCCACATGTATGTGTGAAGCCCTGGGTTTGATACCCAGCATTGGGGCTGGGGGTATGGGGAAGATGGTTCTAGCTAGTCACAGTGTCATACACCAGTACTCCTAGCCACCTGGGAGGCTGAGGCAGAAGAATCCAAAGTTTCAGGCCAGCCTGGGCAACTTAGCAAGACCCTGTCTCAAAATAAAATACAAACAGCTGGGTACACAGGTCATTGGTATAGTGCTTGCTTAGCATGCACAAGATCCAGGGTGATCTCCTCCTCTCCACACACACAAATGTGGTACCAAAGTCAAAAAAACCTCATAATTGCTGATCACAGGTGGTTTTGAGGCCTCATTTTGCATGATCTTGAGTGATGCCAACACTCCCTTCCACCTGGAAACCGTCTTTCCCTGGTTCTCCTTCACCTCTGTTTGTCTGCATTATCTTTAAATGCTGGTACTCCTGATATTCTTTCTTCAGTCCATTTTTCTTATTTAATCTAGCCATTCTCTTTAGGAGAGCTAATCAATTGGGCTTCAAGTTTTTTGGTTCATGAATCTCCCAAAATGAAAACTACACACTCCTATGCAATTTCTAATTTGATATCCAATTTTCTTATCCCAAGTTCACATGGTTATAATCTACCTTATAATGCTTTGTGCTCATAGAAGAGCTTCTTTAATGGACTATTACATCATTCTTATTTCTCCTTTAACTCCTATTTTCATTCCACTCTTCCCACAGGTATTTTAACACCTATGTTGAGATACAAAATCACATCCCATCAATTCATCCATTTAGATTATGGAAACTTGGTGGTACACACCTGTAACCCCAGCGACTCAGGAGGCGGAGGCAGAAGGATCACCAGTTCAAAGTCAGCCTCAGCAACTTGGTGAAGCCCTAAGCAATTCAGCAAGACCCTGGTTTTAAATAAAATATTATAAAAAGGGCCAGGGAGGTGGCTCAGTGGTTAAGTGCCCCTGGGTTCAATCCCTGGGACCAAAAATAAATAAATCATGGAGCTTTGGCTTTTAGTGTATCCAGTTTGCAATCAACATCACAATCAACTTGAAATCATTTTTTTTATCACCCCAACAAGAAAGCTTGTACCCCTTAGCAGTCACTCCCCACAGACCCCTCCTGTACCACAGCCCTAGGTAACCACTCATCTGCGTACGATTGGATTCTTCTGAACAAACGGAATCACACAATATGCAGCCTTCTGTGACTGACTTCTTTCAATTAGTGTAGTGTTTTTAAGGTTTATCCATGTCATAGCATGGATAAGTACCCATTTCTTCTGTTATTCAGTGATACTCAGTTGTATAGATAAGTCACATTTGGTTTATCCACTCTTCAGTTGGTGCACACGTGGTTTGTTTCCACTTTGGGGCTATTATGAATAACACTGAAAAAAAGATTTGAGTTCAGTTTTCTGTGTTAACCACAGATCTTAATTTATTTTTATTTTACTCATTTATTTTTATTATTATTATTTTGGCAGTACTTTGTATGGAACCCGAGGATGCTTTATCACTGAGCTACATCCTCAGATCTTATTATTATTTTTTTTTATCTTGAGACAAGATCTTGCTAAGTAGCCCAGGCTGGCCTCAAACCTGTGATCCTCCTGCCTCAGTCTCCTAAGCTGCTGGAATTACAGACAAGTACCACCACACCTGCTTAAAATATTTTACTGATAATCTTTTACATATTTTATCCATAAAACTATGGATATAAATTAAAACTTTAAGCCAGGTGTGGTGGTGCATACCTGTAATCCCAGCAGTCAGAGGCTGAGACAGGAGGATGTCAAATTCAAAGCCAGCCTCAGCAACTTAGTGAGGCCCTAAAGCAACTCAGTGAGACCCTGCCTCTAAATAAAATACAAAATAGGGCTGGAGATGTGACTCAGTGATCAAGTACCTCTGAGTTCAATCCCCAGTACCAAAAAAAAAAAAAAAAAAAATTTAAATTTCTGCAAGCCAGGTGTGATGGTCCACCACATCAGTAATCCTAGAGGCCCAGGAAACTAAGGCAGGAGATCAAGGGTTCAAAGCCAGCCTCAACAAATAAGTGAGACCCTAAGTAACTTAGCAAGACCCTTTCTCAAAATAAAATATAAAAAAGGGCTGGGTATGTGACTGGGTAAGTGCCCCTGGGTTCAATCCTTAGTACCAAAAAAAAAAAAAAAAAAAAAAAAAAAAAAAAAAAAGAAAGAAAAAGAAAAGAAAAGCAAAGAAAGAAACCAAAAGAAAGAAAGGTAGGTCTGTGGATGCCTTATTATTACGAGGAAGCAGTTTGGTATACTTGCATTACCACGATCCCCGGTGCCAAAAAATAAAACAAACAAAATAATTTCATTACCAGTTTTTCTTTTTATAGATGCAGTGACCAAGAACTTCTTTTCAACTATATAACTGAATAATGGTAGTATTCCAACTATTGTAATGTCACTCAAATCTTTCAAATCCTTGCAAGAGTCATAGCCCCCAAATCACTTTGTAATCAATCTATAACCAAAATGGATGATCAGGGCTCCCCTCCAATGTGTTGAAAGCAAACATCCAGAGCCACCTGACTTGATAAAGGAAGTCATTTTCTCACACCTGCATCAATATTGAGAACGTATGCCCCCCAGAAAGATTTTTGACCTCCCCCAGCAAACCTTAGTAGGTGGAGATAGAGCAAGTGATAGGTTCCTCCTCTGTCAAGCAAGAGACAGACTTGTTCCCAGGAGTGTCTGATTCTGGAAAAGAGTATATATGGATGGCGGGGACCTGAAAGTTGCTTCCCTCACCCAGAACCACTGATTTAATTTACTTCAACTCTCAACTCCAAGCTCCAGCCTGTCTACCAAGCCTGCAGGCCCTCGGCTGGTCTCACGCTGAGGTGATCCACCCCAAATGTTCTCCTCCCCAGTCTCCCGGCACCCTCCTCCACTCTGTTCACCACGCTGCTGCCAGATCAGCATCTCATGTGAGCAAATCCCCTCAAATCTCTGCCCTCCCTGAACTCCTTCACCCCCAAACACCTCCTGTGAGAATCAGTGGAGCTGGGTGCTCTCAGCCTCTGGCTCTCAGGAGCCCAGTGGAGAAGTGCCAGCCCTCTAGGAGACAGGATGGCTACTAATTAAATGGCTCCAGAATGGGCCTGGCTGGGTTATGGCAGCTTCTCGCTGTGTAACTGTGAGCGAAGTCTTTGCCCTTTCTGAGCTCCAGTTTCTCCACTTTCTGAGGCTACTACTATTCAGGTGCGAAGACGGAGATGACGTAGGTAATTTGCTTCACACAGTAACTTAAAAACCTCCATAAATCTCAGCCACCATCCTCATTCTTATCAGCAGGAAATAAACTCCCAGAGTCCTCAGCTGAGTGTGCAGACCCTTACAAGTCAGGGAAACTCACTCTCGGGCCTCTCCTCCAACCACTCCCCTGCACTCCCCGCGTAAGTGTCCCACGCCTCATCACTTACCATCCTCCCCCTCCTTCTCCCACCACAGGTCTGGGCCCTCACCCTTTTCCTCACCTAGGATTCTTTCCCTGTCATCAGCCTGGGGAGCCCACCCCAGAAAGGGCCTGCCCTGTCTCAACTCCCCTCTGCCGACCCCTCCTCCTCTTCTAGAACTCTCTCTACTGTGGTGCCTCAGAGTGCAGTCTTGATCTCCCTCTGCTCTCTTCTCTATCAACACTCCCTTTATGACCTCTTTGTCTCAAGTTTCAATATTAATATGCTGGTAATTCTCAAATGTTCACCACACCAGACACCTCTCTTTCCACTGTTAACCTCCACTTGGCTAATGGGCGAACCTCTCCACTCAACGGGGATCAAAATGAACTCCTGTGTCCCAACCTGTCCTATCTGCATAGCTCCCCCACCTCAGGTGTTGGCAAGTTCAGTCTTCCAGTTGCTCATGCCTGAACTCTGGACTCCATACTTCTCTTTTCCTCTCGATACTACATCCAACCCCGGGGTAAGTCCTGTTGGCTCTGCTTCAGAATACACCCAGAATCTGCCCTCTTCTCATCCTCCACGGTACAGTGGGAACCCTAGTCTGAGCCTTCATCATCTTTTGTCTCAGTTACAGTGATGGCTCTTTACTGGCCATCTTGTCTCATCCTACCAGTCTATTTTTCTCCGTACAGCAATCGGAGTGATCTTTTTTCTTTCTTTTTCTTTTTTTTTTTTTTTAAGATGTTGACAGACCTTTATTTTATTCGTTTATGTGTACGTGGTCCTGAGGATCCAACCCAGTGCCTCACACATGCTAGGCAAGTGCTCTACTACTGAGCCACGACCCCAGTTCCCAGAGTGATCCTCATTATTTCTTTTCCTTTGGGAGGGGCGTGTAAAGTCAGGGAGCACCGGAGCTGAATCCAGGGCCTGGCACATGCTATGCAAGTCCTCTACCACTGAGCCATACCCCAGCCCTGGAGTGAGCCTGTGAAATTCTCAGTCACGCCGTGTCCTCCTTTGCAATGGTTCCATGTTTTTCTCGTGGTTAAAATGCAAAGTCCTTAACATGGTGCTCAACACTCTGACCGCCTGACTTCACTGACTTCGCCTTCTAGTACCTTCCCCTTCACTCATTCTGTTCAGCCCCACTGACCTCCTTGCTCTTCCTTGAGGCAATTTCCTCAGCTGTTTCCTGTGCTTAGAAATCTGCTCTGCCAAGATCTCCACATGGCTAACTCATTTAGCAACTTCACTTCTCTGTTCAAATCTTATCTTCTCGACAGACACAGTGGCACATGCCTATGATCCCAGCAGCTTGGAAGGCTGAGATGAGAGGATCTTGAGTTCAAATCCAGCCTCAGCAAAAAACGAGGCACTAAGCAACTCGGTGAGACCCTGTCTCTAAATAAAATACAAAATAGGGCTGATGATGTGGCTCAGTGGTCCAGTGTCCCTGAGTTCAATCCCTGGTACAAAAAAAAAAAAAAAACTCATCTTCTCAGGAAGCACTCTGACCTGACCCAGGGCTCAGACATGGGCTTGTGACCCCCAAACATCCTTATTCCTTTACATGGTCTGTGAGGATACTTAGTCACTGAGTTAATTCTACCTGGGCTTCTTAGGAAATAAGAATAAAAAATTCACTTTGCTGAGTGTCTCCTTTGGCCCCATGCTAAGACCTAGCAAAAGGAACCATCCTAATTTAATAGAACTCATATTAATGGTCCCAGTTCACAAAGCTTATAAACAACTGAGAATTAAAATCTGGTAAGGTCAGGCATGGTGACACATGACTATAATCCCAGGGACTAGAAAGGCTGAGGCAGGAGGATCACAAGTTTGAGGCCAGCCTCATAGCAAGACCCTGTCTCAAAAAAAATTTTTTTAATTAAAAAATTAAATAAACTGGGGATGTAATTCAGTGGTAAAGCTCCCCTGGGTTCAGTCCCCTCCCCCAAAACAAAAATAAATTTAAAAAAATACATATATATATATATATCTCCTCTTGTCCTGATTCCCTAATGCTGTACCACTCTGCTGCATGCTGGGGAGTCCTATGTTCTTGTCTTCCCCTAGAAAAAGCCCTTATTCTACCCTTAGCAACAGCAACCCAATTCCAGGTCTAGTCAGGAAGTACAGTAATGAAAGGCAGCTAGTTTCGAGGTTTTGTTTTTTTAATTGCCAAGTCACTGTATTATGTCTACTGACTGAAACCAGATAAAAATGGCAACAGATTATTAATACATTTCACTTTTCATCATAGGTGTCAGTTCCAGGACAGCCACGAGCAGCGCAGTAAGTTAGACTCTTCCGGAGCCCCACTGGGCTGCTGGGTGAAACCTGCAGCTTTCCTGCCCTTCTTCCCGGGCTTGCCTTCACCCACCCCACCCCATCCCACCACCGCTCCCTCTCGATTGTGCACTGAGGGAAAGCAGGAATCCAACCAACCGATGACGCTCTTCCCATTCTTGGCATTACTTGCTGGTGAGTAGTTGCTTTTATGAGCGAGGAGGCAGCCTCTATGGTGCTTAGTCACCTTAGTCACCAGGATGTTAGAGTCCCCCTGCCTGAGCTTAAATTCCCAGCCTGCCACCAACTAGGAGTGCTACAGAAAAGCTTAGCCTCTTTAAGGTATTGAAAATAAAATTCTTCCTTTGTAGGGGACTGCAGGGATGGAGAGAGAGAAGGCAAATTGAAGCCCTGATCTGATCCTCCGCAGGAGGGGTGTCCTCCCCACTCCTGACTCAAAGCACTCTGGAGGAAGGTCAATCGCATCTACTGGTTCTCTAGAAAATTCCCACTTGTGGAAAGATCTTGGAATGTCTGTCAATACTAGTAAGTTTTCTAAGTTGCCAGTCGGAGGAGGAGCCCCAAAGGACAGCTTGAAGGGGAACCACTTTTACATTATGAAAATAAAATAACAGTCCTAAACACAAATTATTTTGACTTTATCTTATTTATAATCCACATGTCCTTGAGCAAGAGTTCTACAAACTTTCTGATTCTAAGGAAGCTGTAGGCCTGGCACAGTGGTGCACACCCATAGTCCCAGTGGTTCTGGAGGCTGAAGCAGCAGGCTTGTGAGTTCAAAGCCAGCCTCAGCAATGACAAGGCGCTAAGCAACTCAGTGAGACAACTCAGTGAGACCCTGTCTCTAAATAAAATACAAAATAGGGCCGGGGATGTGGCTCAGTGGTCAAGTGTCCTTGAGTTTAATCCCCAGTACCAAAAAAGGGTAAACTGTCTAAGGAAATTGTAGCTTCCTTTTACTTCCCCTACTAACACAGCAGTAACAGGTCCTGTGGATTCATCTACATGAACGAAGTAGGAGAACAGACTTCACAAAAGCTGAGCTGGACTCAGACATCAGCTTTCAATTCTTGTGTTTTTTATATGAATTATTTAAAAGAAAACTGATTCAAGAATCTTAATTATGAAAAACTTTGAAACAATGGCAGAGACTATTTTTTTCCTTTTTCTAGACATTAGAAGACAAGTATTCTACCATTTATATTCATTTTCAAGTTCTAGGAACATGAAGAAATATTTAATGAAGTTCACCAAAAAATCACCAAACGCGAAGAGGACTTATCTAACCATTCATTAGAAATCCCTGAAAACGAACTTAAAAGTCTATATAAATTATTATGTATCTATGCGCTGTTCCCTTTCCACTCTTCTTATTCATATTCAAATAATGCCACACCAGGTAGCTGCTTCAGTATGATTTTCTGCTGTACTTTTCCTAGGCGCTTGACCCTGCAAAGACTGGGTGACTCAGCACATTCAAATTGCAGAGCTCAGGTTCAGAGGGTGGATGTGTTCCTCTTCTTTTACAAGCAGTCCTGAGAAGATATGAGGATAGGATACGTATTTTTTTTTAAGGTTTGAAAGTCCAAAGAATTTAAACACATGCCTCTCTAACCCGAAATCAAAAGGACAAATACGAAATGCAGAAAAGAAATAAGATTGTCATAAAAACACTTCTGACTGCTAAAAGATTATCGCCCTTAACTACATTAACATTTGAATTGCCACAGCAGGACGTGGGGAAATACTTCTCTGATGCTAACAAGGTGGAAAACCGGTGGAGTTTGCACCTTTCTCTCCTATTGTTCCAGTGGTGCCAGTTTTTTCCCCCACAGACAACAGTGAAGGTGAAATGGGCATTGAGAAAGCTAAGACTTTCTATGTAAGATAAACTTTTTTTAATCAAAAAAAAAAAGAAAAGCTCGGAAATTTCTCAGAGTTGAGCACCAACTAAGCTCGTCTATCAGTGTGGATGCTAGCTGTTCCCAAACCTTGCAGATTTTCAAAACCACAAGGGGTGGCTTTTATAAATGTAGATTTACAGTTCCCCTCCTGTCCCTGATACTGATTCAGGAGGTTTGGGGTGGAGCCCAGCAATCTGTAAAACATTCACCCTAGTGATTCCGGCACACAGCAAGATTTGGGATGAGACCAAGCTGATCAAAACCACAAAGGTGAGGGAAAACAAATGGAGACTCTCACCTCCCCCAGCTGGTTGTAAACTGCATGGGTAAAGTCGGAGAAGTTTAAAGTTTAGGGGGAATGCATCTTCTTATGTTAAAGCAATCAAGTATCAGTAATATTCTTAACTGACTTAACTTTATAATTCCCAATGAAATCCTGCTTTAAAGTTATTTTAGAACATGACCTTGCCTTCCAGTTCCTGTTTATAGTGATGAGCCACACATTATCTTTGTGCCTGTAACAAAGACTCCTCCGCAGGCCTGTGCTTGCTAATTTCCTTCAATTCACTCACAATCTTCACAGTAACCCCAGCAAGTATCCACTATTATCCCCATTTTAGAGATGAGGAAGTAGAGGCTAGAAGAGAAGTGTTCCAGTGGCGAAGGCAAGTCTTGAGCCCAGGCCTCATGCTTACGCTGGGACTGGGTTGCCCTTTACACACAGCAGGCTGGTTGGTTGTTTGCAGAAACATGCACAGGATATGTACATTTCTGGTACCACTGAAACAATAGGAGAAAGAAAAAAAAAGGTGCACGCTTCACCAGTTTTCTACTTTTTTAGCATCAATGAAGTATCTGCCCATGTCCTGCAAGTGCATTTCTTTGAGTGATATCTGGATTCAAGTCTTACACTCTCATTAGGCCTGTAAACTTCAAACATTCAGCAAACAACTGATGGGCAGCATGTCCACTGCAGGGTGGATACAAAGAGCAGCTGGAAGAGTCTGGAAGAGTCTGCCCAGCCCCCAGCATGGCAAAAGCACAAAGAGGGCAATGAGGATACCTGCCTCCTGAGCCTCTCCTGTGGGCTCTTCTCCCTTACCTGGCCCATGGGCCCCAGGAGCTTAGCTGTCTGAACTGTCACATCTTCACCTCTGATTCAGAAATGTGTTCACCCAAATTCTAGGTGCAGAATGCTCTGAGGAACACGGGCGGGAGTGGCTGGCTGTGGCCTTCTTTGAAAACCTTCACAGAGGATGTGGCTTATGAGCTAAAAGTTAAAGGATGAAAAATACTTCACTGAGCAAAGAGGATAAGGGGTGTGTAGGCCCAGGGCAGCACGCATGCTGAGCCTGCCTGCGTCTGGCAGAGGACTGTGAGGCTCAGGTGCAGCTGGGGGTGGGAGGGAGGGAGGGAGGAAGAGGCTCTGAGAAGAACAGATGGGGACTATATGCTACATGCGTTTAGACTTCAAAAGGTGCAACGGGGAACCAAGAGCAGTTTTTATGCAGAGGAGTCACAGGACTGAATTTGTATTTTAGAAAGGTAATGGTGTGCAGGCCAGAGAAGGTTCCCCATGAAAGGCACAGGGTTTGGCGGGTCAGATGAAAGGCTGTTGCATCAATCCAGGCCAGATATAGCCCAACTTAAAGTCTTGATCTTCCTGATAGAAGATGGAGCTCACGGGAGGAATTCCTGAGGTTTAGGGCCTGTTCTCTGAGTCAGGTGGGCCAAGTGCTGGCTCTCTTTGTTCCCCCAACCCCTTGACTTTTAACTGTGGCTCTTAGGCAAGTCTTGAACATTTGTGTGTATGTGTGACCCTGGGTATTGAATTCAAGGCACTTTACCCTTGAGCCACATCCCCAGCCCTTTTTGTCTTTTACTTTGAGACAGGGTCTTGCTGAAGTTGCTGAATCTGCCCTCTAACTTGTGACCCTCCTGCTTCAGCCTCCTGAGTAGCTGGGATTACAGGTATGTGCCACCATGCCCAGCTAGCCTTAAACTTCTTGAAAACCTCACTCTGCTTATTTTATCTGGGAGAAAAATCTGCCTTCTGGGTCATTTTGCCAATGAAATGAGAATATGCTCATCTGTACAAGGTTCTCGCTCAATCAGTGGTGACACAGCAATGACAATGACAAAGATGACAACGACAACAATGACACTTGGGGGCTGACTGGATGCAGGCTGAGGGGAGGAGAAGAGTACAGGAGACCTCCAAGGTGTCCAAGAGGGTGGATGAAAGTACGCATCAGCAACTTGTGTGGGGACACAGAAAGGACCAGCTTAGAAGAAGAGGAGTGAGCCTGGTTTTGAACACGTGGTGCTTGGGATGCCTACCAGAATTTATTGGTAGTTGGAAATACAGTTTGAAAGAGAGTGAGAAGTAGAGCTACCCGTGGAGCATTTGGGATCCTATCTGAAGCCTTAAGAATGGAGTTTCAGGAACACGAATCTGTAGGGCATACAGGGGGGAAAGCAGAGTGCTGATAATTTTGTTCAAAATGAAAACTCTAGTTCAGGGCTGTCAGAAACAGACAACCATGAAACAAACGTGTACCAAGAACCAACTATGTGCCAGGAACTGACTTGGAGTTTGAGAGACAGGAACAAAAATATCCACGGAGATTTCACCTTTTCATGGAGGAGATAAGTTAATAAACCTGAGATTCCAAGAATGGGAAAACCTCTAAAAGGGAAGTAGGTGGGTGCAGGCAGAGGGCAGATGTGTTGAGTGCCTGGGGGGTGTCCTCACTGGCTCCAGGAGTCAGGTGAGGCCTCCCCGGAAGGTAACATTTGAGCAGACACCTGACAGAACATTAAGAGAGGGTTCACCAAGTGCAAGGCTCAGTACTAAGCCCTGTAAGTGTAAGTCCCGTTTAGTCCTTACAACAGGGGCTGAGGATGGAGCTCAATTTGAGCTCAGCTGGTTGAGCTCTTAACACCAATGCACAAAGCCCTAGGTTCAATCCCCAGCACCACAAAAATGGAAAAATGAAGGAAAAAAAAAAAAAAAAAAAAAAAACCTTACATCAACCCAAGGATGAGGTAGGTACTGTTATCATCTCCCCCTTAAAAATACGGAAACCAAACTACAGAGATGCCGGCAACTTGCCATGAAGCTACTGAGCCTGGAGAAGACCCTGACCAGAGATGCAGCTGCAGACAGTCAGTGCCACCCCCCACTTCAGGGTGTCTCTTGCTGTCTCAGCTGAACACTCAAAGAACAGGATTCCCCAAGGAAGACGTGAGCCACAGCATTCTCAGTGGTGACGATCACACAGGATGTATCTAGAGATGTTAGTAAGTGCCTCGTGTTTGCCCTATTATTACTTCAGTGTGGTAGACTCATGGAGAATTGGGCAGAAGCTCCAAGTATAAAAGCCAGCCTCCCCGTGGATGAATTCTGCAACCTGGAACAAGTAACCTCTATGAACCTCAGGGGGTTTTTTGTTTTTTATTTTTTGGGTTTTGTTTTTTCCCCCCCATTTGTAAATCAGGTCTAAGGTTATTCTCAAAGATTATCCTGAAGATAAAGAAATATAAAATACATATCGAGACCTCTAACATACAATGTTATCTTCATGAACTGGCTTAGGCTGGGGAAAAGGTCCCCATTGCACAAAACACCCCATGACTTCTTCATAAAAAAGCTTGGGGTGTGTAGAGCACTGAAAAGAGGAGACTTTAGGTGACAGTCCACAGACTGTTATCCCGAGAAAGTAAAAAAAAAAAAAAAAAAAAAAAAAAAAACCCGGGAGGGGTGAAAAAAAACCACCATTTTTAGAAGTCCAACGGGTTTTATCAATTATTAAGGGAAGTTCAATTTATCTTATTTGTCATTGTGAAAATTAGCTTGGATACACTGCAGGAAAGTCTCTCCCTGAGATTCCAGTAATTCAGTCGGAAAGGACAGGCTTTGACTGCATCGTACCTTTTTTCCCCTCTACTTTCCTCATTCTGGGCCATGGGGTGCTGTCCCTCAGGAGGTACTAACAAAACAATACGAAAACGAAAAACGAACTGGCTGTTGGGAGGACACCAGGACCCCCAGGCACTATGTTGGATGCCGAAGCTCCTGCTGTGCAATGGGAACCCAGAAAGATGGCTCCCAGCCTGCCGAATCAGAGATGCTCAAAGAGAGAGGAAGGGTTGCGACATTCAAGTCAAAAGCGCTGCCACCTGCGTTGGCTTTGGAGGGGAGCGTCAAGGCCCAGGGCAGCCCAGCTCTCCTGCCTCGGCTCCTGAGGCATCTACCTCTCTCCCAGCCGACCACCCAGCCACAAGGGCAGCTCTGTTCTTGAGAACACAGGCCATTCCACACGAGGGCATCTGCTCTTGCTCTGGATCAGAAACACTTCTGGTGAGAACGGGTTTCATGTTGCTGATCTCAGGAGGAATCTAACCTCCGCAAGGCCTTCCCTGAGCACCTGCCCCTCTCGTGGTCCCACCTGGACTTGCCCACACCCTCCGCCACCGCCATCCCCACACGTTAGCATACTATTTTACTTTCCTTCTGGTACTGAGAACTATGGAAAATCGTCCTGTTCAATTTTCTACCGGTTCCTTCTCTACTCCTCTCCACCCTCGGCTAAAAATCCTAAGCTCCGTGAGTGCTTAGATATTGCCTTTCTTGTTCACCCATCTATTCCCAGCACCTGGCAGGAAGTAGAGAGCTCAATAAATATTTATTGAATCAATAAAAGAACTCAGAAGAGCATGATCAAGTTGCAGAGACTGAAAAGTAAAAGCTGAGTTTGAGAAAACGGTGAGCTGTTCATTCTGGCCTGGCTGCACCCAGGTAGATGAGGCAAGACCGGACACTTGCGACGACCTAGGACGGTGTGGACTGAGCAGACAGTGGAGAGCCCTGGACAGTGTCTGGCTAGGAGAGAGCCCCGTGGGGCTGCACTGAGGGAAGAGGATTAGCCCTGTAACTGTGAACAGGGCAGACTGGAACCAAATTAAAAAGCCCAAGAGAAAACTCATTTGTTACCTTAGAATTGGCAGACTTTGAAGTCTGACAAGTGTTGGAGAGTCGTTGGGGAAATGGTTTTCTAACAGTGGAAAATCAATTAGATATCTCTTAAAAGTTAAATTGTGCATATTCAAGATGTGGCAATTCTACTTCCAGGTGTCTAGATTAAGAAACTCTTGCCTATATCCAATATATGTAAAAATAATACAAGCATCATTTATATTAGTGAAAAATTTTAAACAATCATATATCCACTAATGGACTCATTAATAAAATGTGGTACTATTTATACCATGAAATATCAATTAATAACAATGTGTGTATGCATGTGTACACACACACACAAACAGGATAGACCTTAAAAAGTATTAAAAAAAAAGAAAATAAGCAAATCATAGAGCAATAGGTATATATGAAACCACTTATGCAGATTTAAACTCATTAAATGATACAACAGATTCATTATGGGTACATGTAGATATGTACAAAATATAAAAAAATCATACATCAAACTAACAATGAGTCTGGAAGGTGAGGACAGAGGAAGTGGAACTGGAACTAATATTCACAGTATCTCCAGTGTTTTATTTTGTTAAATAAGTTGAAATAGATATAAAAAAAAAATAAGTTATTAGTTTTGGATGATAGGAACATAGTACAATGTTACTGGGAAATCAGAAGAGAGGTGCTAGACACTATAGTATCCAACACTAAACTAAAAGAATTTCAGGACTGACTGGATTAGTAGAGGATATAAAGGATCCAGAAAGAGTAAAAATTTGAAAATTGTATTCTTTTTCTCTTATGGATGAGAAGCTGGCCACATCACTAGGAGAAAGGAAAACAGACCTGGGTGTAGCTCAATGGTACAACACTTACTTAGCAAGTACATCCCCAGCACTGCCAAAACCAAAAACAAGTGAGTTCTATTTTAGAAAGGTCTGCTGTACTAACGAGACATCTGAGTAATATCCAGCAAGTCGGAATTCAAAAACTCAAACTAGTGTTGAAAAGCTAACCAGTAGCTTTAATCAATTTCTTTTTAAAGTTTGTTAAAGACTTTCCCCCCAGTACTGGGGACTGATCCCAGGGATGCTTTACCACTGAACTACAACCCCAGACCTTTTTATTTTTAATTTTGAGACAGGGTCTCACCAGGTTGATCCCAAACTTGCCACCCTCCTACTTCAGCCTCCAGAGTAGTGGAGGGAATAGTCATACCCCACTACACCTGACTGAAGTCTTTTTAAAAGGTTCCCCAACCGTTTATTTATTTATTTTTTTCTGTTTGTTTATGACAAGTATGGAAATCCAACCACAGTACCTGTACTCAACAAATGTCAGTCTCCCTATTTGAAGATAAGGTTGCTGGGGCTGGGGAGATAGGTCAGTCGGTACAGTGCTTGCCTTGCATGCACAAGGCCCTGGGTTTGATCCCCAGCACTGCAAAAAAAAAAAAAAGAAAAGAAAACACAATTCTAGAAAGCCTGAGCATCTGCTCTCTAATAATCAATTAACCACTCTAGTAAAGCAATTGTTCGTTTCCTTTCCATAAGCAACACAGACCAATAGCACAGTGACTCAAACTTACACAGTTTAAATAAAAATTCCAAAAATAAACCTCTACCCTGATGGTGGTGCACACCTATTATCCCAGTGATTTGGGAGACTGAGGCAGGAGGATCACAAGTTTGAGGTCAGCCTCAGCAATTTAGCAAGACTCTGTCTCCAAATAAAAAATAAAAAGGGCTGGTAATGTAGGTCAGTGGTAAAGCACCCCTGGGTTTTATCTGCAGTACTCAAAAAAAAAAAAAAAACCTATTTTGAAATCATACCACCTATATTTCATGATATTTACATGTTTGCACAGTACTTTCCTAGCCTTTTATAATATGTTTTGCAACCACTGAAAAGTCAATAGTCTTAGCTCTTCTCTAAAGAGAGAAACACAAGAGTCTGGGTGACTGGTTCAGGGTGACTCACGGCAGAGTCAATATTGGAACTCGGAACCCTGGAGCCTGGCATTCCAAGTTCCTAAAGCCTCCAGGCTTTAGCTAACCCCACTAGGATTTACTCCTTTAGGGGGACTACACTTCTTTGTGGCCTCTGGGACTGGGAATGTCAGTTTGTGGAGCCTTCTCCTTCAAAAGTAGTCAGCAGTCAGAAATAAATGTCTGCCTGCAAGTTGTAGCATGTAATAATGAAGAACATATGACTTTAAGGGGTTCCATTCTCTAAAGTTTGCTTTTTAAAAAGCATGACTGAACTGCATTGATACAACCTAACAATCTTTATATTTAATGCAATTTTGTTGGTGATTTTTTTTTTTTTTTTTTTTTTTTAGAATCCTCTGTTCAGACTAGATTAAATTCAAACTATCAGTACTATTTAAACTACTTGCTATTTTGTGAGTTTGTTCGAGTTAGTGCTATCTTGGACGCTCTGAGCTCCTAAGAGCCACTGGGCTGGTCTGCTGGTACTGACCTTATAAAGCCAACGGTTAGTGACTGTGTATATAAGGATTTAAGAGATTATTTTTACCAGAATAAAGTTGCTGTGTAGCCATCCGGTATAAATCGCGTTCCTTTCCATTAACAAATTGAAGAGCTTATAAGCACCTAAAATTAAATGGAAGCTTAAAAAACAAACTAATATGCTAAATAATTTAGGTTTTACTGACAAGATCAGGTATTTTCAGTTAGAAAAACCAATCCAACTGTGGTTTCAGATCATGCCTTTCACATGCATTTTAAAACACTTCTAAGACTTCTTTTCACTAACATTTTTCTCATTCTAGTTTTATAAGTTAAAATTAAGAAGAGCTCAACAACGTGCCCCCCAAAATGCAGTCAGTTCAAAACAAAAACCAAATAAGAGCTCAAATTTAATTTAGCAATTAAAATTTTGGTTATGTTCTTTTTTTTTTTCACTAAGGTGTATTCACTCCTTATTTTCCTTTACTAATTGTTTATCAATTAAAGTGGTCATCTCAAAATACAAAAGTCACCACTAATTAGCAGGATCTTTTTTGAAGCAACAACAACAACAACAAAAATATTGAGTTTATGCTCAAAAACAAGCTATAAAAAGTGTTACAGCTTATAAATTTATCTGCAAGTTTTAACCTTCATTGTATTCATTAATTAAAATGCCATAAATCTTCTTTTCCTATTGCTAAAATACTTGTAAACTGGCACACAAAACACCAAAACGCACATCAGCCACGACGCACTCAGATCCATCACTCAATTTCGGTCCATTACTCTTGCCAAGGTCAGTATGGAGTATTCCTGAAATTTTCACTTGTCGAATGAATAGATGTTTTGTAAGGATTATCTATTCAGGCAGAAAAAAGGAGGGGGAGGGGATGAACACAAGAAACAATTAGCTATTCAACTGGTGCTGAGTAAATTCCAAGTATGAGATCCTTTGTTTGTTTTTATTTTGTTTTTGTTTTTCTTACCTACCTTAGGACTTCAATCCACGAAAAGAAATAACAACTAGTGAGATTTTTCTAGAGCCTATCTAGAGACGTCTGTGGAGACACCACTGTCAGTTTGGGCTTCATTTTGATCTGGGGACTGGAACTAGGAGCTGTCTATTTGCATTTCAACATCCCTCTTTTGTTTTCTGTCCTCAAGTGGCTCAACCAGTTCAAACAGCAGGTAAGGCAGTTTAGATCATTCCAAAGACCCTACAAGACTCAGGAGAAAACTTACAATGTGGCTATTTTAGCTAAATCTACCACTCAACTTCATCAGCCAAGGCTACAAAGCTTAGGCCATCTCGTTAAAAATTTACCTCAAATTGTATTTCATTCTCTCGTGTGCCCCTGAAGGGGAAGAGAAATGGAAAGAAATATGATTTTTAGATGGAGAGACTTAGAAAGAAAAATGTAAAGATCCAACCGCCCCCAGGACTGGAAAGACATCAGAGACAAGTGGCACTGTGGTGTATAATTCCTGTGTCACCCACCCAAATGACTGCCTGGTCAAGATTCCAGCACATGATTGGGAGGGTAGTTTTCTCAGTGTTTCATATTCTAAGGGACATCAGCAGATAAAAATCTGCAGAGTTACAAATTTCTCAGAGACAAATCTCCAGGTTTGGGGTCTAAAGAAAAGACTATAATGGTAAAACATCAAGTCACAAACTAGAGATGCGGGAGACCACAGGGTCATTTCCTCAAGGTCCATAGGTACACAGCTGGATTGTGGCTCTCTGGGCTCCCAGTTCTGCCCTCTTGGGCTTGTGGTTACCAAACCTGCTTAGGTGGGATCCACAGTAAGAATACAGCACCTGGAAGTCTGAGACTTGGCAAGTTAGCCCATAATGAAGACATATCTGGATGGATTTCAAAGAACCGACCTTGTCATCACCAACAATAGCTCTGCCTGAAAAATTCCTGATTCAAGCATTGAGTTCTGGATGTCTCTCCTTCCAACCGACATGGTGAACAGCTCCAGCCATTGTTAGCGGTGTTGGGGCCTCTAATCTATCGATCCTTCTGCTCTCCCCCATGCATCAGCCCTCAGCTGTTTTGATTTTCCTACTGACTCGATTTAGATTCCATGGCCTATTGATGTAATGTTCTTCTTGTCAACTCCTTACACTCTCTTCCACTCAGTATTTTCTTATAAATCCATTTAGAAAAAAAAGCCAGCCCTGGCGGAACCCAGTTGACTCCTGTCCCCTGCTTGCGTACAAGCAGACTCTGCTGGAGATGAACACCAGCAGCTACTATGCTTTTTAACTCACTTTTCAACAACTATTAGAAACTTTGTCCACCACGCTTAAACTTCCAACAGGCGTCTACCCATGACTCCTTCCTCTCCGACCGCCTGCATAAGCATCCTCTCACCCACCTCGGACCCAAACGGCTCTGCAAGGACCTCCTGGTCCAAGCAAGTGCCTCTTCCCCACCACAGCCCACAACACTGCGTCACTGTGTTTTCCTCTTACCATGTATCAACTCCATCATTTTGAAGGGTCTGCCTTCAAAATATATCCAAGATCTAACAATTTATCCTCATCCTCACTGCTATCCCTCATCCAAGATAGTCCTCTCTGGACTATTAATGGTCTCTGGGCCTCCTCAACACAGCCATCTTCTGAGATCACAACACAGAGCATGTTCCTCCTCTGCTTGGAGCCCTCCAGTGGCTTTCCACCAAAGGGTGAAAAGTCAGAGTTCATCCACAGGCCAAGACCCTACCAGCACTGTCCAATAGAACGTTCTGTGATGGCAGAAAATGGTCTCTATCTCACTGTCCAACCCAGTAGCCACTAGCTCCCTGTGCTGCTAAGCACTGGGAATATGGCTGGTGTAATGGAGGAAATTCATTTTTGATTTTCAAAATTTTAGTTGATCTACAATTTAAGTGGCTCCCTGTGGTTACAGGCTGCTCTATGAGAAGGGACAGCTCTATGCAATTCACCCCTGTCTACACCTCCTGCCTGAGCCTGTGAACATTCCTTCAAAGTCAGATGATGTCAGTCCCCTCTGCTCTGTGACTTCCCATCTTACCTAAAATAAAGGCTGGGGCTGGGGATGTAGCTCAGTGGTAGAGTACTTGCCTAGCATGCATGAGGCACTAGGTTCAATCCCCAGCAATGCAATAAATAAATTAATTAAAATAAAACAAAAGCCAAAGAAAATCTTCATCTTTAAGACTTTATATAACCTGGCTATTCCACCCTAATCCCTCTTCCATTCTCTTCCTTGTTCATTCCACTCTAGTCACAATATCATCCTACTTAGTGAAGCACAAAAAACAAGGAATTGCCTCAGGGCCTTTGCTCAAGCTGTTGACTCTGCTGGGCCAATCTCTGGCCCAGTATTTATAGGACAAGCTGGGAGCTCCCTTACTTCCTGTGGGACTCTATTCCAGTGTGCTCTAATGAGAGAGGCAACCTAACCTTACCTGAACTAAAAGCTCTCTTACATAGCAGCCCTTCCACCCTGTTACCGTCTCCATGCTCTGCTTCTTCTTCAAAGCACGTATCTCCATCTGATTGATATCTCATACGTTTATTTACTTATTGTCTGCCTTCTCCAGCAGCAGGGGCAGGGCCTCTGTTTTGTTTACAGCAATGTCCCTAATACCTAAAAGAGACCTACTTCAGAACAGGCACTCAAAACTAACTAACTAACTAAATGCTGGTTTTGATGGGCAGAAGAGGATGACTTCATGATGCTAATGATTACTTACAGGTCTGGACCCTCTGGCCTGGGATCCTAAACTCTTCTGCAACTATTCCTGAGAAGCTGGGAACCGGGTTCACTCTAAATATTGTGTCCCCACGTGCCTGGGGGCAGCTGGGTGCTTTAACTGTATCAGCTCTGTTCTAATCATCACCACGACTCATCTTACCAGTAAGGAAACAGAGGTTAAGTCAACTGCTCAAGCTCAGCTAGAGAGACCTTCACCCATCTAAGGACAGCTTCAAAGATATGCATTATTGCGTCCATATGACTTCACTATTAAATATCTCTACTGACTATGCCTTCATAGGAGAAAGTGGGAATAACTATTTTTGTTACAGACTAAATGAAAATAATTTAACATAATGAACAGAAAGTGAATTCTATATCTGCTTTCAACTTGTACCCCTCCCCTAAATGGCCTAAATCCTTCTTACTAAATTACCATTATTCAAAATGCTATGCTAAATAAAACAGCCTTGAGCCAGGCACAGTGATGCACACCTGTAATGGCAGTAACTCAGGAGGCTGAGGCAGGAAGATCATAAATTTGAGGCCAGCCTCAGCAACTTAGTGAGACCCTGTCTCAAAAGTTAAAAAAAAAAAAAAAAAAATTTTTTTTCCCCCTAAAGGACTGGGGATGTACCTCAGTGGTAAAGCATCCTTGGGCTCAATCCTCAATACCAAAAAATTTTTAAAAATTAAATAAATAAATAAATAGATAGATAGATATAAAATTGGGGCCTTCATGTTTGAAAATGATGATGCTGAGAGAGCTATGATTTATGTAAAAATTTTATAGACAGTAAATAACAGTAAATTTAAGTCATGTTTTACAGAATGGATCAAATTACTCTTAATTGACTGGACAAGAGTGAAGAATGCTGGTTTTCTTCTCCTATGCTTAACATTCATAAGGAATGCAGTGGCCTAAGTAAATTTAAGCCACAGGTAGGTCAAAATATTTTTGCCATTAGTTCTAATTATACATGCCATGAAATCCTCTGATAGAAATGTCAAACCATAGACATCCATTTGTGTTTTCACATCCTGTTCTTTTCCATTGTTGTCTGACAGAAGCACCAATCAATAGGGAAATTAAATCTTTGGTTCCAAAAATGAAGATACAGGGCTGGGTGTGAGGCTCAGTGGTGCAGGCTTGCCTAATGTGTGAGGCCCTGGCTCCATCCCAGCACTGCAAAGAATTATAGTCATTCACGGGACAGAGAGCCTGAAGAACTGCAGGGGTGTTGGGAGTCTTGTTTCTAACACGCTTGCCTATCTGAACGGGAAACCTGGGACGAGCAATTTGCTGTAGTCGTATCAGGAGGACCATGCCTTGTGACATCTGTGTGATCAGTGCATTTTCTTTCTTCTGAGACAGGGTTTTATTAGTTGCTAAGGGTCTCACTAAGTTGCCCAGGCTGGCCTTGAACTTGTGATCCTCCTGCCTCTGCCTCCAGAGTGGCTGGGATTACAGGATGTGCCACTACTGTGCCCAGTTCCAGTTAGTGCATTTTTTTCTCAGAAATCCAATGATTAGCCTTCAGTTGGTCTGGAAAGCAAAGGTGTGTGTATAAGAGAAAATTAATTTCCACAGAAGACCTGCATATGAGTCTTCTGATGCTGTTCATTATGAATTGCAAATTACTTTTCAAAATTACTTCTCTCAAAATACCCTGACACCTGGCCACAGACTGCTAACCTAATGCTAAAATAGGCACCTTGATCAGCTCACCCCGTGACTTCAACCTCTCAGCTGCATTTGACCACAGCGATAGATATGTTTGCCAAAAGAAATATGAACAACTCTGGGAACTGATTACAAAACTGGAATTGTTCCAAACTTTGCAAAAGTGATGGCTCTGTTGTCTGGAACGTCTCAGGGTCAGGACATTTTTCTTAACAAGTCAGCTTATATAATGAAAGCAATTAGAAGAAAATCAGATGTGCACAGGCCTTCTCTGTCTGCCTAATATGGGAATAATAATTAACTGTCCAAAAATATAAGTGTTGGCTCATGGTTGGCTGGTGATTCACCTTTAAAGTTGTACAAAGAAAAAGGCCAAACCTTTTGTAAAGCAATTTATAATATGTTTCAAGAGTTGTAAAAATGTCTAGTCCCTTTGACACAGTAATCTTATTGCTGGAAACTGATCCTAAAAAATGATCCACAAGAAAAGAAGTTTGCTACGAAATCTGAGTCAATCTAAATCCCAATAATAGGAAAAGTGTTAATTATGGTACATCTTCCTAATCAAATAATACACAACCATTGCAAATTAATTATGAATACTGTTACAACATAGAAAGGAAAAAACAAACAAAAAAAAAAAAAACAAAAAAACTGAGGCACTGTTAAGTTAAAAAAAGCAGCCAGGTGTGATGGTGCATGCCTATAATCCCAAGGACCCAGGAGGCTGAAGTAGAAGAATCACAGGTTCGAGGTCAGCTTCAACAAATAAGACTCTGTCTCAAAACAAATAAGTAAAAAAGGACTGGTGTGTAATTCAATGGTAGAGTGTCACTAGCTTCCATTCCTAATACCAAATAAATAAATAAATTAAAAAAAATCAGAATACAAATCATAGGTGTATTATATCCATGTTCAAATATATTTGCATGTAGGAAAAAATGAAATGACAGGAACATATCATTCCATGAGCATGAGGATTTTGTTTGTTTTTACTCCCCTATTTCCTTAACTTTTTTTTTGGGGGGGGGGGTTCTGGGGATTAAACCCAGGGGCACTCTACCACTGAGTAACATATCTCCAGCTCTTTTATTTATTTAGAGACATGGTCTCACCAAGTTGCTTAGGGCCTCACTAAGTTGCTGAGGCTAGCCTGGAATTTATGATCCTCATGCCTCAGCCTCTGGAGTTACTGGGATTATAGGCGTGAGCCACCATGCCTGGCTCTTCCTTAATTTTTTTTTTTTTTTTTTTTTTCTTTTTTGGTACCAGGAATTGAACCCAGGGATGCTTAATCCCTCAGTCACATCCCCAGCCCTTTTTATATTTTATTTAGAGACAGGGTCTCACTAAACTGCTGAGGCTGGTTTCTCCACTTCCCAAGCAGCTGGGATTACAGGCATGCACCACCACACCCATCTTCCTTAACTTTTTATAATGTTAATTTATAATTTTTAAAAGGAAAATATTATATATAATGTTTCATATTCCTCTCTATATACCAAATCAGTACATAAATACATTTTAAAATATCAAGAGTTCTTTAAAGTGTTTGTCCTTTAAAAATTGGGGGCAGGGTACTTACAAGTGCCCAGTGTTGACAATAAGCAGAAGATGTGTATCAGTTTTGCTACAACCCTTCTGACCTCCAAGAGTACAGTGAGATCTTAAAGGGCCTGGCTCTGCCTCTGCCAGCCTCCTGGCTCAGGATGTCTCCTAAAGAAAAAGGCTGTAGGTTTCTGGACCCTAAGCCTCTACTGTTTTCCAGAGAGACCTGGCTTTTGAAAACCTCTGGGTTCACCCCCTGCAATCATCCCTTTCTCTGGAAGACACATAAGCCTTTCCCAGACTGGACTTTGGATCCTGGACCAAAGGTAGGAAAATAACACAGCTGTGAGGGCTTTGTTTTGATGTTTGTTTCTCAAAAATGTGTTTCTTCACACCTAGTGCAACTGGAGAGAAGCTCTCTCCTGGACACACCTACAGCTCTCCACAGGAAGATGAGGAAGGGGGCTGCCCCCTCGCTTCTGAGTGCTACCAAAAGGAGTTAACCATCCCCACAGAATGCAGGCAAGGAACCTTGGCCTCTCCCATACAGGCTCTGCTCCAGCCGACAGCTGTCAGTCACGTGTACGCATGAAAGGAGACAGGTTTTGTTATAAAGAAGCATTAAGAAAGGGGAAAGAACTTCTAATGATTTCACTGTCTTGAGAACAAAATGTTGATAGGAACTAGAAATCTATCTAAGGCAATGGAGCTATGGATAAGTTAATGCTTCATAAACTCACACATTCACTCCTGTATGTCAGGGAATAACAAAAAATGAAAACATTCCATTTTCATTATTGAGATATATATATATATATATATGAATTATATACTGTTTCAAATTAATGCTTTTGTCAATAATTCTTCAAAGGGAAAATTTTTAATTTTACAGGATTAAAAAAAAAAATCCATCAAGGTTTTTCTAAACCATCATACCTATGTTGCTTAAAAATTGTGGAGACCTTGGGTCAAGGAGACACTCACATTGGATTTCACAGAAAATGTGCTTCTCTACACTAAAATGGCCACTTAAGCAAGAATGTGGAAATGATTTATCTCACAATGCTTAAAGCTGGATCTTCACTCCTGCTATGTCATGACTGCACAATCAGTCAGGGACTAGTAGTTATATGCTCCTAAACAAAGAAAAGCACTCTAATGGCCTAAAGAGCCCAGTATCTAACATTCTAAAATTACCTTAATAAAAGTTAAATTACCCACATCCCAAAGAATAAAAAAATCACCGACAATAATAATGCTTAAGTGTTAAGAACAGCAGAACATAAAAGAGATCTATTTACATCACATAAAGGTTGTCTTCCCAAAATTGGTGTTAGGTTAAGCAGTGGTATTAGCTAGCAGTGTATTAGTATAAACTCTGAAAGAAAATCAAGCGGCAAAACCAGAAGCTGTACCTGCGAGAGAGAGAGACTGTTGTTTAGTTAGCTCACTGCAATATCCCCTGGACCCAAAAGATACTCAACAAATAAATGAATGAATGCACAAATAAGGGAAGAGAGCTCACCGAAATAAGAGTACAATTTGTGTTGTAAAATTATGGAGCCAGGTGTACTTGCCTAAACAAGTCAGAAAAGTGAGTATGTTTGCTGCAAACTGTACTTAAACACTGGGTGTTAAAATTTAGGCATGATCCCACATTTAAAACGTGGTTAAGATAGGAGAATAACCAGCTTGGGCCATCATAAAAAAGAGGTCTCTGGTGAGTCTCTGGCGGAGTTTGAGTTTTGTCATCAAATTGGCTAATAGATTTTGAGCATCATCACCTCCCATTCCATCTTAATCCCCTCTACTCCCTATTTTGCCATTCCAATTATACATACTGATTGGGCTCAGAGGCTGCTTCTAGGAACATTAGCAAAGGAGACACTGTCCCAAAGGAGACACTGTCCCAAATGCATCTCAACTCTTCCTAGTGCAGCAATGCCAAGTGCACCCCACCCCCCTTCCTCCCCAGCTCATTACCCTGTGTCCTTCCTTTGTAGCTCTAATCACAATCCACTTATCGTGTTTGTTTGCTCTTTTCTGTCTGCCAGCTCCCACCAGAATGTTACTTCCAGGAGAGTAAGAACCTTGACTGTCTCAGTTTATCACTGCAGACCAGCACCCGACACAGTGCCTAGTACCCAGAGATATTCAAATTAAAAAAAAAAAAAAAAAATGAATGAGGGACTACGTGAATACCTGATCCAAGGATGATGTAAGTAGTTTATTGCTGACTACAAGAAAGTGTAAGTAAAAAAGACTGCTACTCTAAGCTGTTATATGACAATACAGAATTCTGCTTTTAAATAAGATTTAGTAAAAGGTTTTCTAATTAATTGGCATATTATTTGTGGATGAATGATCCAAGTCCTCCTAATCCAGATAGATTCTAAGAAAGATCCTGGCAGTTCAAAGTTGAATCTGTTTTCAAATTTTAGGAGAGGTCTATTTTTTTTTTTTTTTTTTTTTTTAAATTCTGTGCTAGGGATTGAACCCAGGGCCTTTTACATGTGATGCAAGCAAGCACTTTACCACTGAACTATACCTCCAGTCCCCTACCAAAAAAAAAAAAAAAAAAAAAAAAACCAATTTTTTTAAAAATTACAGTATTAGTTGGGTATGGTAGTGCACACCTGTAATCCCAGCAACTCAGGAAGCTGAGGCAGGAGGACTACAAGTTTGAGACCAGTCTCAGCAATTTAGTGACTTAGTGAGGCCACATCTCAAAATAAAAAATAAAAAGGGCTGGGAATGTGGTTCAGTGGTAAAGCACTCCTGGGTTAAATCTCCAATAGCACGAAAAGAAATAAATAAAAATAAAAATTAAGGTATTAAACAGTAAGATTCCAGCTATAGCACCACCTGTAAGACCATTCAATTTAACAAGTAACTAAGTTTCCTGTTATTTATGCTTTGTGTGCGTGCGGGCGTGCGTGCACATGCTGGGGATTGAAGTCAGAGGTGCTTTACCACTGAGCTACAACTCCAGTGTTATATTACTTTGGTTTTTGAGACAGGGTCTTGCTAAATTGCTGAGGCTGGCCTCATACTTGGATCCTTCTGCTTCAGCCTCCTGAGTCACTGGGATTATAGGTGTGCACAACTGCTCCTGGCTATCATGCTTAATTGTCACTGGTATAGTAAAAACACACTTCACTTATTCAAAAGTAAATGTGTGGAAATTCAATTTGATTTTCATTTTGCCTTAACCTAGCAACTTGAAGATACTTTGTATTTTTTTATTATATCTGAATTTTCAGGAAAAGATTTACTTGGGGCCTTTTTTCACCAGGACTAAGTATGAAATTAGATCTAGACCTCTCTAACTTTATGACTGGTTTAATTCTAGCTTAACTAATTATAGCACATTTAGTTTGTATTCCCTGAATTACTACGTGGTTTTACAACACACAACACGGGTTCTTTGGGTGCATCACATCTACAGTAAAAATCTGCTTTCAATTTCTTTTTTTTTTTTTTTGCTGTGGATTGAACCCAGAGGCACTTTACCATGAATGACCTCCCTGCCTTTTTTATTTATTATTTTGAGGCAGGGTCTCATGAAGTTGCCCAGGCTGCCCTTGAACTTGAGATCCTTCTGCTTCAGCCTCCTGGGTAGCTGGGTTTAAAGGTGTGTGCCACTGTGCCTGATTCTACTTTGATTAATTTTACGAATAAAATATTATGCTGATGTCAATCCACACAATGCATTAAGCATGTGACCTCAGCAATCCAGCTGACCATACACGGCATCCAACTCCTTGATTTACATTCAGACACAGTATTTGGTGATATTTCAAAAATATAATATTCCATCTCAGCTGTGTGCTTCCTTTTACCACTCTCCCCATACACTAGGTTCAATATAATAGATAAGATTTTTGCCCCACCAATTATCAGTACAAAAACAGTTACAGCACAGACATATTAACTTAGGTGGTTCTGTTTCTGCACAAATATTAGAGCGACAGTGAAGAAGTTCACTCATAACGCTGACACTGCACCAAATCAACCACTGCATTTCTACCCACCCATGAACAAAATTTTGCTACCCTCATGGTATACATGCCATGGGGTTTTGTCCTTCTTGCTTTATATATTTCCATGTTGTTAGATACTTCATATTGATCATTTTCGGTGACTAAACATGCCATCTGATACAATCTTTAATTTTTTATACCCCTTCTGTGGGACAGTAAACATTTCTCTTTCATTTCAGGGGAAAAACCGATAAGTAAAACCATAGTTAAATCTTATTAGATTCTAAAGCAAATCCTTATACTGGGGCTAACCATTATATGAACATTTCACATCTTGATTATATTTCACCCAAGATTTAAAAGTTCATCTCAGAAGCATGAGTAATATGGGTGCTCCAGGGAATACATAAATATGAATATAAAATTGCTATGCTTTTTATTTACAAAGCACAGAAGAAATAGGGTAGAAGTCATATTTAATGAGCTACCTGTAGGACCAGCCCACAGATATGTGTGAAGTATGGACTCCTCTGACAGGGAAAGATGAAGAGATGCAACCCCAAACATCTTAGTCTTCCTTAGCACTTTTTTCTTTTTGACAGGGTGAGGGGTCCTGGGGATTGAACCTGGGACCTTATTTGTGTTAGGTAAGGGCTCTACCATTGAGCTATGCTCCAGCCTTTAGCACCATTTTGGAGTAATAATAAAGATTTTTAAGTAGGTGTTCTACTCCAAAACCATATTTAGAGATATCAGATATACACCCTGGTGACAGTGACATCACCCATTTTGTTTACCAACCTGGCACCGGGACCTCAGACTGAGCCAGCAGCCAGCAGGTACTGTGTTGCGTGAGTCTGCTCCGTGAGTGCTGAGAACATGGAGGCAAGTGTGAACTCCCATCCATGCGCGTGTGGCAGAACTGCTGCTACTCTACTCCGTGGCTCCTCACTGCCGGCCTGCTTGTCAACTTTCTGTATGAGAACCCCTTTCACGGACATGGAGCACCAAGTACCAAGCCCTCGTGGGGACAGTGGCTTCAAATCCTAGCTCCTCTCTGGGGCCCCACTCTTCTGGACATCAATCTGGTCCACATGGACTATCACCCTGACACACAGTTACCATTTGCTAAAGTTTCCTGTTTTCCTGTTCCCTAAAGGACCAAAGTGTATCAATTATATTAAATAAGCCTAACAGGAAAAAATAAAGTTTGAAACAACCATGGCAAGAATCATAGGTGACTCTTGCTCAAGGAAATTAAGATGCAAAGAACAAACTACAAAACCTGAGGAAACAACAGCAGCCCTACCACACACCTCATCACCTGAGACTTGGGAGCCAATGTGCCCTTCAAGCTGGCTGTGCAGCTCTCCCAGCCACATGGAGTCTGGACTAAGCAGGGAAAGAGAAAAGGAAATTCAAGATGTCACCCAGGGAAAGAAGGAAAAAGAAAAAGAAAAAAAGAAAAAAAGCTTTACTCAATTGCCTTACAGTCTGAGGCTTCTACTTACTAGAATGTGGTCAGCAGTGGCTGTGGAGTTCAGCATAAACCATCTTTATGAAAATAATACATGTCTTAGATTTTCTAGAAAGACATCTGGAAAAAGAATACTTGAGGATGTAAGCAAACTGCCCCTTTCTCAGTTCCATGGAGATTTCTATTCCAATTACATTTCAGCAAGCAGTGGATACATTCTCTTGGGCTGAACATCATTTTCTATGTATGTAATATTTAAGTGCAGTCTTTCGGTAACTAATGAATGCTAAATACTGCATCAAAAATAAACAAATGTAATACGGTGGCTTCAGGACGTACGGACTAGAGTACAATGCCATATGTGCTCATTATCTAAAACTACAAGGATGCAGAGGACTCGACCACCCCTGAAGGCAACAGCAAAGACGGCAGAGCTAAAGAATGTGAAAATGATAGATTATATATAACTTTAAAATGAGTTTCTACTGTATAACTTAATATTCATGTAAACAATTCAACCTTTTTTAAAATTAATTTCCCTTAACTAAAGTATAGGATGCAACACCAATGACACTGGATTAATCTGTTCAGGAAGGGCAACATCTCAGAAATGAACCATGTGAAACAGATGGGCGTAGCATATTTCATATTAGCCTATTCACAAAAGACTTATCAACAAACGCGGAAGTGAATTTAAATTTCATATTCATCTTAAATAGAGTGATACAATTCCAATTAAATGATGACAGTGATTTTTTTTTTTTTTTGGTTGTCCATGGACCTTTATTTTATTTATTTATTTATACGTAGTGCTGAGAATCAAATCCAGTGCTTCACATATGCCAGGCAAGTGCTATACCACTAAGCCACAACCCCAGCCCCTGATGACAATGAGTTTAAAGACACTTCACCTACAGTAGAAATCATGTATTAATATACTCTATAAATTTTCATCAGTAGGTTTTGTTTCTGATGATACACTTTATGAATTAGGCCACCTTTTTTTTTTTTAAGGCTTTATATTTTATGCATACAGGTGGCACTATAGACAAATTGGAATGTATTGATAAGCAAAAACTTACTTAAAAAACACGCCGGGCATGGTAGAGTGGCACAGGCCTGTAAGTCCAGCTACTTAGGAGGCACAAGGATCACAATTTTAAGGCTAGCTTGGGCAGTTTAGCAAGGCCCTGAATCAAAATAAAATTTAGAAAGGACTAGGGATGTAGCTCAGTAGAGTGCTTTTGTAGCATGCAAGAAGCCCTAGATTCTATCCTGAGTACAAAAAAAGCAAATGATACCCCCTAAACAAAAACCCATTAAAAGGAAAAAGTAATTATCCTAGTCTCTTTAAAAACTGAATAATATTGAGCTTATTTTCATTTTTATAAAATCACTTTTAATGACTGCACTCTATAGGAACAGACATGTAGAACGTCTCCATTTTTCACTGTCATAAAGTAAAGGGATAAGCATCTTTGTTTACCTTTGTACATATCCCACAGTCTTCCCATAGAAAATGTCTCTATAATTTTAGCACAGGTTCAAATGCTTCATGCATATTTTATATCAGTATAAATCTCTAGAAAGGTTGCGCTAATTTAAACTATTGACTAGCAGTACATGAAAGTTTAGGCCACATTTCAAAGGGTGTTACTTAATAAAGGTTGTTTAATTTAAATGGTATCTTAAGTCAAAAGGTAGGAAAATTGATTGACGACAACAGCAACAACAAAAAAAAAAAACAGTCAATAAATAAGAAAACGACTTTCAAAATAATCACAAAAATGCAAATTAAAACGACTGCATTTCCTTTCTATCAAAAGATAGAAGATCAATATCTAGAGTTGGCAAGGCAGGCGTAAGATGGGTACTTTCATATGTGCAGGTGAGTGATTTTTGGAGGTCAATGTAGTAATATCAAAGCCTTAAGAATTTTATCTCTTCAACCAGGTGCAGGGCACTTGCCTATAATCCCAGCAGGGGAATTGAGGAGTTCAAAGCCAGCCTCAGCAATATAGAGAAACCCTCAGCAAATTAGCAAGACCCTTTCTCAAAAAAATAAATAAATAAAAAATAAAAAATAAATTTTTATCCCTTAACCTAGTATTATATTTTACTTACAGATCTTATCATACCAAAATAGAGAGGCATAAAGAATTATACATAAAAGTAGTGAGTGTTATATACTTCACTATCACAACTTTGAAAAATTTATCAACAACCAGTAATGGGAAACCAAAGAATGAAGTAGGATTAAAAAATACATAGCGAAATAATAAAAGGATAAAAATATGTATATCTAGGGGAAAGTGCCAGGAAAAAAAATGCAATGTCCGATTGTTGTCTGGGTGCGAGCTGTCTCTCTGTCTCTCTTCGTATCTTCCAACTTCTTAATGAACATGGCACACACAAAAAAACTATAAAATGTACTAGATCCTTATTACATATTGGAGTTTCATCTTCAATATCTTGGCTTATATTGTTAAGCAAAGGACTGGAACTTAAATATTTTTCCTTCTAATTGTCCCATAATTTCCAGATAGCTCATGAAAATGATTAAAATTTGTCTTTCTTTAGAATAATTTAAATTAGCTTTTAATAGCCCTGCATCTTTGCTATTGAAGGCCTATTTATGGCATCTGGTGACAAGAGATGTCTCCCTCAAATAAAGACAATTATGAGTGCAGAAAGGTAAACAGATAAAAATTCATCATTTATTCTCTATTTCATTGCCCTGTATAATTATCTGATGTTGGAAACAGAGCAGGTAAAAGGAAATGGGATGGAGGACTTTTGAATTATTTTTTTATTCATTCAAAAATATTAAGAACCTGTTCTTAATATTGATATAAAGTATTGATATAAAGACTAAGAGCTGCTAACAGAAGCTTTATCCTTTCCATCTTTTTGTCTTTGGAAGGGACAAAGCCACAACAGAGGTGGAAGCCCTCCCCTGGTGCAGAGCAATGATACTCTTCAACTCCTACAACAGTGTTTTTCAAGTCAAAATTTTGTTTTTGATATTGGGGATTGAATTGAACACAGGAGTGCTTAACTACTGAACCACATCCCCAGACTACATTTTTTATTTTGAGACAGGGTCTTGCTAAGTTTCTTAGGGCTTGCTAAGTTGCTGAGGCTGACTTTGAACTTGTGACCTTCCTGCCTTAACCACTGAGCCACAGGGATTGCAGGCATGTGCCACTGTGCCCAGTTTATAAATTGTTTTCTACTGGGTCTCATTCAGCATTTTCAAAAATTAAAAGAGAATAAATTACTTTGGAGGACAATAACAAAAATATCACTTTGCATAACAGCTTTTCAATTTGTGATCTGTATTATAGCTGGTGTAAATGTATTAATATTTTTTCCAATGTGGGGTTGTGGAAAAAAATTTTAAAGTTTCAATAAAATCAACAATAAACTATTCTTTCCAATCCTCTAATGAAACATCAAATTTCCAAATCAAGTGTTTGTGGAAAATATGAAAACTATAGAATTCTATAGTTATTTCCTAACCTAACCATAAATCTTCAGAAGTTTTGAGTTGCCCAAAATCACATGAGTATTGATAGTAGGGCCACATTAAATACTGATCTGTTAGGACCTAGTATAAATTAAACAGCTTGTTACCACTCCAAACCACAAATCATCTGTTTCCACTCTCCTGGCCACACCTCTCTTCTCCATTTAAAGCCTTTCTTTGGAGTCTTCCGGAACTCCTATTCCACGTCAAAGTCTCCTACAACCTCAGCAACCTGGCATTACCTTCAACCTCCTCTCTCCACAGTCCTCTCAAGAGAGGCTGTTCTTTAACACATTGAGCACACATGAACTGCATGCCTTCCAAGTGGCAGGCGATGTGCAAAACACCATGAAAATCATAATGAACAAGAGAGGCAGGCACGATGTTTGGACTTGCTTTCTTATAGGAACAGAGGAAGCCTGCTGTGAGAATAGGGTGCCATCAGAGAGAGCTGACAAGAGTGGCTATAAGGGCTGTACAGGAAATTGGAGGTTTTATTCCAAGAGTGGGAGGAAGCCACTGAAGCAGGCTGAAGTTTAAAGTATGAACCATTGTAGAGGGCAATGGAATGTACGGTGACAAAAATCAAAATACAAAGAAGAGTTAAAACTGTCTGAACTTGAGATAATGTGGTTTGGACCTGGCTGGTGACAGTGGAAATTAAGAGAACTGATTGGAAATAAATTCTGGAGGCCAACCAATAGAATTTGCCAACAGACTAAAATGGGGAGATTTAAGAAAGACTAGGGTTTCGGGCTGGACAGGAACAGTGTTCTCCCCGTCTCACAGCCCTCCTTCTTTACTCTTATAAAACTAGTTTCTATAAACGACACGGCATTAGCTGTATCCCTCTCCATCACTTCTCTTGGCTGACATCTACTTGCTGCCTTGCCATTTCCTAAGAGGAACACTTCAAAAATAGGCTCCTCTCCTCCCCATATCCAACCACCTTTCCGAATACCTCAAACTCAAGTGGACCAGCAGTCCTCCCTTGTGCCACACATTTTCTTGGCCACCTGATCTCTGGCTTGATTCTGCCTTGCACCACTTCAGCCCCATCTCAGGGGCAGCCAGGTCCTCCTCAGTTCCCTACCGCTCACTCTCTGAAAGGAATTCTGGCATCCACTCCGAATGCAACTTCTTCCAGCTTCCACACCTCACTTTGCAACTGTTCTAAGCCCCTCAGAATTTCCTTTGCCCTGCCCCATTCCACTCGAGTTTGGACACTACCTTAATATGGAACACTCCATTTCTCAAGGTTGTCCTGTCCCACTCGCTGCCTGGCAAATTCATGCCTGCTCTTTCCAGTTGGTACTGCTGACTCTACAGTCATAGTCTTGTACCTGCTTTGGTACTTGTTTTCTTAAGGCTCATTCTCTGCCTAATTCATTCATGTCTTTCAAGTCTCCATGATTCCTAAAGTAGGGTAAATTTCTGACCATACACATCCATAGCATCCTCATTTCTTTCTCCTCATGTTATCCTGCTTCAGGTTCCTCTTTGTCAGACTTTGATTAATAAACTCCTTGAGAGAGAGAGCCATGTCTGAGGCTTCGCTCCATTCTTAGCAGCTAGCAGTGCCTGACACTCAGAACTATGTGTTGCATTTTAAAAACTGAAACGTTAGTTTTGGACTGGGATGTAGCTCAGTAGTAGAGCGCATGCCTGTAGAGCAGTACAGCTTGCATGAGATTCTGAGTTTTATCCCTAGCACCAGGTGGCAGGAGGGACATGTGGTTGTTTTTGAGTAGGAAAGTGAAATCACAACACTAAGTCCTTCATTAACTCTTCCTACTCACTGTTCTCTATATGTAAAGGAAATATTGTTTCACTAGCAGGGTGATTTAAAATTTCAGTATCACCAGCAGGAGTAATCAACCGACTCTTGATCTCCCTGGTGATCAAGGGCTTACGTCTACAACATGTCTGGTTATTAAGATCTATTCAACAGTACCAAATATCTGAAATATGAACTATTTTAAATGCTCATGTGTTTATTTTTTTGGGCAAATTATTTTAAAAAGCAAATGCAGAAAATCACCCTTTAAAAAAAAATAAGAAAATCAACCTTTTGCAATTTTGGGTGACTGGGATATAGCTCAGTGGTAGAATGCTTGCATGAGGCCCGATCCTCATGCATTGCCATAAAAAAAAAAAAATGCCATTAAATCTGCTGAAAAACACTTATTAGTAAATGTCAACATGTTAAAATTTGAGTTCTCAACAAAGAAGCAAATCTGTTACAAAAAACTAAGATATTACTATGATTATCATCATCATTATTATTTTGGCAGTACTAGGAATTGAACCCAGAGCTTCACACATGATAGGCAAGCAATCTACAACTGAACTGCATCTTTAGTTCTTTTCAATTTTATTTTGAGACAAGGTCTGTAAACTGCTCAAGCTGGCCTCTAACTTGCAATCCTCCTGCCACAGCCTCTCAGTAGCTGGGATTACAGACCTGTACCACCTAGCCCAGCTTATGATATTAATCTTAGACAGGTAGCTTTTTTTCCTAAAAATGACCAAATCATTAAAAATAAAAAAGTAGGAGTTCTACCTTAATGAGATAACACTAACAAAACACTGTCGTGTGTTTAGAAGTGTCTAACTCAAATTACATGTTTTATGTTCAACATTCATTAGAGGCAGAATATTGAAGTCAAATCCCAAATACAAGCAGAAGAGTTTTCCTTTTTCTCAAGTTTTTGGAAGAGGTAAAATGGGCTAACTGGTTAAACAAAAAGGATTCCCAGACAGATTAAAAAGTTTGCAAGCAGTAGAAAATTTAAAAAAAAAAAAAATTTTCTATTTGAGAAAATTCTATTTCCTTTTATTTACCTGTTAATATATATTAAGCAAGAATAACACTGTAACAAGATAAAAAGAAGCATTAAGTATTTCTATGAATTATGTTTTGGGGATATAAAATGAGGAAGGTGATAATGTTAACGCTAACTCTCCTTACACTGATCTTTCCAATGGAAACTACAAAAATAATCTGAACATCAGAGACAGAAAAAAATCTACTTTTGATACTATAAAATTTGCTTTCTGCAAAAACAAAACTTTTCCAGTGTGCACTGCATCCCCCACTAAAAAACAAAACAAAAAAACAGAATTGGAGAGCACAACAGCATTAGCACTGTCTAGCTGGAGAATCCCAAATAGGTCTTGGGAAGCATCTGTAAAGAAAGACTGAGTAAAAAATAACAATTCACTCTATACATGTTATCCCACACCAACTTCTCTTCTGGTAACATTCAGGTTAGGATAGCTTGGGTTTAAGACTTTTACCTATTATAGAGCATTTCCCTGTTCTCTGCTGATAGTCACAGCAGTCCTGAGAACCATGCAGGCAAGCATTTTTGTATCCACTTTACGCTTATGGAAGGTAACAACCAAGAAAGACTCAGTGCATGTCTCAGAATACACCTAGCTCAGAAGTCCTCTGGACCACTAGGCTTGAGCCCCTTCTACCCCACTGTGCGGCAGCTTGGTGTCAGCTGGACATTGAGTACAGCAGAAAGTAAACAGGATCTAAAGCCAAGACCACATTTGCATGGTAGCTCCACTATTTCTGGTGTTTCTCTGGTGGAAGTTTCCTAAACCTAATTTGTTCATGTGTGAAATGATTCATATTACCCTGCCTCTTGGTTTGTCAGGAGAATTAAATGAGGCGAAGCCAGCAAAAAGCCTGAAACAAATAGATGTTCAACACACGATAATACCTAACCCCTATAAGCAGCCTATGGAACTGGCATAAACCAGCCAGAGTCCTTCAGAATTTATACATTGTATATTAGCACATTCTATTCCAGTATTACAGGGCTTCCAACAACCAGGGGGCCCTTTTTACTTACATGATTCCAAAATCAGACTTTCTAAGGGATGGACTAGTTTCAAGTTACATATAAACCACTTCTAAAAACATAATATACCAGTACCCTGCCCGCTACCTGAATCAGTAGCTGCTACCAACAAGAAACAGTAATTGTTCCTCAATCCTGTCACAGTTGCATGACAGACAATAACTACAATATAAGACTTGTTCTTAAGGAAGATTCTTTTTTAAAGAAGGAAGAATCTTGGAATAAAACATTATGTAACTCTACCTTGCCTAATTTATTTATTTTGTGGTATTGGAAATTGAACCCAGGGCCTTGCCCATGTTAGGCAAGTTTCTAACACTGAGTTTAATTCCCAGCCCCCGCTTTTTAAAAATATTTTTTTAGTTGCCGATGGATCTTTATTTATATGCAGTGCTGAGAATCAAACCCAGTGCCTCACACATGCTAGGTGAGTGCTCTACCACTGAGCTATGATCCCAGTCCTCCCAGCCCTTTTTATTTTGAGATAGGGTTGGCCTGGATTGGTCTCAAACTTGTGATTCTCCTGCCTTAGCCTCCAAAGTAGTGAGATTACAGGTGTATACCACCATACCTGGCCCTAATTAATATTTTAAAACGTTAACTGTTAACATGAAATAGAGTTTTAGTTAACTTCAAATAGATTTGTTCCTATAATAAATACCAGGCTGATAACAAATTCTAAATACCACATAATAATCCTAAATCTATCCATGTAATTAGCACTCCAGAAACTGTCCATCAGTGAATTTCAGTTTATAATCTAAGAAGCAGTAAGTTCCTTAAATGAACCCATATAGTTATTAGACAAAACAATAAACAGAAATCACAAGGCAATGAGCAACCAAATAAATTTAAAAATTAATAACTGAATTGGATAAGTCCAATTAGTTTTTTTAGGCAAGTTTTTCACTAAAAATTACCCCCATCTTTAATCACTTCTGGGCCTTCTATTCATTTCTTCAGTGATGACCAAATTATTTAAGTATTCCAAAAGGTCTCTCCATCTACCCTGTTTCAACAGTGGTAAACCATTCAGAGCAGTTTCTCACTGCAACACTACTGACCTTCTAGGCTGGATAATTCTTTGCTGTAAGGAGCTACCCTGGGCACTCTAGGATATTGAGCAAAATCCCTGGTCTCTCCCCATTAGGTGCCAGTAGCACACAATCAGTTCCAGGTTGACAATGAAAATATCTCCAGACACTGCCCAATGTTGCCTGGGAGAAAAACTGTCCCCAGTTGAGAACCAGGGATCTGGAGTCATTCTTTGGTGTCTTTACCTCCACAAGACCCCTGTTAAAGTGTACATGCATTCCCTGGGATGGTTAAGACTTTTCTCACAGCCCTTGCAACATCTCTGAACACTGTTATGCAGCCTACCCCTCAACAGTAGGTGCTACAGGCACCACTTTAAAGCTGAGGAAATTCAAGTTCGGAAAGATGAAGTACTTTTAATTCTATTCAATATTAGAACCAAGATAGAAAGTAAGCACAGTAGAGATCTGGAATCACCAAGGGGGTTGCACCAATTCTACCAGTAGTATCCAAAAGTACTTCCCTTCCTGAGCCTGTTCTTCCTACCTATGGCACTAAAGTGACATATAACTGACATACAAAAGTAATTATCATCAGTAATTTTTTAAAAAATATTGTCAGCCATTAGCACCCTAAAATCTCTTCCCCAGATATGCTTCCCTACCTTCCTTTGGGTCTTTGCTCCAATGTTACCCTTTTCAAGACTCCCCCATTTGAAATGAGCGTGCACCTCACTATCACTTTCTGGTTCGTTTAGTTTTCTTCCTGGCACTTAGCCCTCTTCCCTCTTTGCAGCATAAGATGCACTTTTTGCCCAGCTCTGCCACTGGCATTCAAGTGCACTTTGTTTTGTTCCCTTTTCACCTTTATTGCCTAGAATGATGTGTGGCACATAGTGGGGACCCAGCTAATTGCTCAGCTGATCCAATTTTATAAAACCAAATCAGTGAAATTTGAATTGAGAACTTATAAGAATTGGATGGATTTTGGTTAGGACATGAGAAAGGAAAGCCAAGGAGAAAAGTGCTGGAACATAATCAAAAAGTTCTAAGACAGAGCTTCTCAAGAGGACTAGAATGCAGATTCTGATTTAGTGCCTAGGTGGGAGCAGGACTCTGTCAAACGTGCTAAGTGGTGCATTTCACAGTCAAGCCCTAGGCCAGAGTGCACGTGGGTAGTAGGACTAAACACCTTCACATTGAGAAGGGAATCAGGCTGCAGAAGACGAAACTGATGAGTTGTCTGTTAATGAAAAGTACATGCCCTCCTTGTATTGCACTCCTTTCATCTGCTAAGCCTGATGAGCTACACAGACAACTTCACGGAATGGAGAATCTGAGCATCCCAGTACTAAACAACCAAAATTACCTGGCGTCTTTCTCATCTGTCAATGATCACCTATATACATTTTGGTTTTGTTTGGGAGGAGAATAATCATGAATATATAATAGTCATTATAAAAATGTTTAGCTTAATTTCAAATTACCATGTGAGTAATACAGCATACTAATGACCAATATATCAGATTTCAATAGATCAAAAGCTTCTCCACAATGCTGTCCAACATTACTTAATACAACCCCTACCTACACAACCTCTCAATTTAGTAGTTGGTAGATTATGAACAGCTGAAAATTATGAGATTAAAAGTAGTTAATGATTTATGAAAAGTATGGAGATTCCTCAGAAAACTTGGAATGGAATCACCATTTGACCCAGCTATTCTATTTCCTGGTTTATACCCAAAGAACTTAAAAATCGGCATACATACTATGGTGATACAGTCACATCTATGTTTATAGCACTTTCAACAGATGGATAAAAAAAATGTGATTCTTCACATTTGACAGAATATTACTCAATATATGACAGAATATTACTCAGTCTTAAGGAAGAATAAAATTATGGCATTTGCAGGTAAATGGATGGAACTGGAAAATATGCTAAGCAAAATAAGCCAATCCCAAAACATCAAAGGTCAAAAATTTTCTCTGATATGTGGATGCTAATTCATAACAAGGGTGGAGCGGCTAGGAAAGAATAGAGTTACCTTAGGTTGAAGGGAGTGAAGAGGGGAGAGGGTATAGGGGTAGGAAAGATAGTAGAATGAATAAGACATTATTACCCTATATACATATATGACTATATGACCGATGGGATTCTACATTATGTACAATCCAAAGAATGAGAAATTATGCTCCATTATATATGATGTATTGAGGTGCATTCTACTGTCATGTATAAATAAATAAAACAAAAATTTTTTAAATTAGCTAAGTGAAGGAAAGAATACATTTCAAGTTCCAAATCATCCAGTTTCACTTTGGATAACATAATTGAGACCAAAGTCAAGAGAGCACTGAACATCATTCACAACCAACTTATAAATTACGTTTGCTTTCAAAAGTATCTGCTAACTGTAAAATGCTCAATTTGCTTTTATTACAAAAGGCAATTTTGTTGTTGCTGTTATAATAATAATAATTATTATTATTATTTTGGTACCAGGGATTGAGCCCAGGGGTGCTTAACCTCTGAACCATATCCCCAGTCCATTATTTGTTTTATTCATTTTTTGAGACAGGGTCTCACTAAGTGGCTGAGGCTGGTTTTGAACTTGTGATCCTCCTGCCTCAGCCTCATCACTGGAATTACAGGCATGTGGCCACCACTCAGCTACAAAAGGCAATTTTAAATCAAATTGGTGAACTGAAACTAAAGCGAAAATTTCCAAAATATCTTTATACATCCCTAATTATTTAAAATAAAACAATTATTTATAAAAGATAATGGGATTAAAATTTAGATTCAGGCTAGGCATTGTGAAGCATGCCTCTAATTCCAAACTTGGAAGGATGAGGCAGGAAAGTTCAAGGCCAGCCTGGGCAACTTAGCAAGATCTACTTCAAAACAAACAAGACTGAGGATATACCTCAGTGGTAGAGCACCCCAGTTTAATCCCCAGTACTGCAAACAAAGCAAAAGAATTTAGATTCACTTGTAAATTCCAGTTATTAATAAGCTTCAGCTAATGTAATAGTGTCATAAAATGAACGGCAAAGAGGAATAACAATTTCTGAAATTAAAGTTTACAATTTGTCTACTCTATTCAAATAAAACACTAAAATGACAATTTTTAATAGATAATTCAGTGTGCCCACAATGGAACATTTACTTATTAATATCTTCAAAGTATTTAATTTTCACCTTTAGGTATTTCTAGAAATGTGTTATTTTACCAAGTGAAAAAACTGTTTTCTTCAAAAAACACTGTTGACTTACATTTTTCACTTTAAACCAAAACAAATGGTTGTTGTCCAACATTTGAAAGCCTCCTATAAGATTTAAAGTGGCTTTTCTTTAAACACCGAGTAGATTATTGTTTATTCCATACAAGAATGAAGAATTAAAAATACATATCTAGTCTACGAAGGTCAATTTTCTAAGCACATTTATCAGAAATAAAATATACATCTGTTCTATGAAGGTCAATTTTCTAAGCACGTTTATCAGAAACAAGTGTTTTTCAAAACAAGTCAAGTCAGGTTCAGGCAGTGGTTTGCTTCCTATTGATAGGATAAACAACTTCTTTTTCTCTTCACAATTTTAATAGCTCTACACACATTAATCTTATTTACTGCCTAGCAATGTCCCCACCATCTGCTCTTGGTAGTATTCCATCTGGGGGGCGGGGGGGGGAATAAATATATATATACACACATATTCAGCTCCTAGTAATTTGTGCTCTGAAAATATTATAACAAAGCAAGTGTATGAGGAGAGGAAGGTATTAAGAATTTATTCATCTAAATACTATATATATGGCTTATAAGCAAAATCACAAACTGATTTATAAAAGGCAGTTTTATATATATATATATGTATATATACATATAATTTATGCTTACATTCCACTGCCCACTTCAACTGCTATTTCAATACTCAACAATTTTAACAAACAGTACTTTCAGACTGTTCAAAATATTTTTGTATTTTAGTTCCATATGGAGTATTGGTTCAGTTGGGTGAATAACTGAATATAATCCAGGGTGATCATTTCTTATTAAATGACAAAATATATGTTTATTCATTTTTTCTTTGGAAACCAGAAAAATAATTTCTACCATTATTGTCATGGGAAACTCTGAAATTATTTCATGATTATATAACCAATTCTACAAATTTTACTTGCATGGTTTATTAAAGCTTTAATTCCACATGTAAATGAAATGACATGATTTAAAAGCAAAAATATTTTCATTGTAATTCTTTATCACTTAATACTTAGCTAAGAATGAATATTAACTTTTCCTTGGTATCAGTTATTTATGATAATTTTTAAAAATTATGATAGTCAACCATACTGAATTACAGTAATTCAAAATTTCCGGTTTCAGAGAACAAATTTAAATGTTATTAGAAATAAACTATTAAGCAAGATATTCCTTTTTATCATCTCCTAAGCATTGCCTTTTCTCCTTAAAAAAAAAGACCCAAAAAACTTAAAATACTATTACCTTCATTAGCACTCCCTCCCAAATATCAATCTTAGAGGTTTAATAAAATCACAGAGAACAAAAACTCTAGACATCTTCCCAAATCACATTGTCATTTTGCCTTTAAGTACATTCCTACAATTCATCAGCAGTAACTCACAGAAATTCAGGATCATTTTACCTTTAGTACCAGTCTTCCAAATGTATCTAATTCAAACTTGAAGATCCTTTAATAAGTCCACAATAAACATATCCATTAATACTCATCTCTTTGGTTTCTTATTTTTTCCCTCCTTCCCTTTCAAAGACAAATCTCTGTCTCTTATTGTGTCCTTCCTTCCCTTTCAAAGACAATCTATCTCAATAGTTTTAATAGCTTGTTTTTTATGCCTTGTCCAATATTCACAGGTTTTTATATTTCTTCAGAGAAATCCTGATCTATGTTAAGTGTAGCCATAACCTAATTTTTTACTTACTAAAAATAAGAGGCAATTTAAATAGCTGGAGTGTAATGGTTTTGGATTACCTTTGCAAATTTTCTAAACCAAGCCTTTAAGAGATCAAATTACCAACATAAATTTGCTCACAAACACACACACTCAAAAATACTTAGTTAACTATTCCAAATATAAATAGACTGGGTATAGAAATATTTTAGTGTACTTTATAAAATAATTAAACATTTGGGATGTCTTCAACTGTCCTCCAAATATAAATTAAAATTCCTCAATAATTTACCTTGCAAACAATATCATCTCTAATTCAGTAAGACAATTTTAAGATGTTCATTGAAAGGCTACTATGAACAAAAGTGGAAAGCAAAACAAAACCAATTTAAAAAAAAATATTTAAAAAAATTTTTTTAGTTGTTGATAGAGCTTTATTTATTTATATGTGGTGTTGAGAATTAAAGCCAGTGCATCACACATGCTAGGCAAGTGCTCCACCACTGAGCCACAACCCCAGCCCCAAGACCAATTTTTTAAAGTTTTGATGCATTTATGCAGTGCTATGAACCTTACTCAGTTTGCTTTTTTTCTTTTTCTTTTCTTTTCTTTCTTTTTTTTTTTTTTTTTTTTTTTTTGGTACCAGGGACTGAACTCAGGGGCACCCAACCACTGAGTCACATCCCCAGCCCCTTTTTTTTTGAAACAGAGTCTCACTAAGTTGCTTAGGGTCTCACTAAGTTGCTGAGGCTTTGAACTCACAATCCTCCTGCTTCAGCCCCCAAGCCGCTAGGATTACAGACATGTGCCACAGCACCCTGCTTCTTTTTTTCTTTCTTAAGGACTATAAACAAGCATTTATTGCATTGTCTCATATAGAAAGGTGTATGCCCCACAGGCTAAGTAGGTGGACCGCAAAGTCGATTAATCCATGGACAGAACAGGCCCTTGCTTAATTTTCTCATGTGCTTATGACTAAATAAAATTTTCATATCTACTAAATGCAAACATTTTCAAAGTTTTTATTGCTATATTCACTTAAAGATGAAAACTTTAGGTCTCACCTCAGTCAGTTTTCTAAACTATACTAAGCATTTTTGCTTGGGAGCCACTAAGAAACTGCAAGCTTCAGACTTTGCAGCTCCACCACCAAAATGATCAAGGTCATGGGTTGTCTATTCACGGAGACCCACAATGATACCCATTTACAGTTCTCATTAACCACCAAAAAGAAGGAACTTTCTCAAATGTTTGCATTTGGCTTCCTTGTAGGAAGAGCCTAGTTTATGCACAACCAAACAAATGGTTATACTGCTGATCTTGTCAATTTTGCAATCCACTCTTTAAAATTAAATCTGAAAATGTTACTTTCAGACTTAAAAAACTGTATTTATGCCAAATTCAAGACACAGACTGAGTTCCCACTTAAAACTTTCCAATACATAATGCCTCTAAAACAAGATTCACACCTGCAGTGGAATACACAAATGAACTAGTCACCAGTTAAAACTGAAAAACACTTATCAAAGCAAAACTTACAAATAATTAAGGTTTTCCAACTTTTGACAATTACACTTTTCCTGTAATAACACAATGTGCCTTTATACACTGTACTTGTAAGTTCTTTTTGGTGTATGGGGATGAGGATTCAGAGCTTTTGTTTTAATTCCTAAGTTCTGTGCATATTCATTTGATCACACAGAACAGTAATTTTGACAGTGTTAAGAAAAGTTACTTTAAATTCTTAGTGATCAATGAAAGCTGTGTAATCTCCTGAGCTACTGAAGAAAAGATTTAATAAACATGAAGATTACCATTCTTTTTCCTGGATTGATAATGTAAACAGAAGTTCACGACAGTTGTCCGTTAAGAGTTATTTATTAATTATTCCACAATAGTACTAAAAGTTCATAACAAACCAAAGCACCAAAATAAATATGAACTCAAAGAATGACAAAATAGAACAGTTTTCAACCAAAGAGCTCCTTTACCTTTTAGCCAAATTCTCCACTATTAGACCACTATTAAGATTGAGGTAAATCCTATATTTCCTTCAAAACCTACTCCTTTTCTTTGAATCCATTTAAAGATATCCCTTATCTCCCTTAACAGTCAACCCCTACCCAATATTCTTTTATTTTCTAGGAACACAGGGAATAAATTTTCCCCTTTAGAGTGTAAGGCTTAAATCATTAAAAATTTCCACAGCTATTGAGCTATATTTTCCAAGAGTTACCTATATCACATGACAGCTTTGCATGTCTTATCTTGCACAGTATACGTCAACCTAGCTAGTCACACTCCAGCTGTATTAAGTACAGTCTTTATGGTATAAAGAATTCAGTTATTACTCCTCCTAGGTAAAAAGGTATGGGTTGGCTATGAGTTTTATTTTTGCTAATACTTATCTGGGAAGCTACTTTTGTGCACGGGAACTTCATAGATGACTAACTATTATACACTAAACACATTTCTTTGTTAATGGAAAATACTGAACTACCAACAAGTCTAGCATCCGTATGGTAGTTGTAAGAAAATATGCAAAGAATTATAAATTCCATTCAGTTATTTGACCAGCACATCATAAAACTATGTGGCTATAAAGTAACCTAAATGTATTCCACAAATGCTAATTAGTTGAATGCAGAAAGGGTTAAGAGTCACCTAAATATTTGATGATTTTTAGTTTAGGCATTGATTCTCCAATTACTTGCAAAATTAAAATAAGTTTCAGTATTTAGGCAGTCTTCTAAGAAAGAGATCCTTAACCTGGGGCCCCCAGATAAATTTTTTTCAGTCATCGTATAAAGCATGTAAATTGACTTGTTAATTTTCATGTGCAGACATATTCCTGATAATACATGGACTTAGGGAGACAATTCCATTAGCTATTCCCCAGAGTCTGTGACAACCAAAATGTTATGAGGATTTCCCTGTATGGGCCAAAGACTCATTAAGAATTTAGACAGAATCTACTTATAGCCAGTATTTTTTTTTAAAAAAGCAAGATGGATACAAAGAAAGCAGAGCAATTTTAAGTGTATGTCCTCTTTATGGTCATAATCCTAAAAATTAAGTACAGTCTCACAGGATAGTCTCTTCTTTATAATTTTTTGATCAAGGGTAAAACTACAGAATTTTCAAGATGATATCTACATGCTAATGTTCATTTATATAATAAATTATTAAGGACATAAAAATATAATAAGTAGAACACAATTTCCCTCAAAATCAGGAACTCTATCATCTCATAGATGGTACAAACAAATTAGCAAATCACTAGAGATCACTCCTCTTAAATACCAAGAGAGAACCCATAACAAAAACATGTGGAACATTACTGACACCACCTCAAGAAACATGATGCATGGATCATACCATAGCACTATCAAAGGAATCTTGTATCACATTTTAAAACTGAAATCCTATCATTATGTATCACAGAAAACAAGAAAATCACTAAATTCAGAAAATGAATCTTCAGATGTTTTATTCTAAAAACGGGACTTGGAAGTTCAAAAGGTAACGTTTGTTTTTAAAGAACTTGTGTTTAATAATATATGCCTTCACAAGGCCATATCACTCAAATTCCACATTCAGCTTTAAATGATACTAATAGCAAATGACTACAAAATACCAGATAACAGAAAAAATTTTTACCTCTCATCTGATTAGTGTTAACACAGAAATAATAAAAACTTGTAATAAAAACTTGAAGCACAGATTTTTTTCCTACATCTTTGTTCTCATTATTAAATTTCCTCACAAATTACTAACCAACAATTACCAAATTATGTTGGTCATTCTGAATTTAAAGTAGCACAACAGAAATCCAAAGCATTGTTTCCAACATCTTAAAAGTAAAAATCTTTAATTTTAAAATGATCAAATTAAGATACAGACATTCCACAAAAGATAAAAAGGTAGTGGGGTGGGTTAAAAAAAAAAATTGTTAGGACTAATCTGAGGAGGGAAATAAATCATCTGTACATGGACATCAAGAACTAGATTTCAATGCAGAATCAGTGAAGAGACTGCTTAGCAATGAGTTCAAGAAAACAATTAAATCTGGAAATAATAGAAAGAAAAAATCTATATTATTTCCTAATCACATGCTTAATAGACACCATTAATCATTTCCCTAAAATACTATCATATATTTAAAAAGCAAAACCTCCAAAACCTATTCTACTCTTCAATATCTTTATTGCTAATATCTCAGCATTTGTGGCCACAAAATCAGCGCACAATTTCCTCAGGACCTCAGATGTCTATGCCTTCTCTTTCATCTTTAAAAGTTAACATATTTACCTCCAAACACCTATTTTTTTTCTTTCACTGCTGTGGATAGAAACCCAGAGCCTCATACATGCTACACAAGTCTCTACTACTGAGCAACATCATCAGTCCATAAGCACCTTTTCTGCATCTCTCCTACTACCTATAGTTCCCATTTTTAAGTTAATTATGATTTAACACTACCTTTTTCTTACCAAAAATGCTGAAGACCATTTATACCTGTCATCCTGTCATTCTAAAATAACCTTTCCGAGGCAAAAAAGGATGCACCTTGAACCAAAAATACTGGATTTAAAAATAAAGCCTCTATCAGTAATCTCTCAAGAGTAATATTTACCGGGGCTAACCAAATTCAATAAAACGTTCTAATTCACAAATCAGATTTTTATTCTTCCATATTATTGTGCACCTCAAACAAAATATTTAACCCATTTTCAAATAAAATAAACCTAGAAACATAAAATACTCTTTAAAATACAATAAAAATGCAAGCTCCTAAATTGCAGGTTATACCATTAATGTGAATATTTCATGAAATGTAGTCCACAGAGAACTCTGAAAAATGTGACTGATTAAAGTGATATCTCCTTTCTTCAATTTTGTGATTAACAGGACTTTTATTGGTAGTAAACTAGAGCAAACAATCAGAATAATACATATGCAGTATTCAGTACACACAATAAAAGTTAAAGAAATTCAAAACCTGTATAAAACAGACAAAAAAAAAAAAAAAAAAACTGGAGAAAAATCATACAGCTTAAGAGATACAGTGGTAAAGGTTTTCTCCATCCTTTAATTACAGCTTGTACTCTGTACCCAACAGAACTTACCGCACTTACTGAAATAAGAAATACAGACTTTTAGTACTGAGTGTATTTAAGAGGATTAAACACATTTTCTAAGAATCTTTCAATGACAAGTTGGTAACCCTGTAGCTGCTAAAAAGCTAAAGGGAGGAAAGTGGGGAAAGGAAATTAACTAGTATTTTGTAACCATTTTTAATAATTTCTTATTTTCCAAACACTGCTTTTATAACAGAAGTGTTTTACACTTGCACAATATTAATTACTTTATTATACATGGAAGCCTGTGGTAGGCTGATTACACAATAAGACTGCAAACAACCAGTGGTACTTTTCTGACGTCAGAAGAGTACATAAGACTGAAACATCACCAAAAGTACATAAAAAACTCATCAGCATAAACATCAAAGTACATTAAAAAATATAATCAGGAAAAAAATACAATTGCTAAAAAGTGGTTTAGAGCAGAGCCACTGCCTATCAGTAGCTTTAAATGGCAATTAGCGTTCATAGCAAGTTTTGATGACTTTACAAGACCCCCCTGTACAATACTGATTAACACACCCTCCTTTTAAAATGTACATTAAAGGCTGCAATTTCACAAAGAGGTTCTGATGTCATTACTAAATACACACTCTTATCCCTCACATGAGTTAGGTCACCAGGTGGAATCACAACCCTATTAATATCTATAGTTCTGAGTCCATGGAGTTTTATTATACATGGATATGCATATGGGGTTTGCTTTAAAAAAAAAAAAAAAAAAAAGTGAGGTTAGAGATGTTTAACCTATCATTTTGTATTTGGATGCCATAAGGCATTTAAACACATAATCAATTACTTATCATTCTAAATTGATAGGGAGAAGAAGGATCAAGGCAGGCCCAGAACTCTTAAGAGGATAAGAACAAGAACCAAAAAACATAAGTGAGGGTGATATATAATAACACAATAAAAGAATGTTTTTAGGCCATGTATAATAAATAATGCATACCCCAAATTTCAATGAATTATGTGATTCCAATTTGGGTTCTAATACTGGAACCCACCAACCACTTGGTCTTCAACACTGTACTAGATGTCAATAGAATCACTTAATGGAACTACAGCCTTGTTATAGCTGGGATAACTAGAGGATGCTTTTTTTCTTCTTCTATTAAAGCTACCATTCCAGGCTTTGATCAAAGATCCAAGAAAATTTGTTCTACCAGGCTGGAATGAAATGTGGTTTGGAAGTTCAGAGTACATTAAAAAGCTGCAACAAAATACAGGTAGCCAACAATCTCAGAATTTTGGATCAGCCCAGATGGAGACAGCAATTTGAAATGTTTTCGATCCCTTACTTAAATGATGAAATGTATATTTTACCAGCCCAGAGAGAGCAATTTGAAATGTTTTCGATCCCTTACTTAAATGATGAAATGTATATCATACTATTTGTAAATTGGATATTCCATTACGGTGATAACGTACAGAATTCCCATGCGTTATTACACTTTCCTGAGAGTAAAGCAATTAGAATAACCTTAATCCTAGCAACAAAGTTTTTTTTTTTTTTTTTTTTTTGTAGTTTTTGTTTTTTGATTTTTTTTAGTTTTTTTTTAGTTTTGTTTTGTTTTTGTTTTTTGGGTTTTTTTAGGTTTTTTTTTTTTTTTTTTTTTTTTTTTTTTTTGCATTTAAAAGTTTTGGGCTATTCCCTGACGATCTATACATGTAAATTTGATTGCTAAACATTGTCACTTTGAATGTCAAACTATTTTTAATCTATTGATTTTGATTAAAAATCATAATACAAACAGAGCTAAAATCACACTAACAAAATAAACTAAATATGAAAAGTTGCATTGAAAGGGCATTACATTATTCTTAATAGGATCGTGTAGAAACATTCCAATGGCAGTGTTCTCAAAATAAAACAAAATTACATTAGAAGACCCCCAGCCTGGTCACTTTTGGGACCTTACCTGTAACTTTGGCTGGTGGGTGTCTTTACTCTTGTACTACATGGCTCACTTACATCAGACATCATATTTGTATACCCTGAGAAATCTGACACTGAAGTCCTTACTCTATGGTCCACTTCTCCATTAGAGTTAGTGATAAAGGTCATTGGCACCCTGCTGCCCGACTTAAACTGAGAACCAAATGCTTGTGCAAAGTTCTCAATCTGGTACGTTGTTCTAGGCTCTATGTCTTTCTGAGGATCTATCTGGCTAGCTAACTCCTGAGATGGAATCTGAAAACTTGCTGAGGACTCCAAGTTTTTCTGTTGTTCCTTCTGGCTAGTCAATTTCTGAGATGAAGACTGGAAGGCTGACGAAGTCTCTAAATTCTTCTGAGAATCTATCAGATCATCCAGCTCCTGCGAAGGTGTCAACTGCTGATGTGTAGCATCCAAAGCAGATAAATAAAGACCTGGTTGAGATCCAAACAACATCCCAAAAGGAGGCTTTGGCAATGAAGATGGCAACACTGAGGTAACAGATTGGCCGAAACCACACTCCAAAGGAGATGTAGTGTATATTTGTTTTTCTGGAAATAAAGTGTGGTTGTGGAGAGGTGAAGACAAACTGACAAATTGGAAACCATGTCCAAGAGTAAAACCTGCGTTGGTAGATTTTTCAAAAGCCTGTTGGAGGTATTTGGAGTATTCTTGCAACATGCTTGCTTTATCATTTGAAGGTGTTTGGGTGCCTGGGCTCAAATTTTCTTCTTGAACCAATTCTGAGTGTTCTCCTGAGGTGTGTAAATCCACTCGTGGTTCTGTTATATTGAAAGGATCCTCTTTCTGGCTTTCTGATTTGTTGGAGTATTGATCCAAAAGACTTTGTAAAACCTCATCAGGAATTCCAGACTTGTCATGACAAGACTTAATTTCAGCATTTAGTGCTGAAGAGTCAATAAGTGACAATGGTGCCTCACTGTCCAAAACACTGACACCTGCAGACTGAATGACAGACTGTTGGGAGACCATGTGTCCTACATTTATAGAAAAGGCACTGTTGCTGCTGGCAGTTGGTAAATATCTTCTTTTCTTTGAAAACTGCATGGCATCATCATAATTACTACTTATTTGACCTTGTTTGCCACTTGTACTTTGGAGAAGACTAATGGTCTCCACACTATTATTTGATACTATACCAAGTGAGCTACTTGGTTTTCCAGACAAGGATTTCTGTCCAACTATGTCTGGTAACGGTGACACAAAATTCAGGTAGCTTTTATCTGTATTCTTTCTGCTTCCTTTCTTAAAGATCAATTTTGGCACCCTTTTCTGTAGTTCATCTATACCAGTGCCAATTATGCCTCCACTGGAAGACACAGTAGGCATTTCTACTGAATAACTCTGCATGTTTATATTATTTGAAATTTGTGATTCATTTGTTTTACCAGATTTATGTTCCTTATTTTCAATAGCTATGCTTTTTGATTTTGATTTTCTCCTTGAAGAACTTGTATTTCCCTGAGACAACACAGCCAGATTACCCATATTGTTATGGTTTGATGACCCAGGTTCTGCACTAGCGGCTCCTTTCGCTATGGCTTCACCACATGTGCGCCTGTGCTTCAACAATCTATCAGTCCTTGAAAAATACTGTTGGCAAGTGTCACACTTATATGGCTTTTCTCCACTATGTGTCCTCTTGTGTCTCTCCATATGGTACTTCTGAATAAACTTCATGCTGCATTGATCGCATCCAAAGGGCTTCTCTCTACTATGAATTTTCTCATGTCTCTGCAGTAGATATTTCTGAATGAAACCCATACTACACTGGCTGCACTGAAAAGGTCTTTCTCCTGTATGAATGAGGACATGTCTCCGCAGGTGATAGGAGCTTCGGAAAGCAGCACTACAGTGATCACAGATATGAGGTTTCTGACTTGGGGAGAGGATGGCACCTTCTCCATCTCCAACCAAAGAAGGTTTGGAAGATGCGCTCGGCTTCCTCTTGGCTTTGATTCCCTGAGATTCTGGCTTTGGCCTCTTTGCCTTTTTGACATTAGTGTCCTGCTTTGGCTCCTCGTTGCCATGGTCATCAGTCCTGCTACTGCTGCTCAGTAATACATCGCGGTGGTGCTGGGCTGGTTGCTGCTGGACATGCTGGTGGAGAATACTGAGGTCCTGGATGACGCCGTGGCTCCCCCCTTCCCCTCCTCCTAGGCCTGGAGATCTCTCTTCAGCTCCAGCGAACAGCCCCCCATAGTGGTGGTGGTGATGGTGGTGGTGGGACTGCTGCTCCTCAGGATCCGCGGGTTTCTCTTGCTTGATGCTAACCAAAGACTGCAAGAATCCCCAGGAGGTCCTCTGCGAAGGGAAGGCCGCGGCTGACGCCGCCGGCTCCTTCTTGAAAGTCATGTCCGGGGCTGGCGGAGGGGGGGGCTCAGCGGCCGGGGCTGCGGAGGTAGAGGAGGATAACACGCACTGCGGGGGAGGGGCGGCCGACCCCGCCGGCCGGGTGAAGCTGGTGACCGGGGGAAGCCGGTGGTTGAACATAACCATACCCTGGGGAAAGGTGGGCTCCATCTCTGCTCTCCTGCTGTTGCTGCTGCTGCTGGTGCTGCTGCTGCTGCTGCTGGTGCTGCTGCTGCTGCCGCCGCTGCCGCCGCCGGAGCCGCTGCCGCCGGAGCCGCTACCACCGCTACTGCCCGTACCACCGCCGCCACTCAGGAACCCGCTGCCGATTTTCATACCCCGGAGGAGGCCTGGCTGAGAAGAGGAGGAGGAACACGGAGGAAAGGAGGTGGAACCGGGCCCCGGGCCGGGACCACCGCAGCGCTCAGGACCCCGCCGCGCCGCCGCCCAGACCGCAACGCGCCCAGCACTAATTCCCAGCCCCGTCGCCTCCGGCACCGACACGCATGGCCCTATGACTCTTCCCCGGGCCTCGCCCACTTCCTCCCGGACCCACCAGCAACACTTACGGGTCCCGCCGCCGCCGCAGCCGCCGTCGCCTCCAGTTAATAAAAATAACGCCGTCCTCTCCACAATGGAATTAAAAGCCTTTCCTGTACTGCGCAGCCGCGGCGCGGTGTCTGCTGGGAACTCCCCGACCCGACCAGAGGGGAGCTCTACGGATTCACGGCGCCTGCGCCGCAGTTTCCGCCTGGCCTGCCTGTCAATCACTGGGGCGGTTGGGCGGAGTTGGGGGGGGCCTGGGTAGGAGGGGCGGGGATTTGGAACCCTACTGAAAGGGGCTCCGAGGAGAATAGACGTGATTGGTGGACTACACTGAAGGAGATGAAAGTTGTTGAGGGCTTCTGGGGGAAAGACGCTCAGGAGGTGGAACCCAAGGGGCGGGAAGTTGGGGCGGGGGAGGGGGCATCGGTACTGCAGCGTGGCGTGGGAGCCGTAGAGAAAGGGGTTGGAGGAGAAGGTGGGGAAAACAGGACTGAGTTTTGGGGCTTTCTTAACTTTAGGGTTTGCAATCCAGGTATTGAATCAAAATACAAATCCAAAAGTGGATCACTTAAGGCACCTTTAATTCTATCTAAAAGCATTAAACTTCAAAGGCCCAGCATTTATTGTAGATATTTCTGTTATCCCTTTTAGTTTGGAAACAGTAATAATCCGCATCCCTTGCATTAATAGGAGGAATCTACTTTGAAACCGCAATTGAGGTACCGTTGCAAAAAAAAAAAAAAAAAAAAAAAAAATTGTCTTACTGCCAACCTACCTGAAGGCTACTGGAAAGGGAAACCGCGTGTAATCCAGGTGCAGCTGTGCTGTAAAACACGCCCACATACATACTTCATCAGCATCAGATGATATTTAAATGTTCACATACCTTTGCATTCCGCCTAATGAATCTGTTTGCCACGTGGTATTGCTGTCTGACCTTTATTATTATTTGTGAAAAATTGTCCAGTAGGCCCTTCTATGTTCTCTCTAGGATCCATTCTTTCCTCTTCAATATAGAATGCCTACAAATTAATGTAAAATCACAAATCTTTCTGTTAAGGGAAAAGTATAAAGTCAAGTCTTGAAATCAAAGTTATATCAACAAAATAAACAATAAGCATTTAATCAGTCCCTAATCAGTCCCTAATGTGGAAAAGACACTTTCATAATAAACATGCAGAAATCTAAACCAGCAACTTTCCTGAGGGTATTTATAAACCACAGAAAATTTTAATAAAAGAACTAGAGTTATGACAATAGTTTATTTACATAGTATATTTTCTTGATAAAATTACAAGTCCATCTTCTTACAATATTTCCCTAGCTAAATAACTTCTCATAATTAAATAATAAACAACTTCTCTGAGAAATTTCACAATTGAAACCATAAAGAGTATTTACTAGTACTTGTGGGCCTCTCTCAGTCTACCTGAAAAACTTAAAAGACAATATTTAATGAAAAATTTGAGAGGAAAAAAATAATTGTACTTTGCTAACTCCATGCAATTACGTATAAGCATTCCACCATGTAAACTGAAACTTTAATATTATCAAGTATAGCTGTGTTAAAGACTGAAAATTCAAGAACTTCAGGCAGTAGTAAAATATTAGTCAATGCCTGTGAGAAATGAGGCTGTCCCTTTACTCAGTGTCAGTGTTTAATAGTGAGCTGGGATGCATATAAGCTAGTCCAAGCATGAAGGGCAGTAGGACACTCATATGAAAAGCCAACTTTGTTCCTCAGTTATCAAGATAAGAAACCTGTCATTTCTCTCATTCACTCTGTCAGCCTTGAGATACTCCAAGCAGACTTACCTCTGTGTTGTACACCCCATATATCAGGAAGATGAAGAGTCCCTGTAAAATAAAATGGAGGGGGAAAGCTGTTAACGCTAATCATTTCAGCAGTAGAAATACTTGAAATAAACTTTCCTGGGAACAGACAAAAGAAGACACACTTCATCAAGGTCAATTTATTTTCCTATTTTTCAACATTAGAAGCTGTACCTTGAGCATTTATATGATAACATACCAGCACATCACTTACCATGGTTGTGCTATTCAATTCTTTAGAAATAGAAAATGCCATCTCAAGTACATAAAATAGTAATTAGGAAAATCAAAATACCAGTCTTGAAAAGATAGCTGGGTGATGAGAAAATTAAACTCAGAAAAATGCCATCAAAGTAATTATATTAATAGCACTAAGCATTAGTATTACTAAGCACTGTTTTAGACTGCAGCAAGTGGAATATATTTGTTACAATCTTTGGTGGGGTAAAAATACAAAAATAAGTATGAAACACTGGGGGCTGGGAGCACACCTCAGTAGTAGAGCACTTGGCCTCTCAGGTTAACAGGCCCTGGGTTTGAACCCCAGCCTTGCCCAAACACACACACACACACACACACACACACACACACACACCACTACCAAACCTAAAACACTAACAGGATAAACTTAAGAGAATAAGTATGAATCATTTTTAAAATAATACTTAAAAATACCAGTTCGAGTTAAGATATGAGATCGAGATAAGATTTCATATTATTAACTTTTGTGAAGTGCATACATTTTGTTGTATCCTATGTGTAGTAAAGTTTCCCAAGAACTGCTACTTATTAGTCTTCAGCTTTAGGGAATGCTTAATTAATTGTATGTACAATTAAGCGTCACTTTTAAATCTAAAAAATCTATATATCTATAAGTAAATAAATGATGTACTTTAAATTTATTAGAGATGATATGGAACAAGAAATTTCCCATGCTTTTGTCTGGGGAAGAAATAAAAATGTATATTGTATTATTTTGTTAGGTACTAATAAACCAAATATTAAATAGGAGTCTGGAGTAAATCTGGAAATGGTCCAAATAGTTAAGTAGCATGTTTTCAAAAGGAAATAAAGGGGGGGGGTTGCTGTTTTTTTTTTTTTTGTTTTTTTTTTTTTTTTGAGAAAAAGGAAAAAGAAGGTTTATTGCTTTGCTAGCAAAGGAGAAACACAGAGGACTCCTGTCCCAGAGGTCATGGTTCTGTCCATCAGCAGGAGCAGGGGGCTTCAAAAGGAAAATATTCAAAAAATATTTTAATATTTGTTTTACCTCAGAATACTTACATCTTACACATAAACAATTCTAGAACAAGGAGATTGTATAAAACAGAAACATTATTGTTCTTGTTATTTCTTTTTTAATACCCTTCATCTTTTTAACAAATTAAGATGGTAGTGTTATAGAAAAATTAAGATACTACTGAGAGTTCACTCATATCCAACCCAGTTCCCTCTGTTGTTAACATTTTACATTAATATGATATGTTGGTTACAATGAAATTTCCCAGTTTTCATTATTATCTATATAATTTCAGAAACTAACATTATTACAGTACATGCATTTGAATTAATAAGAAAGATCAATGAAGAGTTTTGAATAATTGAAAAAAATTTCATTTGGCCATAAACTTAAAAAAGTTAAAGTATAGCCAGTTTTTTTCACTTTATATACATATTGTCCCAAAGTTCAATACCAACACTCAATTCCATCTTTCTGGTAGGTTTTGTAAGATCTCTAGATTTGCAGACTGAATTCAAGCTGCTTAGATGGCACCTGTTTTATAAGCTACTTTTCTCCATTCTAGGTAATTCCAGAGAGTTCAAGGAAAAAAATTTTTTCTCTGATTTAGGTGAAGACTATAAGATAATTAACAGTCCCTCTTTCTTCAAAAATTTTTAATTCTTTATTTCATATTTTGCCTTATTGATAAAAAATTAAAAGGTCACTCAAATTTTAATTCTATTTATAAGATAAATAAATCTATTGCTTTGTGCAATGAATGAGTTTCTAAGTAAATAAAATTTCCTGAACATTGAACAACATGTATTATAACTTCCATATAAGAAGCCTGGCTATTTACATGCTATGATACCTTGAAATTGAAAGGGCCTTTATGTAATATGTGTAATAACTTCTATAATTTATGTATTTGTGTAAGATTGGTTACCTCTAAACTAAAGGAGAGTAAACAAAATCACATTTTTCCTTATGTCTTAGGAAACAGGAGAACATGGAGGGTGTTCCAATATTTTTATTTACTGCACTTCCATGTCACCTATATATCTTCTATTGTAATACACTTAACCCTCTAACAAAATGATCAAACAACAAAAATCTTTCTTTGGAAAACAATTTAAACTGAAAAGGGATTTTAGATACAGGCTGTTTCAATCTCAAAAGTTTTTTCTCTTTCTCTTTTTCCCCAACACATGGACACTGAGCAACATGATAAGCAAGTCCTAAAAGAAAGACTTCGAAAGATCATGCAAAAGTCTGCAACTGGAAATTACTGTAAGGACTCTGCCCCTCTCTCTTGAAGTGTCTACTTGATGCTACCACAACTAGTCAAAAGGGAAAATAATAAAAATGCTAATTAATTTACTTAATTGTACACCCCACACATGGTGATGTTTTCCCTACCACTGTTACTAGCTATTGACAGTTATGATAATTTATTTAGATCTAACTCTGAAGAACTTCATAAGCCCTTCAGTATTAGAAAAACATCCTATTTTTTCTAAGGAGAGAATCAAAAACAGAAACAGCTACACATCAACATCTTAAGCCGTAATGATGAGCCACTTTTAAATCCCTGCAGAGAGAATACCTTTAAGAACAGCTGGAAGGAACCAACTGCCAATCTTCAACTGGCACTGAGATTTCTGGAACTCCTTATACCAATGCCCTGTCTACTAAAGACTGAATACCAGAAGCCTACTGCATTTTTTAAATGAGTGAGCCCTCATGTCTGATGGGTAGTTTCTTCTATTCCATTCACAGACATGTCCATCTGTAATATATTTGGAGTATTTATTTATAGAGATACCAATTTCTTCAATGTTTTAGCCACAGAAAATAATAGTAATTGGGCAGGAAGCATCTAAAGCGTAGCTGGATTCCTGTAAGCATGTGTGTACTTTATGGGCAGGGGCCAGGACTAGGAAAAGAACATCAGGATATTGCATCTAATACTGTACAGGAGTTAAAAATAGAAACTTAATGGAAAGAGAAAAAAAAAAAAAACCATTATTTCATCTTCATTTATCCTCAAAACATTAAAAGCTGAGGCAGCTTTGTAAATATTTTCACTGTTATAGAAGTCTGTTGAACAATAGCTGCGGATGGGCTCAATGGCTGACATCTAATCTGTTATTTTTTTTATTGATTGTTCCCTACTTTTATGGTGTAGTTCATGATTGTTACAAAATCAATCTTCTTTTAAGTGATAATATGTTCTTTCTTGGTGATACAAAGAACAGGAAAGGTGCTAGGTACACAGGACATTGCCTACTCAAGAATCAGAATAATATTAACAATGCTAATATATGTGTAACTTTCTCAAAGCTCTTTCATTTACATAATTCCATTTGTTCCCCACTACAGTACGGCAAAGTAGGCAGCATAGTATTATTAGTTTTATTGTATATAAGGGGATTTTGAGGCTTGGTTGAAATGCCACAATGCTGACAAGTTGGCAAAGCCAAAGATGAGTTTTGAATTCCTAATGTAATGCTCTTTCACACACGCTTTCTAACTTAGATACCTCTGAACTCTTTAAAGTACCAGTCATAAGATAATGCAATTGGTGAGACCTTTTGAAACTCAGATTTGTTAAAAATATGGCAGTTTGATTAACTCCTAGAGTTAGGGACTCAGTGTCCAGTAATCAGACTTCAAACTACCCTGCTCCTCTACCAGTCTAAGATGGCCTAGCAAGCTCAACAGGATATATGCTTTGTAACAATGGTTCTTTGGGTCAGGTTCTGTCTTTTGTTCTCTGCTTACGAATTCTCATTCAATGATATACACTTTCTAGTTGCTTGGAAACATATCTTCTCCCATCAAAAGGCTGCTAGGTAACCACTTAGTCCAATATTTTCATCATTTATTGAATTTCTCTGAATGTGTAGCTTTACACTGTGTTTATTTATAAACCATGCTCTAGCTTACTTCCTATAAACAATTCCTGTTTGGGGGACCATACCCGCTAGAAACAACAGCAATTAGTGTACAAGGATATGTATATTCGAGGTTGTTCTTTGCAACACCGTGTATAGAAACAAAGAACTAAAACAACCTGAATGCCCTTCCACACACAAACAGATGAATAAATCGTGGTATCTTCATCCTTCAGAAAATTAGGCAGCTAAAAGAATAAATTAGAACTGTATTTATTGGTCTAGAGAGATGTCCATGCATTGTTAAATGACAAGAGCAGGAGGAAAAAACACGTACACTCTATATTCTCATTTTTGTAAAACAAAAACAGATCCCTCCCTTTGCCACTCCAGATATAACTGATTAAATAGGAGAAAGATGCCCAAGGATGCACATGGAACTGCCACTGTTTCCTACAGGGAAGGATGAGAAGGAGAGGAGGGAAGTCCAGAATCAAACGAGAAAGAGGCAAACTATTAAAATGTGATGCTGTTGACAGAAGAGGTGGAATATGGCATTCCAAGTATTGTATTACTACAAATGCAGAAAACAGAATCTGCGTTTGGGTACGGACATAAACACACTCATCCCTCACTATCCATGGGAGATCGTTTCTAGGGCCCCCATCCCCCATGGATACTGAAATCGGAGGATGTTCAAGTCTCCTCTATGAAATAGCATAGGATTTGCATATAATCTGTGTGCATCCTCCTATATACTTTCAATCATCTGTAGATTACTTATAATACCAAACAAAACAAAACAAAAATGCATGTAAACAGTTGTTTAGGGAATATATAGTGTATATGTATACATGGTATAATGAGAAGAATAAAGTCTGTATATGTTCAGCACAGATATAATAATAATTTTTAATAATTATTTTATATATTTATTTTTATGTGGTGCTGAAGATTGAACCCAGTGCCTCACTCATGCTAGGCAAGCACTCTGCCACTGAGCTACAGCCTCAGCCCTTGGATATAATGTTTTAAAAAATATTTTCAACCTAAAGTTGTTTGAATCTGCAGATGCAGAACCCACTGATACAGAACCCACAGATAGGAAAGCCAACTGTATAAGATACATGAATAAAATACTGATTTGATTTTGGGATAAGATCATAGATTTTTTTTCTCGATTCCTATTATTTTAATAAAAAACCTGCAATAATTTTAAACAAAAGAATGGGTTTATTTAAAGAGGGTTTATATTATTTATTTATTGTGGTGCTTGGGATTGAACCCAGAGCCTCACACATGCTAGGCAATCACTCTACCACTGAGCTACGTCTCCAACCCTTAAAGTGGGTTTTTATTATTATTGTTATTATTATTATTATTACTTTCAGTATTAGGGATTGAACCTAGGGATGCTTTACCACTGAGCTATATCCTAAGCCTTTTGAATTTTTTTTTTTTTTTTTGAGACAGTGTTCCTAAATTGCTAAGAATCTCACTAAGTTGCCCAGACTGGGTTTGAATTTGCCATCTTCCTGCCTTAGTCTCCCAAGTCACTGGAATTACAAGTATACACCACCACACCTGGTTAGTGGGTTTATTTTTTTATTTTTAAATTTTATTTATGTATTCATTCATTCAGTTTTTATAGTATAGTGCACCTCTCACTATCGTTCATAATTCCAATTACTAGTATTTGCAGATGTAAGTATATTGTTTGTTAGTATAACTACTTTATAGAGAAATATAAATAATAATGATGAAATTCCTCCTATAATTATTTAGTTATTTTGTCTTACTTCTGGGCTTCTGATTTCTTTCTCATAGAGAGACATGTACACACATAGATACACATAGGTACATAACTCATACAGGAATCCCTTTAGTTTTTTATTTTTTTCAGTACTGGGGATTGAACCCAGGGGCACTTTTCCCCTGAGGTCTATCTCCAGCCCTTTTACTTTTATTTTGACAAGGCTCCCTAAGTGGCCCAGGCTGGCCTTGACCTTGCAATACCTCCTGTCTCAGCCTCCAGAGTAGCTGAGATTACAGGCGCATGCACAAAGGAGAATATCTTAATGGAGGTTTTGCAGAAGAAACAAAGATCCAAAGAGGCAGTCAAGTGCAGAGGTTAAAAACTAAAGATCTGGAGGCCAACAAACTTGGATATAACCCCAGCTCTCCCAGACTTCAAGCTTGCGACTTTGGACAGTTCTTAACCTCCCTGAGCCCTCCTATCCTCATCCTGTAATAAGAGTGATTGTATATTGTCGTGGTCCTAGTGAAGCCAGCTTCACAGCCTGATGATCAGCACATAATGAAAATTCAATAAGCACTGCCTCTTCCATTTAAGTTCTTAAAAAAAAGTCTTCTATCCACTCCCAATAAAAACTAAACACACAAGATTAATTCATAATCATTCTTACATTATTCACTTACGTTTACTGAATACTCATTTGGTCTCAGTCACCATGTGATAGAGACTGTTATTCCCTGGTCTTGCTGTCAGGAAGGCTGGTAAATATACACTTTAAAATAAGTGTATATTCATTGTGATTAGTAGACTGAAAGAATCTTACACAGCGAGTAGGTCATACAGTGGAACAAATAATCAATTTAGCCAGGAGGAGAGGATGGGTTGTGGAAAGGGAGCTAAAATCTATTAAGTAGTTGCTTCTTTTGTGTTAAGCATTTGATTTGATACTTTTTCGGGAGATGTGACTGTTGAAGGAGTAGGAGGAAGGATCAGGGAGGCAGCTGGGAAAGAGCATTTCACAGAAACAATCTGCAAATGCACAGCATTGGGAGAGCACCAAGCACACCAGTTACCTCCAAGGAGCTCCGAATTGTCAGAGCAGATAGTTTTCAAGTGAGAGAAGGGAAGGAGATAAAATGGGAAAAGGGGGGAAAGGACCCAATCATGAAGGTCTTGCATATCATGCAGGGGGTTCAGTTTTTCTCTATGTAAAAGGGATCATTAAAGAAGTTTAATGGAGAAAGCGATGTAATAAGAATTTTTAAAAATTTGCAAAACCGGGCTTGAGGGTGCTGTTCAGTGGTAGAACCCTTGTCTGGCATGCAGGAAGCCCTGGGTTTGATTCTCAGCACTGCCCAAAAATAAAAAAAAATGGCAACAACAATAAAAAGCTGGTAGTGATGAAGGAGACAGTTGAACGTGGCACAGATTAGAGGCAGGGCGACCAGTTAGGACAGTATAGTCCAGTAAGAGAACCAGAATTAAAGAAATGTCATGAAAATTCAGAAGCATTTAGGAGGCACAGTTCATTGGATTTGGATACTGACTAGACATGGAGGGAAAAGGAGAGAACTGAGTGACAGATTCCTGGCTTCAGTAATGGGGTGGGTGGTGGTACCATTTTCTAAGGTAGTGGATTAAATAGAAACACATGCATGTTTGTGGGGGAAAGTAAGAAATTGATTTGATGTATGTTGAGTGTGAATGTGATCCAGTGAGCAACTGGATACAGAAGTTTGAGTCTTACAAAGAATATCCGGGACAGAGATATGGATTTAGAAATCACCAAAGTACTGGTGGACATGAGGGCCATCAACTAGCAAGTGTGTAAAGTAAATAAAGACAATACTTTGGACAGAATTCTGCAAAATGAGACACTTCAGAGATGAGCAGAAAGAACCAGGGAAGTCAGAGAAATAAAAAGAGGATGTTTTCAGGGAAACCACTGGAAGAGAGTTTCATGAGGAAGAAATACAGAAATAGCAGCAAAGATAGGTTAAAGGCAGACTCTGAAACCAGACCACCTAGGATCCAGTCCTAGCTCTGCCACTTACGAGCTGTGTGAGTGTGGGAAAATTGATAAATTAACCTGTTCCTCAGTGTCATCAACTATAAAATGTACACAATATTTGTACCTGTCTTAGAAGATTGTTATGGGAATTAAATGAGTTAATATTTCTAAAGAGTTAATATTTTTAAAAATTTGAACTTTTTTTTTTTTTTTTTAGCACCCGGTGCAAGGTAATTGCTGTGTCAGGTGTTTGATCAATTTTCACAGTAAGAAAGGACCTGAAAATGCCACGGGATTATGGAGTTAGTAATATGTTCAGTTTACATTTGAATGCTCATTATATGTCAGGCACTGAAGATACATTTGTGAACAATACATTGACCTTGCCCTTGATGGAATGCACATTCTGGTGAACAGTATTGATTGAATGTATAACATGTGCACTGCACTAATCGCCTGACCATGATCTCACTTAGGCCTAGTGTTTAGCTGCAATCATTGTCCCCATTTTACAGATAAGAACAATGAGTAGCACAAAAGGGTTAGGCAAAGTCCCCAGGCCAGGAGGGAGCAGACATGGGATTTGAGCCAGGCAGCCTCCAGAGAACACCCCTTTAACCTCAAAACCATATCATTTTCCCAGGTGCTGCTGGTGACCTCAGTAACCCTGGTTTGAGAAGCATGCAGGGCAGGACTCAGACTGCAGCAAACTGAGCAACGAATGGGAGATGCTTAGTCAAGATACAGAAGAAGCATTTCTGCAGAGAAGCAGACTAACAAAGCCCAAGCATGTGGATCCACGGTGACCTTATTCATTTGAGTGATAGAGTAAGAAACATTAAAGGATAAATGGTAATTGTGTTCTTTGGTTAGGTCTTTCTCAGATATGTTTCCACAATTCCTTTGCAGTAAACTGGGTGGCAGTTAGCTCAAGATTAAGATCTCTATCTAGTAAGTGCCTGAAGGGTGCATATTTGGTATCAGTTACTAAAGTAAGGTAAGTATAAATTAAGTATCAGAGGCACATGTAGTAGACTCTTCTTCTATTACAAAACTCAAAGAGAATGAACTGTACTGTCCATCAAATTTAAATCCTGCAGATGAGAGATCAGAATGTTTGGTAAATGGGGGGACAAAAAAAATCTAAAGAATACTCTTCACTTTTTCTTGGACTGGTTCTAAATTAATAGGTCCCAAGAATCTGCATTTAAAAAAAAAAAAAAAAAAAAAAAAAAAAAAAACAACCTCTAGTTGTTTTGATGCAGCCTAAAGTTTAAGAATTGATTCCAGCTCCACTATGCATTAACTCTGTGACCTTGGACAAATTTCACAATTTCTCTGTGCTTCAGTTTTCTCGTTGTAAATTAAGGTGTTGATAGCACCTTCCTCAGAGATTTGTTAGTATGATCAAATAAACTCATTTGAGGACACCGAACAAAATCTAGTAAAATGCTTAGCATGGTTCCTGACCCCCCCAAAAGCATTTTGGAGCTATTTGTTATGTAAAATACATAAATCCCTGCTATAAATAAAACAAATAAAAGTATCTGTAACTTCAGGGAGGTTGGAGTCTGCCTTTTCCTTCTTTTTCTTCTTTTAAAAAAATTTTTGGGTGGTGGTGGGGAGACCAGGGATTGAACCCAGGGCTGCTTGACCACTGAGCCACATCCCCAGCCCATATGTACATTTCATTTAGAGACAGGGTCTTGCTGAGTTGCTTAGGGCTTCACTAAATTGCTGAGACTGGCTTTGAATTCTCGATCCTCCTGCCTCAGCCTCCCTAGCCACTGGGATTAAAGGCGTCGGCCACCACCCGGCATCTTTACTTGAAGATGAAATAAACTACATTCTAAATAAATTTTCAGGAATTGTATCCAAAATATAGGGAGCAAATAGATTAGAAAAAACATCAAGAACATAATTTTAAAGGTAAGAAAAAAGTTTTAAAGGTAAAGGGATATAGGTCAGATATGATATGGGGCATACCACGTATAGACAGGGGTTCCAATTTTCAAGTCTATGCTGTAAGGATTTCAAAATACAGTTGAAATATTACATGAATTGGAACCCTCTCATTTGCAAATGACAGAAACCCCCTCAAACCAGATGAAACAAATAGAGGGGAAGAGATTTATTGCAAAGATACTGGGCTAGCTATGGGAATTGAATAAATAAATACACAATTAATTCTCAGAATGACAAGCAGAGAATGGAACAAAAGGGTTCCCTGTTTGCTTCTCTGTATTCTGCCAGCTCTCCTTTCTCTGCGGGGAGATGCGGTGCCTAGGCTCACAAGAGTCCTAGGCTCACAATCCTCCAGCTCCCACACAGTGGAAGAATTGACTTTTTTCACTCAACTCCTGAGCAGGAGTTTGGCCGGATTCTGGTCACGTGATCATCAGTGGCCCAATCACTGTGGTCTAGGGAGTGGGCGATTGTGATTGGCTCAGGCTGGTTTGCAAGCGCATCCATCAGCTAATTCTATGGTTAGAAAAGAAAGTCACTGGAGACTGGCCACTTCCATTCAGACTGCTTAGCATAACCAGGGAAGGGAAAGGAGGACAGAAATAGGCACCTGAGGAATCATCAGCCACCCCAGTGTTCCCTGCAGTTTTAAGTCGGTAACCTCAGAATTTAAAACTCAGTGGGAGAGCAGAACAAGTAAACTTGTGTGTAAAAAATGAAAGAAAGCCAGGCGCAGTGGCACAGGCCTGTAGTCCCAGCAGCTCGGGAGGCTGAGGCAGGAGGATCGCAAGTTCAAAGCCAGTCTCAGCAAAAGCGAGGCGCGGTGAGCCCCTGTCTCTAAATAAAATACAAAATAGGGCTGGGGATGTGGCTCAGTGATTGAGTGCCCTGTGTTCAATCCCCAGTACTCACCCCCACAAAAAAAAAAAAAAAAAAGAAAGAAAAAAAGAAAGAAACGAGGGAAGGCATACTGATGTGGGCTGTGGTGTTAAGAAAAGAGGAAGTCGAATATTAGAAGATCCCCAGAGAACCGGGATTTTGAGACAGAGCAGAAGAGAAAATCATTGTGACCCATGAGAGAAGCTCTCACCCCTGAAAATCAATGATAACATGAAAAAAGAGAGTGCATGAAATAAAACCTGCTTGGATGGAAAGTCCTGATTAGGGTCTTTGTAGCTTTCTATGAAGTTCAAATTAGTCATTTACTCTGGAAAATCTCAAGGTTAATAAAGGAGTTCTAAGGATTAAGTAATTTTAGAAGCTAACAATGAAAAGATGCACAGAAATAATTAGGAGGGGCACAGGAAAGAAAAGCAGAAAATCACATAAGAAGATATTGGAGGACCCCAAATGAGTTCAACAGAGTGGAGACAAGAAATTGTTGAAACAGGTGAAGGAAAAGTCTGAACCAAAAACCTTTTTCTTCTTCTTTTTTTTTTTTTTTTTTTTTTTTTGGTACTGGGGATTGAACTCTGGGGCACTCGATCACTGAGCCACATCCCCAGTCCTATTTTGTATTTTATTTGGTTTATTTGGAGACACGGTCTCACTGCATTACTTAGCACCTCACTTTTGCTGAGGCTGGCTTTGAACTCACAATCCTCCTGCCTAAGCCTCCGAAGCCACTGGGATTACAGGCATGTGCCACCATGCCTGGCTTCTTTCCTTTGAAGGGGAGAACACAAGTGGATGAAGAGAATTGCTTTCAGACATCACACAATTGAAAGGGACAACTCTTTGATGGAACAGATTTCGTCAAACAAATTCACTTTTTAGTTCTTTCAAATGAGTGAGAAAAAATTTTCCAATGACTGAGAATATGACAGGTATTTCCATCCTGTGCCTATTCAGTTTTTGTGAAATACAGTTACCATTCCCATTGATGGTTGCTTCTCTAATATTTTATTGAATACAATCCTATTAACTTTTTAATATTTGATTCATAATATTATTTTTAACACACATAATTGAAATTAACAGAGGGTGATATTCGACATCTGCATTAATCTGAAAGTCACAGGATGTCCCAGGGGACAACCTCCCCTGCTCCCCTTCATACCTCTATCACCCTTCAGCCACATATTCAACAAGCAGCCTGCATGCTTGTCTTTCCCACCAGGACTCATGCACCTTGAGGACACAAACTTCTTTTTTTGTGCTTTGAACGTACTGGGTACTTTAAAATGACCATTAACAAAGGCTGTAGGAGTGTTTAGGTGACTTACCCAGTTTGCACAGCTAGTTAGCAGCAAAGCCTAACTGGATCCAGGCCTCTTGCCATCCAGACTCATGCATAATCCACAGGCCAGGCCTCATCTTGCCCCATCTCTAGTGATTTCACTCAGGTCTCAATTCTGGGTGAAGCTACCCCTCTGCGGGGAGTTTGGTTTCCATCTTAAAGAAACTGTGACTCTTATAATTAATTTGCTTTAGCTGCTGACGGCTCAGAATCAAATTTGTGGCCTTCCATTAACACCTTGTGACCTTGACCTGATTTCTGAGTATTTCTTTAAAGTATCTCAAGTCCTTTTTGGAAAAGGTGAGAAATAACATACAGAATAACAATATCTGCAGCCTGGTATAGTACCTATAGTCACGAGTGGCTATGTCTTGACTTCATAGTTGTAATGACCCACTTTTCTGTCTTAGTTTATCCATGTGAATTTCTCAAGCTATTTTATTATGCTTTGAAAATTAACAAAAAAGTCAAAGCTCCTGTATTATCCATGGAAAGAATTAAACTGCCAGGAAAAACTCCGAGTAGAGGAAAGTCAAGCAAATTATAATATATGGATGTGATGTGACATTATTCAGACATTAAAAACAATTTCTATGAAAACTTTGAATTGTAGAGGAGACTACTTAATGGATGAAGTACTACATGCATGAATGAAGACAATAGGGTACAAATACGTGTTTTCTCAACTAGGCAACAGAAAATGCATTTAAAGAGAATGGAAGGGTATCTGCCAAAGTATTAATGATGATTACCTTTGAGATGTGGGATTATGAACAATTTTAATTTTTCTTAACATATTTTTCAAATTTTCCATTTTTCTTATTATCAGAAAAATATTTTGTAAAAATAGGTTTTTAAAAGGTTTTTAATAATATGGGCAATAAATATTCTATGCTGTTAAATGACAAGATGCCTCATACACATTTAACACAACTATACAAAAATACTCATAGAAACACTGGACAAAAATATACCAAAATGTTTAAATGTTGCTACTACATGATAAAAATTTAAGGTAGCATCATTTTCCTGTATTTTAATTCTCTTTTTCTTCTTTTTCCAGTGAATTTGTATTTTCTTTATAACTAGAATTTGCTTTTTTTTCCTCTTTCATACCAGTGATTGAACTCAGCCACATTCCCAGCCCTTTTTTGCACAGGGTCTCACCAAGTTGCTTAGGCCCTCACTAAGTTGCTATGAACTCGAAATCCTCCTGCCTCAGCCTCCTGAGAGGCTGGGATTACAGGCCTGTACAAAGGGCTCCATATATATAAGAACCTAGTTAATCTGAAATATCCAGCACAGCTGCTCTGCTAATTATTGATGAACTATGACTTCCCTTTTCATTTATAAAGATGTCACTACACATTTTCAAGAAAGAGTTTTGAAAAAAATACCTTAACCTTTTCACAAAGGCTGTTTCTTTCCAAGAACTTTGTGTTTCCAAGAACTTTCCAGAAGATCAGAACTAACAACTTGTACCCTTCCTATTATATCTAGAAGATAATTGCATAGAGTAGACAATCTAGGGGAAATAGGTATGTGATGCTAGTTTGTCATCTGGTGACAGGACACGGAGAAGACAAGTTGTTGATACACACCAAAAAGAGGCCACAGTAGCCTGAGTTGATTGTGGAATTTGAGTCCATTGCTAGGCAAACATTCACCAGGCAATTGCCACAGTCTGCTGAAAAATTCAAAAACCACAGAAAGCATGAAAATCTTGGCATGTTGAACTGAATTCTGTCTTCTGCCATAGTCCATTATAACTCGTGGGACACTTTGGCCTGATTGAGTCATCATGTTAAGGTGCTAAGCGGGCCTGTCATCTCCTTTCAAGTAGAGGCCATCAGGTCCAGCTTGCCTCCCGTACACACGGGAGTGCTTAAATGGCCAGCATCATTTGACGTTCAGAATTATAGCCTCCAGACTTTGCTTCAGCAAACCTAGAGCTTCTTCTGTCATGCATATACCAACTGGTGTAAAACTTGGTGTACTGCGCACATACATACAATCTTTTTGAAGTATAGAATACGTGTGAAAATTGGGGAAAAAAAAAAACAAGAAGATGGCATAAGGTCAAAATGTTTGGAAATCCCCGCTTAATTGCAGTCCTCCCCATAGTATTTATTTGTTTATTTATTTTAAACAAATTTTTGGTGGGGTACCGGGGATTGAACTCAGGGGCACTTGACCACTGAGCCACATCCCCAGCCCTATTTTCTAATTTATTTAGAGACAGGGTCTCACTGAGTTGCTTAGTGCCTCACTTTTGTTGAGGCTGGCTTTGAACTCATGATCCTCCTGCCTCAGCCTCCTGAGCCACTGGGATTACAGGCCTGCAGCACAGTGCCCAGCTTTCCCCATCATATTTATACAAGCCAGAACTTCTAAGGCTGGCCCCCTGCAAGTTCCTTTTTCCAGTTTCTGACTTTTTAATTTATTCATTTGTAAACATTTACATGGTACTTTATGCTTTTATGGAGCACAATCTCATCCTAGCCTCTCTACATCCCATTCTAAAAAGAAGAAAAATAAGTGACTTACCCAAGATTATACAATGCAATAGCAGAGGATAGAACCTAGATTTTTGGGATTCGAGTTTAGCTTTTTGTTGATTTGTTTGGTACTGGGGATTGAACCCATGGGCTTTTTTCCAATGAACCACATCCCAGCTCTTTTTATTTTTTATTTGAGACAGCGTCTTGCCAAGTTGCTTAGGGTCTCACTAAGTGGTTGAGGCTGACTTTGATTTTGAACTTGCAATCCTCCTGCCTCAGCCTGCTGGGTCCCTGGGATTACAGGTGAGTGCCACCCGCCCAGCTCACCTGTTGTTTTACTATAGCACACTTCTGTCTAACAAATAGAATGGTTTATTCATGTTTGTTTCTCTTTTATCAAAACAGTTCCCATCTTTGTCCACTTCATATGTAGACCAAAAATTAATTGGTGAATTTCCTACAAAAGATAATATATGAACACAAATTCACTAGATGGATTTAAAGTCTTATCTAACCCATCTTTGAAAGGTGAAACTAACTACACTACTTCTTTTTTTAAAAAGAATATTTTTTTAGTTGTAGATGGACACAATACCGTTCTTTTATTTATTTATTTATTTATATGTGGTGCTGAGGTTCAAACTTAGTGCCTCACACCTTCTAGGTGAGCGCTCTACCACTGAGTCACAACCCCAGCCCTAACTATACTATTTCTAACAAATATCTTGAATATTTTACTCAACAGTTTTTTCAGTTTGACCTAAAATCTATGTGAATGTTAAGCAGTTTTCAAAAGCAATGGGTCTCCTCTGACTCGCGTTCTGTTTTACTTCACTGTGAGCAGTTGAGGATAATGTTATCTTTACAACCTAAGGCTTTCAGCTTTTGATTCCATAAATAGCATCTAAACTGTCTCTAAATCCCAGGCTATTAGTCACCCTTGTTCAAAATTTGTGGTATAATATTACTGTTTAAATCAGGGAAAAGAACTTGCAGTACTAAAGAGTATAAAAGACTTTGTTGTATGCTCCTCCTTATTTTAATTTATGGTTAAATTAAATGACAGTCATCTGTGAAGCAAATAGGCATCACCTTTTGGCTGTTTATCTGTAGTCTCTCTTATCTGAGAGGGACTGACTTCAGGAGAAGCTCATCTTATTGACTTAATAGAGTAAGAAGCATCAAACATATTGACAAGAGTTTTGTATTCAGTTGAACTTTATCGATTAAGTGGGCATAAAATAACTGTTCAGTTGGGTGATATTCAGCCACTGGGGAATGCCTTCTGTGACTAACATACTGAGAGCTCTCTGGAATACACTCTTCAGGTCAGACTGCTTCAGGCTAAGATGATCTCTTCTGTGTTATTGCTATGAGAATCTGGAATTCTAGATAGCTCTAAAAATGCTCAAAAACAAAAGTGCATCTATCCCTTCTCCATGTGCAAATGTGCTGACTCACAGTCTGCAAGAGTACAGGTTTTTGTATGGCATGAAATGTAAGCAATTTTGCCTTATGTATCTAGTTTATAAGGCTCCCTGGAAGCCCTCCTATCAACAACAGAGTATCTGCTCTTCAGGCACTTGACAGGGTTTCAAGGATACACTGAAGGTAACCCAGCACTTACCAAAACCCTGGGATACCTGATACTGTCACATCTAGGATATACATCAACTATTCCTAGATTCTCTGAGTGTTCTTTCTTATAAGTTACATTGTCAGACACCAATACACTGTTTGGATCACATTAGTATTGATTGCTCCATTAAAAAAAAAAAAAACTTTCATTAAGTGATGACATTATTTAAATGAACTTTTAAATTTATTTTTATTCTTATCAAACTTATAGATTGCACATGGTGTAGAGTTGAATAGTTCTGCAAGACCCATAATAAAAAATATGGATCTCCCCCTTCTATTTCACATTTCCCAAAGGCAACTGGTTTTCACTCTTTTTAGCTGTTTGTTTTCAACATGTCTAAATAATAGAAGTATATTGCTACTTACTGATTTTCAAGGCGTCTTTCAATCTATGGACGTTCCACAATGACAAATATAAATTTGGCTTTCTTTAACCTCAGTCTATCTCACACTGACCCCTTGTTTCGCTTTCTCTGGGTTTACTCCTTCCTTTTGGTGAAGCACATCCTTCAGTAGCTTCTTGATAGAAGGTGAATGGAAGGCAAAGTTGTTACACCATATATCTGAAATGTCTTTAGTTTTCCCTCATACGCAACTGATAGTACAGAATTCTAGTTTAGAAAATATTTTCCTGCCGAATTTTAAAGATGTTTATCATTATCTGCTGCCTTCTAGGACTGCCATTGAACAGCTGGCTACCTTCTTAGACTTGAACCTTTTTGTGAAATCTACTTCTTTTCTGCATGGATTTGTTTCTCATTATTAGAGGTGTTTGATGAAGTGGTTGGTGTGGGTAAGTTTTCATTCATTGTTTTGGACATTTGGAGGCATTTTCAATCTCAAAACTCCTTTTTCATGTCTGGGAAGTTTTCTTAAATTGCTTCTTTGATGATTTCTTCTTGTTCCCCTGATCCTCCTCCCGTTTTGGAATACCCAATTATTTGAATGTTGGACTTCTTGGATAGATTCTCTAATTTAAAAAACAATTTTTTTTTTTACATTTCTTCTGTCTGTCTCTGTCTCTGTCTCTTTCTCTCTCTCTCTCCCTCCCTTTCTCTCTGCTGCAGGACTGGGGATTGAACCCAGGGTCTTGCCATTACTAATTAAGTGCTTTACCACTGAGCTATGCCCCCAAACCCTCTTCATCTTTTTATTCTCTTTTCTAAGGGAATTCTTCAAATTTATCCTCTTAATTCTTTGCTTTCTTTTTAATTTATCATGCTCTATCATCTTAATTTTCAGAAATTCTGTTTTGTTTTCTCTCCTTTCTTTTCTTTTTAGCTGTATTTCATTCTCATTTCATAGATCCGAATAATATTAATAACAAAATTTGTGTCTTTTTTTGAAAAGAGTTTTCTCATATATATATGAGTGGGTTTTTTTTTTAATTATTAAAAAAAATAAGGTGAGGGCCTTCTTGGCATGGCATGGCATGAGAAATGCCTGTTTTTATTTCACTATTTCTCTAATTTTCACTTTTTAATTTTGCACATTTTTTAAAAATTTATCTTTGTTCACATTCTGATATGTTTCTTAGCTGAGATATAAATGTCTAGGGGGCAGGTTCTGTTGAAAGGTTTTCTTTTGAACCAAACTCCTGGGAAGCAGTTTGACAATATTTTCAAGAGCCTTAGTGTTCATATTCTCTGACCTAACCAATAGATGATTCAAGGTCTGGAATTTAGAATCAAAGAGAATCAGATTTGGCTTCATATCCACCACTTAACAAGTTTCTTAATCTTCAGGGTGTAGTTTAGTGCCTGACTAGAAGTAAGTACTCAATGGTTTCTCCTATTGCTATCTCAATCTTCTGCACTAACATTGAACGATTTTTGAAAATTTGATAAACTGTGTTGTCTTTAATTCAAATTTCTTTGATTAAGAATGAGGTCCCAGAGTCTATTATTCCCATACCTTAGGCCTGTAATAAATTTTATGTGTTCATTTCTCTGTTTAAGAAAAAATGATGTCTAACTTTGTGTGTGTGTATGTATGTGTGTGTGTGTGTTGCTGGGAATTGAACCCAGGGCCTTATTCATGCTAGGCAAGCACTCTACCAACTAAGCTATATCCCCAGTCCGGTGGTTTGGTTTTATAAAGTGATAACTTTGCTATCTCACAGGGAGTGGGAAAGACCAGCAAGGATCTAGAATAGATCAAGTGTATGGTGTTCGCTAGATATGTTATACTTCATTATATTTATTCCCTATATTAGTCCATTTTCAGCTGCTATAATAAAACACCTGACGTTGGATATTTTGTAGAGAAAAGACATTTCTTTAGCTCACAGTTTTGGAGGCTGGAAGTCTAAGATCAAATGGCCACATCCCTTTGGCCCTGGTGAGGGCCTTCTTGGCTGGGTCACAGCATGGCAGAGAAATGGTCACACATGCAGAGAGGCCTTGTTTTATAACAACCCACTCTCCTGAGAACCAACTTACTCCAAGAGACCAGAATTAATTCCTTCTGAGGGCAGCACTCCCAGCGACCTACTTAACTTTCAGTAGGCCCCCTTGAACACCACCACACAGAGGACCATATGTTCAGCCCATGAACCTTTGAAAGAGAAACCACATCCAAACCATAGCATTCCCAAAATAACCTTTTAGTTGATAAGAAAAGAGAAGTTACCAACTGGTCCAAGGTCACAAGTTACTAAGTAACAGGAATTCAAACCCAGGTCCAAGTTCATTTTCTTTTTCCAAAACTGTACAGCCTTCTCATGGAATTAGATGGAAGAATAATGAGATTATTGTGCATCTGTTGACACCTGTGGTACAATTCTTTAAGAGTAGCAAACATGATTGACATTCAAGAAAATTATACGGGGAGAGGAGAGGGCAAGACCCACTTATGGGTGACAGTCTCAATTTCTGCCTCACCTGGCCAGTATTTCCCTGTGTAACGGGCAAGAGCGTTGATCCTTGGTTTATAAAGTCTTGTCAGCTTCAGGAGAGGTTATTGCAAGTAACAGTCTTAACAGCTCCTTTTTATAGCTTGGAACACTAAATTAGGTTCAGAGGAGAGAATCCTTGTTTGAAAGCTTGAGGATTCCATTCTGTGTGGCTCTGGATGAAGGACCGGCAAGTCCAGTAATGACCAAGCTGCAGTCAGCAGCTCTTACAAAGAACAGCTCCTGTCTGGCTACCTAAATGAGAGCAGAGGCAATGCTGTGACTTCAGAGAATGAAAAGAACAATTCCTTAGAGTAGAGACATTCCCTTTAGAGCTCTCTCAGCAACTCAGCAAGTCTGAAAACTTTGAATCTAGGTAGCTTAGAAAAGATATCATTGGAAAAGAGAGGTAGCCTGGACCTCAGAAAGCAGATCGTGAAGTCAGGGGCAGAACACTGAGCCTTAAGTTCACTTTTGGGGATGTGCCAGGCGCTGGATATAGTGGTGCTAAAATTCAAGGAGTTAACCCCCTGTCTGTCTCCTTCAGGTGGTTAGCTATCAAGAACAGAGGTCACCCAGGGCATTGGCATATTTCTGCAGAAACTGGGCAAGTCAGGGCTTATTGTATGCCATCTCAGGTACCAGTCTAAGTACTTTACAGATGTTTTGAAGGATGAGTAGGAATTTCCAGAGAGCTATCACATTTGTAATAAAAACTCATTTTTTTAAGATTGGCCTTTAGGGAAGAAATTAGCTAGTAGTGATCACAGCTGGTCATTTAATTGTTTCCCAAGTTTGAACTTTTCATTTTGGGAGCATCAAGCAGGGAAATCTAACCTAGTTTGGAATGTGGGCCTCTTGAGGAAGGTTGTGTCTTATCCTTCTTGTGTTTGTGTTATTTTTTTATTTTTGGTACTGGGAATTGAACCCAAGGGTGCTCAACCACTGAGCCACATCCCCAGACCTTTTTAATATTTTTTTTAGAGACAAGATCTCACTAAGTTACTTAGGGCCTCACTAAGTTGCCGAGGCTGGCTTTGAACTTGCAGTCCTCCTGCCTCAGCCTCCCAAGTCACTGGGATTACAGGTGTGCACCAACTGTACTGGGTGCATTCCTGTTATTGATTGTAATATCTAATAAATGTTTGGGGGATCAGTGACTGAATGATTGAACAAATCAACAAATTAAAAAATGAATGCAGATCATCAAGTGAAACACAACTTCTAAGCAAGACTAAATAAAGGCATTATCACTATAGATCATAACAGAAAGTAAGCAAACAGATTAATAAGAAATAATAAACGATTTTACTTAAGAATGATTTTCCCCTCAGGAACTGTAGATTTAAGCCCTCCTCACTTACCTCCACATTCTGGCCACTATTTTCACAGCCTCCTTCATTTCACATCTTGATTTCCATTTTTTTTTTTTTTTTTTTTTTTTTTTTTTTTGCATCTAAGAGACGAGACCCAGAGGGAGATGGGAAATTATTCCTCCACCTACCTAAGACCCTCTGAGTTCAATTTTCCAAGGAACTATGCCTCTTTTCTAAATGGGCAAAGATGAGGGTGAGCTCAGGCTCTGTTGTGGAGTAGGAATAAAGGATTTAGTAAGAGGACTCAGAGTATGAGACAGGACTCAGAGATAACGCAGAAGATTGGTAGGGACTAAAATAAAGGTTCGGGGATGGCATAGAGGTTAGACTGTCTCCTGCACAGAATACTTGATCCAAAGGGTCATGTTTTTAAAACTGTGTTGTACTTCTTCTGCAGTTACCAAGGGTCACATAAGAGTACACTTGCCAAGTGGGTACGACGTACAGCGGACCTACTATGAGTAGTTTTAATGGCTTTAGGGTCATCAGAGGAAGGTAATCAAATGATCATTTCTGGAAACCCTATGAATCTTTTATTATCAAAACTTTTCTTTATTGAGACAAATCCTGTAAGTGAAAAGACATGAGATTGCTCAGCAGGATTTGTTTCTAAATGTCTCTGACCTGAGCTCATGCCAAGAAATAGCTCCCTGGAAGTCATCTGGCCTTGGGCCATGGGCTCTTCCAAATATTGTGTGATTGCAATTTTAAATAACTAATGAAATGAAGCCAGAAGTCAACAGAATATGGGGCCAAGGAGAATGAGCATTTATGAAGGAAAAAATAAAATATCAAACCTTAAAATTGAAAGGGATGTTATATGTCACCAGGAACAATTTAAAGGATCTCATTTCCTTGTTAAGTGGTTGCCTGCCCACTTTGCACACTGACAACAGTAGGAAACTTCCCACACTTACTGCTTCCATGGGCAGCCAGGTCTGTGGGGCAGCTTTGATTTATACTGTGATATTGGGCTGAACTCTGCTCTGTGCAATTCCATGGCTTTGCCCCAGGTTTGTTCTTTGGAGCAATACCCAAGAAGCCTGTGCTCTTCTCCATGGATGGCTCACATGCTTGAAGATATCAGACATGGGCCCCTTGCATCTTCTCTTTTCCCAGCTAATAGTGGATTTTCTCAACGTTGATCTGTGACAAGGTTCCTGTGCTCTGACTGAGCACAGCCTAAATTGTAATGTCTCTGCCTACTACAGTATAGACCTGGAACTGAATCCACATGAGGTTGGACAAACTGCAGTCCAACAGGTGGCATGTTAAAACTGTGTTAATGGAATCTAAAACTGCATCAGGATTTTAGCAACTACTTCACACCATGGGATCATGCACAATGCATGTGCAATTAAATTAATTAAAATCCAGATGTTGTTTCAAGGAAACTACCAAGTTTCTTCTTTGCCATGTCATGTGCTTTATTTGGAGGATATAAAATAAGAGCTTCACGTTTATCCCTTTTATTTCATCTTGTTTGTTTTGATATGTAGACTAGCTTTTTAATATTAAGAGTAGGGCTGGGGTTGTGGCTCAATGGTAGCATGCTCACCTAGCATGCGTGAGGCCCTGATTTTGATCCTCAGCACCATATAAAAATAAAATAAAGGTATGAAAAAGAAAAAAATGAAACCTTTATAAAATATTAAGAGTAATTTATTGCTTTTAAAAATTACTCATTCATTGTAAGAAAAAAAAAACTGGTAGTCAACAAAGAAAAAAGTAAAAAGTCACCCCAAATTCTATTATTTAGGCGTAATTACTGTTTTAAAAAATTAACATACATAATTAACAATGTTGATAAAAGAAAAATATTGTTCATAATAAGTACATAGCTGAATTTGATAACTATGTTTTGTCATTTTCAAGGATAGAAAGAGGTTCATACCATAACACATGGAAAACACAAGTTGCCAGACTGTAATCCGTCTTGTAAAAAAGTAGAATAAAAATTAAAAATCCATGCATATTGACTTGTATGTACAGTTTTTAAAAATGGAAACATGATATATTCCTTTTTGTAACCCACTATTTTTCTTTCAGCATATACATCTTTATAGGTAATAAATATAGAACTATACCATTATTTTCAATTATTATGTAGTATTCCACTGCACTTGCAAAGCACAATTTAATGAATAAATAACTGGTTTCTACATTACATTCTGCACTTAAACAGACCTTTTGATAAATACACCTTTTGCACTTATACAATTATCTCCTTTTGTAAATTTCTAGAAGTACTGCTACCAGATTCTTTGTTTTTAATTCCTGAGTTTGTCATTTGGTTAACCTCTCCAAGTTTTGCATAATTTACAAAAGTGATAGGCACACTTCCTTCCTTTCTTTCTTTCTTTCTTTCTTTCTTTCTTTCTTTCATTTTTTTTTTTTGCACTTTAAATCATTTAATTAATCTCTGATAAGTGCATGACAATATATAATGGGGGGGTGGAGGGAAGAGAAGAATGGAGGAACTTTGGATGGTGTAGAGGAAAATGGGGTGGGAGGGGATGGGGGAGGAAAGATAGTAAAATGAAACAGACAGTATTACCCTAGTTATATGTATGATTACATGAATGGTGTGAATCTACATTGTGTACAACCATAGAAATGAAATGTTGTACCCCATTTGTGTACAATGAATCAAAATGCAGTCTGTAAAAATTAAAAAGATCTAAATTTTAAAAAAGTTGAAAAAAATCATTTAATTGTATACTTTTTTCTTATTTAAAAAACTTATTTTCGTACATGTATATAGGATAATAATGTCTGACACCTCCTTTCTTAATTCAAGTAGTTGCTAATGTCAAACACTCACTCAGATCAAGGGTCACCTCCTTTGTAAACTCTTCTGCAATACTTCTCTTCCTCCCACTTGGAATTCAGTGCTCCTCTCTTTGTGTCCTAGGTGAACCCCATTTAGATTTCCATAGCAAACCATCTGTAATCCTTCATCATTCTTATTTACTCACTTTTCCATAGATTCTATTAGATGACAAAGACTAGTAGAATCAGGGACAAATTTCCACAGTGTACCACTAAATCTTAATTTAGGCTGGCTTAAATGCATTCATCAAATAACTTCAGTTGTAGGCAAGTCAGGGGTTCATTCACTTTGCTGCCCTATTTCTTCTCTGCAGGTGTCATTCCTTTGCAAAAACATATTGATTACTAAACATTTACAAAACATATTGATTACTAAAAATGTGAAGTCACTGAGATAAAAGCTATGGCAAAAGACAAAAAAGACCCTAATGTAGTGAACAATTGCTTAGTAGGGTGACTAGATAACAATAATATAGTGTATATTTCAAAAAGCTAGAAGAGGATTCTGAATGTTGAAATGGTAAATGTTTGTGGATATAGACATGTTTAACTTGATTTAAGCATTTTATAAGGTATATATGTATCAAAACACTATATAGGCCAAGCACAGTGGCACACACCTGGAAATTCCAGTGATTCTGGAGGCTGAGGCAGGAGGCTCACAAGTTCAAGGCAAGCTTTGACAGCTTAGTGAGACCCTGTCTCAAAATTAAAAATAAAAAGGGTCGGGGAGGTAGCTCAGTGGTAGAGTGCCCTTGAGTTTAATACCCAGTAAGTACTGCAAAAATGAATAAAAAACAAAATAAGTAAAAATTAAAAGGACAGGGGATGTAGCTCAGTGGTAGAATGCCCCTGGGTTCAATTCCTAGTACTGCAAAATAACAACAAAAACATAGTACCCATTAATAAGTACAATTTTTATGTTTTGATATATCAGTTAAAGAAGGAGAAATATGATCAATTAGCCATAAAAGACCCTATCCTTCATAAGCAACTGTTTTTGGAAAATTCAGCTCCAGTCCCATCCTATTCTATAAAGGCCACCGAGAGGTCTAGATAAAATACCCTTTGGGTTCAGACAAGTGAGGCTGTCCATGTTGGGCAGAGATAACGGTAAATGGAGACAGGAAGGGTGCAGGGGGAAGGGTTATCCTTTTCTGTTTTTAAGGAAATTGACTAAATTAGTTAATTTGATTTGGGTCTTTAGGCAAAAATAGGGATGCAGAGATGGGAGAAGAAAATTGCAGTTATAAGTGACGGAGGCTAAAGAATGCAGAGCATTGGGTTAAAAACCAATTAAAAAATAAAATCACTATCATCCCAGCGTGTATTCAATAGCAAGTGAAAAATGCAGAAGAAAAGTAATAGGAGCAAATAAGACAAAATTCAGATGTATTTCTTTATCATAAAAGAAGACTCAAATAACCTGTAAATGTGTATATCCTGTAGAAATACGCATCTTAGAGTTGGGCAGGAAGACTTGACATCGTGAAGATGTTGAGTCTCCCTAAATTAATTACAGATTTTATTTTTATTTATTTTATTTTTTGGCTGGGGATTGAACCAGGATCACTCCACCATTGAGTTCTATCCCCAGCCCTTTTATTTTTATATTTGAGACCGGGTCTTGCTAAATTGCCCGGTCTGGTCTCAGACTTACTATCCTTCTGCCTCAGCCTCCAGAGTAGCTAAGGTTACAGGCCTGCGCCACCACACCAGGTTAATTATAGATTTTAAAGTGTGATGCAATCCCAATCAAAATAATCAGACTCTGAGGAGAGTGGAATTGTCAGAGTTCTATTACAATCCATCTGGAAAAGTAAACAGGTGAGACAGCAATTCCCAGACTTGCTGCATGTTACGGTCACCTGGGGAGCTTTGAAAATCCCAATGCCCAGGTAAGTCATGTTGAAAAGCTCCCCAGGTGCACTAATGTTCTGCAAAGTTTGGAAATCAGTAAAATGCACATACTCAAGATGTTTCTTAAAAAGAAAGGTAATGGGAGGATTTGCTCAACTACCTACCAAAATAGACCATATTTCATTTCAAGCAAATGAAACGACTTGGTGCTAAGAGACAGGAATGAAATACAGCCCAGAAATACATCAATATACATAAAAAATGGAGGATATAAATTCAAGTGATCAAAGAAAGACAGGTTTTTTTTGTTTTGTTTTGTTTTGTTTTTTGGTACTGGGAGTTGAACCTTGTAGCGCTTAACCACTGAGTCACATCCTCAGCCCTTTTTTGTTTTATTTAGAGACAGGGTCTCACTGAGTTGCTTAGGGCCTTGCTAAATTTGCTGAGGCTGGCTTTGAACTTGCAATCCTCCTGCCTCAGCCTCCTGAACTGCTGGAATTGCATTTGTGGGCCACTGCACCCAGCAAAGACAGGTTAATTAATAATAAGATGCAACTGGATAGCATTTTGAGAAAATAATTGAATTTGTCTTATTTCTTCTAATTACTTCCAAATTACTATCTTCTTCCTACCCCCTCTAATTCATTTTTCACACAACACAGTGATCTTAGAACCCATAATCCGATTCTGTTAAACCCCTCAATGGCTTTCCACTCACTCATGATGAAACCCCCGACTTCTGCCAGGGCCTTCCACTCACCGCTCTCTCTTCAGCTTCCTCTCTGCTCCCCTTTCCACCTCCTCTGCGTGCACTCACTGCTTCATGAGTCCTGGAACACCCCAGGCCCTTTCTACAGAGGGACTCTGAGGTAGCTTTCCCCTTTCCTGATCCTAGTAGGCCTAGCTTCCTCTTGCCTTCGGTTGCAGATTCAATGACTCCCCACTGAGGGATCTGCCCTGACCTATTTAGGACCTTCTCCACCCCATTCCCATAATTCTCTATCACTGCCTTCATATGAACACCCTGCTTACTTATTAGCTCTCTTTTATTGGTACCAGGGATTGAACCCAGGGATGCTTAACCACTGAGTCACCCCTCCAGCCCTTTTTATTTTTATTTTGTGGCACAGTCTCACTATGCTGCTTGGGACCTTGCTAAGTGGCTGAGACTGGCTTTAAACTTCGATCCTCCTGCTTCAGCCTCCCAAGTCACTGGGATTAGTCATGTCACCACTCCCAGGCTCTTATCATAATTGACAATTATTACAAGTATTCATTGGTTCATTGGTTTTTTTGTGCATTTCTCCTAAGCTCCATGAGGAAAGTCCTTGTCACTGCCATAGTCTTAGATGTAGCACAAAATAGATGCTCAATAAATATTTGCTGCATGAGAGACAGACTTGAGTGAGGCAAAGGCTGGGCCTGAGGCCTAGGAGAGGAACACTGGTTCTTGTTCCACTAGTCAAACCCTGAGCAGCTTTGCACAACCAGAGTGGTATGAACCCTGGGAGGGAACTCTTCTAAATCTAAAAGGGGCCTCCTTAGCCTAGGTGGGTGCCTTCCCCTATTTAGGAGCTGTATCCCTAGGGTTGGAGTCTGGTTCTGAACTGAACTTTTTTTTTTTTGAAACCGGGAACTGAACTCAGGGGCACTCGACCAGTGAGCCACATCTCCAGCCTTATTTTGTATTTTATTTAGAGACAGGGTCTCACTGAGTTGCTTAGGCACCTCACTTTTGCTGAGGCTGGCTTTGAACTCACCATCCTCCTGTCTCACCCTCCTGAGCTGCTGGGATTACAGGCAGGTGCCACCACGCCTGGCTAAACTGAACTTTTTGCTGAAGCAACAACACTCAAACAACGTTAAATCCTTCTTAACGACTCTTTCCCAGTAGAAAGGCCATTATCCTTGATGGAGGAGAAATGGAAACCAAAGGTTCACAGGACAATCCTCATTTCTCTCTACATCTGATGAATAGGATCCCTTAAAACAGTTATAAAATGTTAAGGATAGAAAAATGCCTTAAATACCATCTCCTCATGACTACAGAAAAAGAGTTCAGCTCTTTCATTTGACAGATGAAGAAAGCCAGGCCCAAGGAAATTCAGGAGTTTACCACTGCAAACGGTGGCAGTGGGGTCCTCATGTCACCCACACCTTGAGGTGCATATGGAGCCTCCAATGTGACTACACACTTGGCATCACCTTTAAGAAAAATTGGTCTGAAACCACAGCTCATTTTGAAAACTTCAGTTTGCTGTTATCTATTAACTTTATGCCTTCCCCAAGCAGTTGGCCTAACTCTTTCTTATTTGCTTGATTGTAGAAGCCTTAAAATTAAATAATTAACTTTGGGTGGGGGGCAAACCCCAAATAAGGACTGTCTGCAGTAGACAGAGGCAAAAATTAGTCTCAAGGTGAAGCCTGAGCCTGGGTTTCTCTCATGGTGCTGTGACAGAATCAAGCCTGATTTTAGAAAATATACCAATCAGATCTGCAGATGAGGATGTCTGCCAGCACCTGGGCCGTGCGAGGGCTTGTCACAGAGTGTAACGACAGCAAAGCCCGGCTTTTTGAGTGGGGTGAAACCTCTTGCTCATCATGGACACTTCTCTTGCCTTGCCCTCCTTCTCCGAAAAGGATGATTTGAGAAGAGTTTTCTAAGCCAGGCACAGTGGCTGCATGCCTGTCATACCAGCAGCTCTGGAGGCTGAGGCAGGAGGATTACAAGCTCAAGGCCAGCCTCAGTGATTTAGAGGGCCCTAAGCAACTTAGAAAGACCTGTCTCAAAATAAAAAATAAGAAGGGCTGGGAATGTGGCTCAGTGGTTAAGCACCCCTGGGTCCAATCCCAGCAGCATCCCTCCACCCCCAAAAGGAGTGACCTACTAATTGTAGTATCTAGAACAAGGTTATCTTTGGTATTTGCCCCTTTATATTATAGTTATTTTTCACAAAGGGAATATAATAAGCTTATGGAAATCTACAGACATCAAACAAATAATATGAATCGCTGGTGATACCAATGAGCGCCTATTTGCCAAGACCTTATATCAGAATTTTCTGATTAGGCCCTTGTCTTTAAAAAAATTTTTTTAAGTTACTGAGGCTATTTAAATTTAAGGGCCTTAAGAAAACCAGACTAGATATTACTATGTTTTTTAAATGTATTATTTCAGTTTACTCTTGTTCTAGGGACGATTACAAGTTTAATGTTAAAGTCTACTCTACCTTATGAGCGATAATCTGTCATTGCCTAAAATCAGTGTGACAATTTTATCTCTATCTTCAATACTAAACGGGGCTTCAATCCAAAGACCCCAAAAGCACTTTGATCAGAAATATATTTAAACCTTCATTCAGGTTAAATAGAATCAGAATTCTATTTCTGATTGCCAGAGGATGTGAATTCAACCTTAATCACCATATAATTGCATCACAGGATCTTGCCAGAAAAATATAACCTTGAACTCTCTGCTACTCCATTCTTGTGGAAGCCCCATTATGAGACATGATATTGATGAATGATTTCTAGAAAGATATACAGCCTGTCATACTGAGATGCTCTCAATTTCGTCTGGGACCCATGCCAGACCCTCAGAGGACCAAAAGCTCGAGTGCAGTTTTTAAACTGTCTAGAATGGATTTTTTTGGGTAACACCTTTATTGAGATTTAAACACTTCACTCGTCACTCATTTAAACTGTACACTTCAACAGCGTTTAGAATATTCTCAGAGTTCTGCAACCATCATCACAATCAGTTTTAGCCAAATCTTTATCACCTCTGACCCTTTAGTAACCACCTCCCCCTAGTCTCCTCTCCACTGCCACCACCACCCTAGTCCCCAGCCTCCAGTCCTGTAAATCACTAACCTGCTGCCTGTCTCTATAGGTTACCTGTTTTAGACATTTCGTATACACAGAATCATGCAACGTGTGGTCTTTTATGAATGACTTCTTTCAATAACCTAATATTTTCAAGGTTCATCCATGTTGTATCCTGTATCAGTTCCTTATTCCCATTTATGGCCAAATAATATTCCATCATGTGACTACAGCACAATTTACCAGTTGAAGTACTTTTGGATTGTCTCTACCATTTGAATATTATGAGTAATGTGGCCATGAACATTCCTAAAGAGTTTTTTTTTTTTTTTCTTATTCTTTTTTTCTTCCTTGTTTTTCATGCTGGGTATTGAACCCCGGGATACTTAACCACTGACCCACATCCCCAGCCCTTTTTAAAATATTTTTTTTAGAGACAGGGTCTCAGTGAGTTGCATCAGGTCCTCACTAAGTTGCTGAGTCTTGCTTTGAGTTCACGATCCTCCTGCCTCAGCCTCCCAAGCTGCTGTGATTTTTCCACATCCTTTCCAACTTGTTATCATCTGATTTTTTTTTTTTTTAATTACAGTTATCCTACTTGGAGTGATGTTGTATTTCATCATGGTTTTGATTGGCATTCCCCTAATGACTGAAGACGTCAAGAGTTTTTTCATGTACTTATTGGTGATTTATATTTTTAAAGAAATGTCTATTGTTATTTGTCCATTATTTAAATCAAATTATTTGTCTTTTTATTATTGAGTTGTGAGAGTTATTGATATACTCGGGAAGGAAGTCCCTTATCAGATCTAAGATTTATATATCTTTTTCCCCATTTGTGGGTTGTCTTTTTACTTTCTTGATAGTGTTTTTGAAGATGAAGCTTTTAATGTTGGAGAAGTCCTCTTTCTCTTTTGTTGTTGTTGTTTGTGCTTTTAGTGTCATATCTGAGAATTCATTGTCAAATCCAAGGTCACAAAGATGGACCCTATGTTTTCTTCTTAAAGTTTTCTAATATTATTGTTTACACTTGCCAATAACTCTACATTTTGAGTTCATTTTTGTGTACAGAGTGAGGTAAAGTTACAGCTTCATTCTTCTGCATGTAGCTAACCTAGAATTATTTTTACCAAAGACCACTTAGGCTTTATGAGAAACATCTCCATGGAAGACAACTTTGTATTTTTTGAAAGGATGTGGTTGGTAACAGTGTCACTGTATCATAAAACTATCTTTTATGAAGATTCACAGAAAAAAGCATATCTCAGGCCTTGGTTCCAGGAGACTTTATCTTATAGATATGGTGGATTCGTGGATTCGTTACAGTGTGAACATTCCGGCTGGAGAAGCTCAGGCTGCTGTGCTTCCCCTCCCTAGGAATGCTTCATGCTTAAGATGGATACTTTGTAGATGGACTCTTGATTTCATCTTATTTCTCTACCTTTATATTCATTCCTTTGGTTTCCTCATGTTTTATTTTCATTTTATTGTATCACATGCATCCCCAGAATCACCCCCAAATCATTTTCTGAAACAAAGTGAGCTATAAATAAGAATTTCTATAGCTCTTTGATCTTCTTTGGTATTTCTTGAATTTTGTCTCATAATGCGGTACTTTATTATGTGTGCAAGGGCATTCTAGAATTTAAGGGTAAATAAGACTTACTTGCTTTGCTCTATGTGAATTCCCTAGAGTATTTAAGACGTATCTATGAAATGATGGAATGGAGGAGCGAGGGACTGAATATGTAGTGAATGAATGAACAGTGGAGCAGACTTGCAGGAATAGATTTGGCCCAGTTGGAGGCAGCAACTGATTCCATTTTAAGAGCAACAAAAAAAGGTCCAATTATTCAAAACAACAATTCAACCATCCATGGTAGTGTTTATAATCCCACCCATGTGAGCTTCTTCCCATTACATGAGGAAGCATTCGAAGTTCCTCTCTAACACCTGCATCAGACTCACCTGAGGTACTAATAAAGCAGATTCCTGGGCCTCATTCAAAAGATGGGAACAGAATCTTTTTTTTTTTTTTTTTTTTTTCTCTTTCTCTCTCTTTTTTTTTTTTTTTGTAATACTAGGCATAAACTCAGGGCCTTGTACATGCTAGGCAAGCACTCTACCACTGGGCTACACCCCCATTCTAGAAACTGCATTTTAACAATGACCTATATTTTTTTGTACCCTAAAGTTTTGAGCAATATTGCCTTGAAATGATAATATTTGGTATGAGTGGTTTGCATCTGTAGAGAAAAGGAAAAACATGTTAGGACCCCAAAAACATCAATGAAAAAATATCCAAAGACATACATTTTTTTCCCCAAAAAAAATATGCCTACGGTTAGTTTTGTGGAAAAGTGAACACAATCTAGTTACAATTTTATAAGCTTGAAGATTCAGGTGTGATGATTTATCTTATAAATTACATGAATTTTGTTGACTTATGATAAGGGATAGTTAGACTGTAAGAAATATGACACAAAACCAATAACTTTCCCTAGTAAAAGCTAATTTTAGCAACCAATATATAGATTTAAAATGGCTGGTTTTCTTTGAAAAACAGGGGAAAGGGTTATTTTAGCAGGTTTGTACTTTGGTACCGATCCTAAACGGTGTTTGACTAGCGGCCATTCCAAAATGTGAAATTGAAGAGAAACACCAGGCAGGTGGCCAAAGTTTTAGAAATTGGATGGAAAGTAGTCCTTTTTTTCTTTTGACTTGGGACAGTGAAACCTAATGATTTCTTCTTTATTTGAAGACATATTTTTGGCACACTCGTACAATACTAGTAAATAACTTTTTAACTGGAAACCCCCAAAAAACTCTCATACAGAAACCAAACCATGTAATCTTTATTCTTTCCTTATGTAAGCAGGGGTCATTCATGTTTTGAAAGCAGTTTCAGCAAAATCCCCTGGTTTCAATTTTATTAAGATAACTGTTTCATTCATTCTTTTTGATAATAAATTTCTAAGCCAAACTCATTACCCCAAACTCTGTTGTATATCTGGAGAAATCCATTCCCGTGGGCACCAGCTGGAGAAACAGTACATCTCAGAATACAGAATACTGAAAAAAACAAAACAAAACAAAGAAAAACCCTGAGATATGTATCTTTCAGAACCTCTCTCTGCAGAGAAAGTTGCTTGAATTTTCTAAGAGGCATGAGGAAAAAAAGCATTCAATTTACTAAGGTTGAATTTTAACTAATAAAATAAAAGCTATATGATATACTGTATGTAATAGGGAAAAATGGAAACAACTTAAATGTCAAATGATGGAAACATGGTCAAATCTCATTTTATCCAAATGATAAAACATTATAATTTCTTAAAGAATTTTTAGCAACTTGAAAAATTGCTTATGACAGGCACATTTTTTCTTTTCTTGAGAAACATGTACAGAGAGTATGACCTCAATTACATAAATATATTGGAATTTGCATGCTGAAAAAGACTGAAGGAAATAGCCAAAATAGTAATGGGGTTTTTCTCCAGTTGTATAATTTTTTATGAATTTCATTGTCTTCTTTATATTTTCCTGTTTTCTAATTTTTTTAACCAAAAATAATACCACTAAATTATAAATGACTTTACTTAATTTTTTTGTTCATTTATTATTTCTAGTATATGTACTGGCGAATAAGCACTGCAAGTAAAATTTGAAGACTGAGCTAGAAACATTAAATTACAGTTTCTTTCCATTCTGATTCCCTGCCATAACGCCCACCCCAATCTCTTGGCCCTTGTCCTCACCTTAGTCTGCACAACAGTCACCTGTCATGCCCCACAATAGTTAGTATTGTTCTCAGATAAACAATTTATTGAGATGCAAAAGAAATACACACTGAATTATAGCTTAATACTATAGTCTTGAGCCCATCTTAAAGAATACCATCTGAATGTATAAATAAAAATTACTGAGCATTGGACTCCCATATTAAAGTCATATAGTCACTTTGTTTTTCAAAAATAAATGGATTCTGTTGAGCTGAATAAAAATGTGTTTAAGAAATAATGTTCACGGCAGCGGGGTATAAAACATAATGAACTGCTTTTGCGGGTGATTAAGCACCCCAGTGAAGCTGAGGCACCTGGATAAACACGGAAGTGAAGATGGTGAGTATCGCCAATGTCAGAAGCATTATCATCAACACGTGACAAGGAGCAGTTGACAAACCACAGCAGAAGGGGAAATTGTTATTTTTTAAAAATCTCTATTACCGTGGGGAACGGTGTTGTGAATAAAACCACACACACACACACACACACACACACACACACACACACACACACACACAGAAGTTGCCTCAGCTGACAGATGCTGAAGGATGTCCAAGTGTGTCACAGTCCTGTTGGGCCATGGCTGTGCTGATTGCACATACTGATCATATCATTGTCTTCATGGGTCTTTACAAGAGGAGAGGATTGCCTTCCCCCATCTGTCCCATAAAGGCAGCAGAACATGAAAAGACCAATATCAAAAACATATGAAAAGGGAAGAGAAATTGACCAATTTAAGGGAAGAAAAAAGCAGAACGTAAAAGAATCAAAATTAAGGAAAGAAAATGTATGAAAGAAGATCCCACTCCTTAAACTCAAACTCAGTACTAATTATATTCATAATGTCATGCATTCATTCAAAAAATGTCCCTGGAGTATCTGCCACATGCCTGGCAGTGAAAGAGACTGAATGATGAATAAATAGATCTGTGACTACTCTAATGATGTTATTCTCCAGTGACTCAAGGGCTAGGGCCACAGCTCAGTGGTACAGTGCTTGTCAGCCATGCATGAGGCCCTGGGTTGACTCCCAGCACCCCAAAACCAAAAAACCAAAAAGCTAACAACGACTCAAGCCAATACTGTATCTCTAATAGAAATGCACTATATCTGATACTTAACAGGTATTAGGTTGCTTTAGCTGGGGAGAGATGGATTTTATTAAAAAATAGAAATGGAATTTTGTTGTTGTTGTTGTTGAGACAGTGTCTCTCCCTATTGTTCAGGCTGGTCTCTAACTCCTGGGCTCAGGTAATTCTCCCACCTCAGCCTTCTGAGTAGCTGGGACTAAGTTAGTTGCTCACTACCACACCTGGCAGGATGGCAGGAATCATATTTTGTTTTTTAATTTCAAAAAATCTGGTTTGGGACTGGGGAGATAGCTCAGTTGGTAGAGTGCTTGCCTCACAAGCACAAGGCCCTGGCTTCAATCCCCAGCACTGAAAAAAAAAAAAAAAAAATCTGCTTTAATAAAGAAATTTGAAAATTCACCAAACTGATACCTGGATTCTCCTTCCTTCCTTCCTTCCTTCCTTCCTTCCTTCCTTCCTTCCTTCCTTCCTTCCATCCTCCCCCTCCCTCTCTTTTTTTTTTTTTTTTTTTTTTTTTTGCAGTGCTAGAAATTGAGCCCAGGTCCTCACAAATGCTAGGCAAGTATTCTACCACTGAGCTAAGTCCCCCTCCCTGATACATGACTTTTTAATACTGCTTCAGTTGTTTATGCCAATGATTTACTTTTAAATGAAAAGTCACAATACAGTGCCCTGTCCTAATGCAACACTCTTCTTTGCTCTTCATTGTCTTTGAGGTCACCAGCAGACCTGACTTTTTTGTTCTAGATTGCAATATACTCATGTGTAATTCTTCCTAATTTATGGATCCACTTTGAATACCATGATATACTTTGAATACCTGGAAATAAATTTGGCTGGCAGGACACATTTTCAGAGGAGGACAGACAGACTCAGGAGTCTATAAAATGCAAACACCCTGTGGGACTTTCTTAGAGCAGTGACATTTAGCATGAAGTCAGACAAACAGACCATTAAAATGTCGCATTTAGGCAAGGTGCACATTCTTAGGTTCTGCTGGCTTAAAATAGAGATTTGTGAATGATGGTGTTGTTTATAAATATAGCAAGAGACTTTATAATGTCAACACACATACATTTGAAAGTATGGGCTGACAGTTCTGTGTGTTCTATCTGCTAGATCATAATCGATAGCCCATAGGATTTGCATTTAGATTTTAACATTCATTTACTAGAGATTTAAGAACAGTAGGACCACTATCAATTCAGGTTAACATGCATTTACTGAGTTTTTATTTGGTGCAAAAATAATTAAGACAGAGTACTTAACTTCCAAGAGACCAAATTCAAGGGGGAAACTTTTACCCAGATTTTAAGACCATTTCAATTCCCTTTTCTAGATTAAAGGACATAGTCCTTATTTTAAGAGCATCTATGCCTATTCCCCATCTCCCTTATACTCCTTCCCCTCCTGCTACTTAAGGTCAACACCCACCTCTTATGGGGATGGAACCCAGGGCCTGGTTCAGACCAGGCAAGCACTGTGCCCCTGAGCCACATCCCAGCTCCAGCCAGACTCCCAGTTATCCGTGTTCTCTCTAGGGTTACTTACCTTATCCTCTCAGCTGGATCCTTCCCAACACATTTCAACATGCTCAAGATTTTCTCCTCTCAAAACCAAATCCAGCCAGGCACCATGGTGCACACCTGCAATCCCAGCTGGTCAGGAGGCTGAGGCAGGAGGATCACAAGTTCAAAGCCAGTCTCAGCCACTTAGCAAGGCCCTAAACACTTAGCAAGACCCTGCCTCAAAATAAAAAATGAAAAGGGCTGGGGATGTGGCTCAGTGGTTAAGCACCCCTGAGTTCAATTTCTGGTACCAAAAACAATGTCCTTTGAGACCGTGTATTCCTCTTCAGACTTATCTCTCTCTTCCTCTTTATAGTCAGATTTCTAAAGAGTTATCTGTACTTCCTATTTCCTCACCTCCCACTTGCTTCTCAACTCACTGTTAGGCAGCTTCCACTCCTTTTATCCCCTGAACAGCTCCTATCACTAAAAATGATCTTTCAAACCTCACGGACATATTTGAGGCTGTATCCTTTTTGATCTTTTCCTTGAAATTTCTCCCTTGGCTCCGGAGTTACCGCAGTCTCCTCATTCTCTTCCCACCTAGTGATTGAAATGCGGGAGCAAACCAGCAGCCTTTGGATGCCGGCTGCACATGCTGGGAAGGAGAGGTGGCCACTGACCTCTCCACTCTACCTCCTGGATGTACTTTCTACCTGAAAGCCCTGAGTCCAGGCTGTCCTCGGAGGGGAGGAGAGGAGAGAGGGAGGGAGGGAGGAGGACGCAGAGGACAGAGAGACTCTGAGGCTGGAACAGAATCTAGAAACTTCCTTCCCTCCTTCATTCTCTCCATCCTTGTCCCTTGAAACTCAATGGCATTCATCTACCTATTTATAAGAAAGAAAGAAAGAAAGAAAGAAAGAAAGAAAGAAAGAAAGAAAGAAAGAAAGAAAGAAAGAAAGAAAGAAAGAAAGAAAGGGAAGAAAAAGAAGGAAAGAAAGGAAGGAAGGAAGGAAGGAAGGAAGGAAGGAAGGAAGGAAGGAACGATGCTCAACCTCACTGTAGCTCAGGAAATGGGAATTAAAAGATTAATAAGGTAAATTTGGGAAGGTTTTCTGCAGGTAAGGGATGTGGTCTAAATGGTTGGTAAATCAATGTTTTATTATGCAGCAAAGGCTCTTTGTTGTTTTGCTTGCTGTACGGGGAGGGAACCCAGAGGCGCTTTACCACTGGGCTGTACCTCCAGCCTTTCTAATTTTTTATTTTGAGGCAGGGCCTCGCTGAGTTCCCCAGGCTGACCTTGAACTTGCAATCCTTCCTGCCTCAGCCTTTCCAGTCACTCAAATTACAGGAAGGCGCCACCACACCCAGCCTGTTAAAAGTATGTGTAACCATTAAGATTTGTTTCAAGATATACGGGACTCAGATTTCAAAGTTTTGAGACTATGAAGTAATGTTGGGTGGGCCTCCCCCCACCGCCACCCGGTGAAAGGAAATGGTCCTGCGCTGGAATGCTGGAATCCAGAAAGCTGAGGTTGCAACCAGACACTTCCTTTCTGGTTCCTCCTCAGTCTCCGTCCCCCTTCACGAATTCCAAAGGCTAGAATTTCCCAAGATTAGCCCCAAACACTAATTTTCTTGTACTATACTTCTCCTGAGGCCCCCTTGGCGGTGACCATAGCCCGGGGACACAGCTTTATCTCTAACCCTCATCACTTATTTGAGTTCCAGACACAAGCATCCACCTTCCTGCCCCACAGCTCCCCCTGTTTGTCTCAGAGCCACACCCGGTCTTCCCTTGACCTCAGTCAGGGCTTGAGGCCACCATCCACTCAGCTCCATCAGCCAGGGATGCTCTCCCGGTCCCCACACCTTGACCTCCCCACACACACCCCATCGGCTCCTCTCTCATACACCCCCACTGGGCCATTTCAATGGCACCCCAGTGGTGGTCCTGACTCCACATAAGCCCTTCTCCAGTGTTCTCCTCAAGCAACAGTAATGGCCTACGCAAAACTCACATTTGGGTATGTCACCCATTACTTAAGCTCTTTGACTGAGTCCCATTGCTCTTAAGCATCAAATCCTCTACTTGGCTGTCTAAGCCTTCCCTAGCCTGATCCTCCCTACCCTCCAGGCTTCCCTACTGCACTCCCTTCTCGCTTGCAGCTCTCAGCCATACCCAGTCAGTCTCTTGGCTTCTCCAATACATGATGCTCCTCTCTGTCACAGGGCCTCCAAGCCTGGTGTTCCCTCCCTGTGGAAGGCCCAGTCCCATGAGCAAACCTTAGGACTTCTCAGCTTCTGGGACCCTCCCTGTGTCCTTGGGCTGCTCTAGGTGGGCTCCCTGCCACACTCTCAGACCAGCGAGCAGACCTTTCCTCCACAGCACCTCCAGCAGGACCTGTTTGTCCAATTTCAATTCTACCTTCCTTCTTCTGATTTATTTTCTTTTGTGATTTACTAGACTGCAAGCTCCAAGAAAACAGGACTGAGGTCTGGTTTGGCACATCCTTATACACCTAGCACCTGTCACATTCCCTAGCACATTGTCAGGCTTATGACCATAAAGGACCCAGTGCATTAATGTCCCACAATACATTTAACGGTTAAGTCATGCATTTCCCCCTTCTTTTTGAATTCCTTCTCAACTCTCCTGCAACCTCTTACGTTTTCTCACTCCCTCAGCCTCTTTTAAACCTTCTCTTGCCTCTTGTCCTGTTATCTGAGCCCTTTCTTGAAAGCATTTAAAATAAGCTCGCTATCACCTTTCAACTATTCCCTGAGTATCCTGAGCCTATAGAGAAAGCGCAGATCAAAGTCGTAGCCAGTCACTGTGGCACACGCCTGTTGTCCCAGCCGCTCGGTGGGCTGAGGCAGAAAAATCATAAATTCAAGGCCAAACTGACTGACTGAGCAAGACCCCATCTCAAAATAAACACTAAAAAGGACTGGGGATGTAGCCCAGTGGTAGAGCACCCCTGGGTTCAATCCCCAGTACAAAAAGAAAAAAAAAAAAAAAAAATCAAAGGTGTACCATCCTTCCTGTGTGTTTTCCTCTAGTCCCTTCTCACCTGGCAATGGCAAGTAGATTCCCCATCAACAGCAGCCAGGGGTGACTAGGGGTGGAGAGGGCTGTTATGGTGGACCAGTTCCTTCTTCTGGGCATTGTTATCTGCTTTAGGAGAGGTTGGGTCTGGGCGATGACGGTGTATCAGCTGTGATCTTATATTCAAAACACTCTGTCAGACAGGCTTCCATCTGGGGCACCTAACCTGCACATTCTCAGCCTCCTGTACATCTCATTTAAAACTCCCAAAATTGTAATTAAATACTTAGTTTGTAGTCACCTGTTTAACATCTGTCTTTCCCAGACGTTAGCTCCACACTTTTGTTGGCTGCATTGACACAATAGAAGCTCAATAAATAATATGGAATATAATTATCCAAGGTAATGATTTGGTTAGGTTTTTCCCTGGGCAGCTGAATGCTCTCATTAAATGCTATCCTTGCTGTACATTAGATATCAGTCATACTAATACTTGTAATTACACTGAAATAGAAACTAAATAATTTAGAGCAAAGTTACAGAAATGCAAAAATGCAGATACAATTATTTTTCCCATGCATCCCTTCTCCTTTCCGTATCTCCTCTTTCCCCTGGTTTTCATCTCAGGCTTAAGTGGGAAACACCATACTGAGGGTCTTCTCCATGTCCAGAACCCATATGGTGTCCAGAATTGTCATCAGTGTCTCCCCTGAGACTCAAATTCAACAAGAATTTTAATATTCTCCATACACTAGACCAAATGTTCACTATTTCCCCTGTGCCTTCTCTCTGTATAGTCGTACCTCTCCAGACGGGGGATTATCTTTCAAAACTCAACTCCATTTTCTTGGGCATGAGTTTTGTGGTAGCTTACAATGGCCCCCTTTAACATCACAAGTTCTCCTATTGTGCATGCATACAGAAAATCAAGGTTGAAAACGTTCCTTGACTGAATGCCATGTGCATGCCTACAGTCCCAGTCACTCAGGAGGCTGAGGCAGGAGGATCATGAGCATGAAATGTTCTATATTCTAGAATGTGGACAATGTGCCTCAGCTTCACAGTAAGGCTAGGAAGGTAGGACTACATAGGTTCTCCTTCTGCTCTGAGACCTGTTCCTCGAGTTTAAGCAAATTATTCTGTGCTTGCTAATCACATCCTTTGGTGTCCCTCTTTGATATTCTATGAGAGAGAAGTCATATGAGCCAGGTACAGTGGCACATACCTGTAATCTTAGTTACTCAGGAGGCTGAGGCAGGAGGATGCCAAGGTCAAGGCCAGCCTGGACAATTCAAGGAGGCCCTGTCTCAAAATAAGACCTTTTAAAAAGGGCTGGGGCTGTAGATCAGTGGTAAGTCACATGTGTTTGTGTGTGTGTGTGTGTGTGTTTATAGATATTCAATAGAAAATTCAAAAACCAATTATGAATATATCCCTGTACGTAGAGCAAAAATACAAAATAAAAAAGCAGAGAAGATGGACGTCACTTGGTACCCACGCCTAACCAGGATCTTTACAACGCTTTGTTCACTAGATGGCTGATCACCCAGCCGTGTGGCTAATTCTAAGACAACCAAGCTCTGGGATGATATTTTACCTTCTACTTCCCTTCAACCTTTTTCTGTACCCAGCACAATACTGCAAACATAGGAGGACCATTGAGGCCAGAACTGTTCTTGCTTCTTACTTAAGTGGATGTGGCAAGACATACTGAATGAAGAATATATACAACACTTTAACTACAAAAGAGAAAAACAGATTCAGTTAGACGCATTCGAAGCCTTAAATTTGGTAGTTTTAAATTTGGTAGTTTTAAATTTAATTTCGTAAAAGAAAAATAAAACCAATGCACCACTATTTTATGGGTCAAGATGAGCTTTAGCTCTTGCTTTTTATTTGATTGATTAATTGTACTTCTGGGAATTGAACCCAGGGCCTCCTATATAGCTAGGCAAGTGCTCTACCCACAACCCCAGACCCTAGTTTTTTTTTTAGTAACCACTACAAACAATTCTAGTAATTACATACAAACCTATATCAGACAACATTTTAAAATGTGGTGGTAATTAAAGTCAACACCATTTGGGTGACTTCTTGTGCAAGACATGATACCAGAAGCCAAATGAAGCTTGAAGGTGAGGACAAGTTGTTATTGCTTTACAAACTCAAAGTGCAATGAATAACAACATGGAAAGAACTATAATACAGAACAAAAATTTGGATTTATAAGTAAGAAATAGTGTGATGAAAAACAAGAGGAAAGGGAAGAGGTTTGCTGGAGCAGACAACTTTTCAACTGGACCTTGAAGAATTAGAATGACTTTGACAGACAAAGGGGAGGATATTCCAAGCATCAGGAACTAAATAATAACATCCATGAAAAAATCAATACCGCCCACTCCCATGTTGACGTTTCTGTTCTCTACTGAATGGTCACTTCAGTTGCCTGAAGACTGTTTCTCTTTCTCTGAGTTGTTAATCTAAGGCTGTACTTTTGAGCAAGGCTATTTTTATTTCCAGAAGTATCACTTCTCCAACTAGAGATCGGTCACTGTCACTGAGTTATAGCCCAACTACTTCACTTGGGACTAGCCCTAGAGGAGATGAAGGTCTAGGGAGAATTTAAAGGTGTATAAATTCCCAGGAATTAAAAAAAAAAAATTAGGAAATCTAATCAATCATGCTGAAAGGTAGAGTGACATGCAGTGGCAAGTGCAAGCGTTCTAGATGAGACGAGCAGGACTTGGTTTTATGCTAACACTGAACACTGTCTAAATTCACTATACAATTGGAAACACTCGTCAATTATTTTTAATCCAACAGGTTCTGTCAATGCCTGACACATAGTAGTAGCTCAATAAATATTGGATAAATGATGGAATTTTCTTCACATGGTATTTGTACCCTCTCTGTAAGAAAAACTATTCAAATATTATATAAAATGTACCCATTCTGAACACTCAATTCTACATTTGTTTAATACCATTTATGTCCAAAAAATTGATACCTGGTATACCTCTGGTTTGCAGAATGTTTTTCACACAATGTCTTATTTGATTTTTACAATCCAGGGAGATTAGTAGGGCAAATCTTAATAAATATTCCTATTTTACAGATGGAACTACTGAGATTCTTGGAGGTCAAGAGACTTGTCCAAGGTCATAGAAATAAACCTAGACTTGGACTTGCCATCAACCACACAGCTTCCAGGCAGCAGTGCTATCCTTTCACTAGTCTGCTTAATAGTTCTTGCATCAACCATATTAGCATGGCTGTTAATTTATCTAATTAATTAACAACTAATTGTTACTATCTCTCCATATCTGACTTGCTATTTATCTATCATGTATTTATCTATCTGTTGAGATAGGAATATATATGTGAACAAAAAGTACAAAAGCAGTTGCATTTCATTTTTGAGTGTGAAAGCAAATACTTCTTACAGAAAATTCTAATGAGAAAGCATCGACTTAAGTGTAATACTATGGTAGTGTTTATGAATATGTTACCAAAAGGAATCTGCAGCTAAATATCTTCCCATTTTGCCAGAAGTTGCATCTAGACATTGCTAGAATTGGATCAATGGCTTATTTCTGGGCACAAACGCCATACAGTGCTAATTGTATTCATGAAATAAAATGTTCTTAAGTTTTCTTTGGCCAATGGACTGAGAACAAGGAGCCTGATTTACATTTCACAGATCTAAATAGTAATTTGATGGTGAGCTCATTTCAGGGAATATGGCAGCGTAAAACCGCCACAGAGCATCTATCTGGAATTTTCAGGTTCCTATAGAATCCCTCCATGATTTGTTTATGATGTAGAGATGATCGACTCTGTCAGTTCCTAATAAATGGTAAATAAAAAAGTAACCTGTGATATTAAAGTACTACATTAGCTACATTGTGATTAAATTACAGTAACACCACCAGCTATAAACCTTTATAGAATCTTCTCAACCATGCAGTAATTCTCCTAACTATACTATTATGTAGAGCACAAATATTTCTTTGTAAGTCCAAAGCAATACATCAGGGAAGCGTTTACTGCTGAAGCTAGATTGAGAGTAAATGCATCTTGGGCTGCTATGAATAAAAGCTCTAGCTTCTCATTACTTTATGACAAGACACAGAAATTCACTTTACTTTTCATTTAAGCTTTTCGGCTTCCGTTTATAGATGTATGCCTTCACGCTTTTATTCCCGTCTTGCTTCAGCCGTACGTAATAAATGATTATAAATTTTCACATTTGACCACCTCTCTGCTAGTCTCATGCTTAATGCACAAAGTTAGGAAGCTGCAGGTAGAATTTCACAAACACTTTTATTTATGATGTTGTCCTTGGTAACGGAAATTTCAATGTACTGAAATGAAAAGTATGATTAAAGGGATACGACGTCCTGACAAGGATAGTGGAGGGCAGCCTTCTATTTCCTACTGAAAATATATAATACTTTTTTGACATCAATTTCATAGAGAATAGACATGGGTTAGTCATGGGAAAAAAAAAAAAAAAAAGACACAAACATGTTTCTGACTTCAGTATTCTTGAATCTTTGCTCTAATAACCGATACTAGAAATATCTAAATTGATGAGCTTCTGAATTGGAAAATATTTTATCACAATTAAAATATGAGATCAAGGACCAAACAGAAATCGAGGACAAATATAATTTGGAATGAGAGGTCGTTTTTCTGAATAACAATGTAAGTGAAAAGGCACTGTATTTTTCTAACCAACTCAATTCTTTTGATAACTGGTTTTATTATATAAATCTCTATATGGTGAGAAAGAAATAAGAACAATTGGAAAAGTTAAAAACATTCCTAAAGAAACCTGGTCATTTAGCTTCTTGTGAATCCCCCCAAATTACCACTAAGCAGCAAAATGCAATTCAAGTGTGTCTACTATTGATGAAGTTCAAGGTCTTTGGTGCCTGAGGTTAGGTACCTTCTCCTTTGCCTATGACATAAGAGAAAAATTAAATTAAATGGTCAGAAGAACTTTCCCTGGTAAAGTCACTCCTCAAATAAAATTCTGCTGCTACAAAGCATAGGTTCCATTCCTGGAGATTAGAATTGCTTGAGACATTCTAGCTTCACCCACAAGTCTGAGTCTAGTCTCCAACCAGTTAATAAAATGTGTTATCAGGAGATTCGAGTTCAAGGATCATTATAACTCCTTCAGCCTTGTGCTGCCACAATGGGCATGAGAGCTATTTCCCACTCGGTGGAAAACGATATAACATCTTGATTTTAAATCTCTGGAAATAAGATATTGTGGAAATTTAAAAATCTATATCTTGATTTCCTATCTATGAAAATAAGAAACTGGGGACTTACTTTGAATAGCTGCTGATGTAGGCAGGGGAATGGCCCATCTCCTGGCATTAATAACTGGATTGTCTTTAGGATGCCCTGTGTCTCCTGCTAAATATCCTCACTGTGCAGAGCACCATGCCAATGCCAGGAAGGAAGGAAGGAAGGAAGGAAGGAAGGAAGGAAGGAAGGAAGGAAGGAAGGAAGGAAGGAAGGGAGGGAGGGAGGGAGGGAGGGAGGGAGGGAGGGAGGGAGGGAGGGAGGGAGGGAAGACGTGAAGCACAACCTGGCAAAGGAGATAAGGCTTGCACACAAATAACTAAAATTGCAAGTCAGCAAATAATCAGAGCCAGATGAGGAGAGAGGTAAATTCCACAAAATTAGCCGCATGGGAAGTGCCGAGTGCAACTGCCATCTGGTAGTCCCAGGGAGTTTGGGTGGTCTACTCGTCGGCCTCAGTTCATGGCTCGGGCAGAGGTCAGTACATTCAGTAGATATGAGTGCTGCCAGTTAAGGACCAAGGGCTAAAGCCCCTGCAGTGTCCTTGGTGCCACAGAGAAATCCCAAGCTTAGATAGAAGAGAAGAGACAGTGAGGAGGGAGAAGAGGCCAGGTCTAGAGATCTGGAGGCTCAGATGTCCATTGCCCACAGTACCAGACGCCCAGCAATGTCTACATGATGGTACATGATGTGTTGAAAACGTCCTTAAAGACCTCTTGCCAGTTTTGCATTAATGAAAAGAAAAAGGCTTTAAAAGCCTAGACAGACAGATTGCTATATGCCGCATGTCCATAGCTATTACATTTTTAAGAAAGCATTCTACTGACTATGCATGGGGGGAAAAACGTTAGTATGCACAGCATTTCAACAACCTCACAGCTTTCTTCAATAACTGTGGCTACAAATACTTTCTGACAGATTCTATTTGTTGCTCAGCTATTGCAGAACCCCCCAAAATATATTATGTCTCATGTCAGTTATAAAAATAACACCACAAATTATAACCAAAACAAAATTACCCAGTAATTATCATTTAGATGTCCATTTTAATCCTTTTCAAAGTTACCATTACTTTAGTCTGCTTTTATGAGCCAGACAATTTAATACAAGGCACACTGGAGGGGTTTATTTTAATCTTTCTCTTTTACCATGTGCTAGAGTAATATCTGAAGTCTACCTGATATTTCTGAGCATTCTGTAAGGATCTTAATCTCAAGAGCACTTCTAAACACATTGACTCTAACAGCCTTAAATGTGACCAAAATAGACATAGTAAACATGTGGTGTCAATTATGGGAAAAAGTGAACAAAGGTTAGAGGAATAAGAACAGAGCTCACGCTTTCTTTTAACTTGTTAATGTCTCTGACCCTTTTGTACAAAAATCACTTTAATCAACATTATATACATTTCATTGTGGCCTTACCATTTAACAGCCTGTAAAAAATGTTTGGCTATCAATTATACACATCAAGTTGATATGCTGCAGGACTGGGGGTCATTTATGCTCGCAATTAAATCTGAGAGGGCTTGAGGAGACCCACATGGTAACAAGCCTTCCCCTCTCCACTCAGCTCAGTCTTTCTGAAACTTTGAGAAACGAGGAAGCTTTATTAAACTTCCCAGAGATCTCTCTTTTCATTCTAGGGACTGAAAAACCATGCTCACTGGTATAGTGACATTCAAATCTAAGATTTTTCTCCCCACTCCAGATACACTGTCCCTTCTTTCACTGTCTTGGGATATCCATAGTCTGTCTCTCTCTCTCTCTCTCTCCTCTCTCTCTCTCTCTCTCTCTCTCTCTCTCTCTCTCTCTCTCTCTCTGTGTCTCACACACACACACACACACACACACACGCAGACTTTAGTCAAACAAATTTGTTAAAAATTGATTCTTCCAATGATAGGAGAAATAAATTCTGGTGTTCTATGACACCACAGAATGAATATAGTTAACATTAACACAAGTATGTGTCGAAATAGCTAGAAGACAAGATTTTGAATGCAATTTCACCATAAAGAAAGGAGAAAAGTTCAAGGTGACGGGTATACTAATTATCTTTATTTGATCATTACACAATGTGTAATACATGGCTTGAAACATTGCATTGTACCCCACAAATGTATACAGCTATTATGTGCCAAGTAATGTATGATTACACAAACAGTGTGATTCTACATTGTGTACAACCAGAGAAATGAAAAGTTATACCCCATTTGTGCATAATGAATCAAAATAAAATAAAATAAAGTATTTTTAAAAAATTTAAATGTTAAAAAATAAACAAAAATTGATTCTTTCCATGTTTTGGGGCTCATCAGAAACCAAAAGTGTCATCCAAGTGGATGTCTCCAGTGCTGATGTAGCACGGGGTCAGTGCACATAAGTGCTCCCTCTAGCCACACAGCAGAGGGTGATGCACCAGAAGTCACATCCTGGCTTACAACCTTTTAACCTTATATGAAAGCTGGTAGGATGTGCAATCTAAGGTGATAAGAAGGGATTCTCAATTAAGTGATCTGGAACTGCTGTGTCTTCAGCCCCAACCAGACAGCCAAAGTCTACTTTAAAAACACACAGAGCCCGGTGTGGTGGCACAGGCCTGTAATCCCAACAACTCCAGGGGCTGAGGCAGGAGGATCGCAAGTTCAAGACCGACCTCAGCAACTTGGCAAGGCCCTAAGCAACTTAGCAAGGTCCTGTCTCAAAATAAAAAAAGGAGTGGGGGTGTAGCTCAGTGGTTAAGCACCCCTGGGTTCAATCCCAGGTACCCCCCCCCAAAAATAAATAAATTTAAAAAAAATCTCCACAGGGAAGAGCTTACACTCACAGTGTGCTAGGTGTTTTAAATAGTACCCTGTGTACACCTGAAGATTGGGAGGCCAAGCCTGCAAAGCACGAAAGTATTTGGCTTCTTTTGCTTCATAGATTTTCCCTTTCCCTTTCTCTCCTCTAGCCTCATGTTCTCAAGTAAGAAGATCCAGTCACTGGATTTCAAAGCAGATTTTTAAAAGGCTGCTTCTTCAACATTAATTTATTCAACGAGTATTTTATAAGTTTCTACCATGTTTAAAGCATTATTCTAGGTACTGGCTTCAACTCATTAGTAGTATTTTCTGAATACATACAGGAGATTAGAATCAAATTCGTCCTCTTTTTTTGACAGTGGGGACTGAACCAGGGGTGCTTTAAGACTGAACCACATCTCCAGTCCTTTTAATTTTTTTTATTTTGAGGCAAGGTCTCACTAAGTTGCTCAGGCCTCGATAAACTGCTGAGGTTGGCCTTGAACTTGTGATAGTCCTGCCTCAGCCTCCTGAGTCCCTGTGATTACAGGCATGTATCACTGCACCCAGCTCAAATTCCTCTTTACCTATTATAATGCCAAATTCCAAAAGAATGTCTCCCTTAGATTGAACAGTCCTAGGAATTAGGGACCACAATCAAAGTGAGGGGCAGCCATGCAATCTGTCACTTTACAGGAGGCGAGGAGGGTGGGATTTGGATGTTTTTCACAAGCACATGAAGATACAACTTTCAAATGCTAAGTCTTGGCTGATACAAGAGAACATGAAAATATTCTGAAATATTTGTAAAATATTATACAATGTTCGAGGAGCAGTATTCTAATTGGTGCATTCTGATGGTAACGGTGCTGTGCTGTCTGAGCTCCTTGGGTGTACTTGTTATAATAGATGGTGGTGTATATTATTAACATCATACTATGTTGGGATTTTAATACAGGCTTTATTCCTGAAAGCGTATTTTCTTTTTGTGCTTGTTTCGGGGTACTTTCAAAATATTAAACTAAAGAATAACCCTTTTTTATTGGAAGATATTGTATCAATGAATTTCAAAATTACTTTTCATTTAAAATCTAAATTCCATATATCCCTTGAAGGGAAATACCCATTTCATTCAAAATGGAGATTTTGTTCCCCAGTATTGCATAAATAAATAAATTAATTAATTAATTAATTAAATTTTGTTCGTTTTAAGGAATTTTTTAAAACCCTTTTGTTGTTGTTGTTATAGACTCAATTATTTAAAAAAATTTTTTTTCATTATCAACATAGAGGAATCTAAAAAAAAAAAAAACATAGAGGAATCTAACAGTCTCACACAATTATAGGTTCCTAGTCATATCCTCATGGGCTTAAAATAGCATTCATGAAAGTATTGAAGCAAATGAGAGACAGTAGCTGGCAAATAAATTGGCATGTCTCTTCTCCAGTTTAATACTGTGTTTGTTTGTTGGTTTGATGTTTCGTGGTACTTGGGATCAAACCCAAGACCTTACACATGCTAGGCAAATGCTCTACCACTGAACTATATCCCCAGCCCAAATACTGATTACTTTTTGATGTTCAATAAAGTTGAAATTTCATAAGAGTTTAACTTCCAAAATGCAGTAATTACATATTCATTGACTAGATTTTATTACAAACACACCATGGTGTTATGCAAAAAGCATTACAAATTGCCTACAAATGGACTTGGAATGTTTTAATTGATTTAAAAAGACCTAAAAGCAAGATGGTCTAGATCTGCTTCAAAGATCTGAAAATATGTGGCCAGAGAAACAAGGAGGAAAAGGAAGGGGTTTTAGGGTTCTCTTCTGCACTCCAGGAGAGATAAAGCATATGCCTGAGTTATTACAAGGCATTGATCTGACTCCGACCCGAAGTTACCAAGGTTTTATAAGGCTGCAATAAAGCTTTCTTTGCATTAACCAGCCAAGCACATAAACATTTTAATGAACTGTTTTTACATGGTTCATTGGGCAGCTACCAGGCTACTATAATACAAATCACCACTCGGCCACATCCAGCTCTCTCATGATGGCTGTACTTTTTCAGTTTACCAAATGCAAATTGAATATCACAGCTATGGAGCTTAATCAAATACTTGACTATTGGAGCATGTGAAATTCTTAGCCTGGAATTTACTATATTCTGGGATAGTCTATTCAAAGGACCAAATCTCAGAGAATTTTGACTCTCAAGCTTCCATACCAAAAGTGAAGTTTATCATGGTACTCGCTAAGACCACTAAAAAATAAGCCCCTGAAAGTCGCCGCTCAGTGTTGAAATGGTTTTAGTCCATGGATAACAGTAACCACCAGCAGCAAGTAACTCAATCATTGCTAATCAAGGAAGAGACGGTTTCCCCAAACTGATATTTCTCTTAGTGACCTGAAGGCTTGAATGAATTATTGAACTCAATACCAATGCAAATCAAATCTCCTTGGAATAATTAAGTATCATTACTGACAAACATTTGTGTGCATTCTAGTCAACACTTAAAGTAGCACTAAATTATAAAATATTTATTATGCATTCTGAGAGCTTTATGACACTGTATGTGTTTTTAAGATTAAAGATTAGCCCAACACATAATTTAATCATGAATGCAAATTATAAATGAATATTTAACAAACCATGCCACATTTTATGTCTTAACATCTCTTCTGCCATTGGTGTGACGGAATGAGAGATGGCCACATGATATATTGTCCCACTGCTTGATGCCCAAGCAAAAACAAGGTGTTTTCACCTTGATGCAGCCTTTAAAATAAATTAATTTGTTAACATTTAAAAATGCATTGTAACAGATGACATAAAACATTTATAAGACAGTTTATGACCCAACTGACCATGTTCTCATCCAATAATATTTATTAAAACATTTTATTTGGCTAATCATTTCATGACCAAGATTTAGAAATGTTTGTTTTTCATATTGAGTCAAGGATTTAAATGGTACTAATGGTACCATAAAGATGTTATATGGTGTTAATATAACTTGCATATTAAAAATATAATGAATTGGCTATTTATGAACCATTAAATTTTACTTCACCCCCAGAATAAATTTTATGTCATTACAGGCCTATTAATACACCCTCTCTGTTTTTCCATCCTCCTAATTCCATCCACCTTGCTGGGATATACTCACAAGCCACATTTACAGATATATGAAGATAAGAAAAAAATTTTATTTTATTATGGAAAATTTGTATTGAACACAATGTATGAAATAGTGCTCTTTATCACCTTAGCATTTCCGACTTAGGTAGGAACCACTCCATATTTTAATAAGAGATATATAAGTAAATTCACTCTTGTAGAACTTTTAGCTCCTCTGCTAAACTAAAACCTTAAAAAAAAAATGTTCTTACTGTCATTTAAAAGTAAGGTCTTAAATTTCTCCAATTGTTTATACCATTTAAACTCAGGGATTCTGTGACCATAACATAAAGAAGGTCCTAGCTATTAAGACATTTTCACATAAAACAAATTTGCTGGTAAAATATTTTTTAAAATATTAAAATTCAGCCATGGGGAAATTCTGGAACACAAACTGGATGCAATATTATGAAACCAACAAAAATCTTGTCTTGGGCTAGGGATGTGGTTCAGTGGTAGAGCACTTGCCTAGCACACAGGAGGCCCTGGGTTTGATCCCCAGCTCTACAAAAACAAACAAACAAATAAACACTTTGTCCTTTAATCTTAAGATAACAGTGAATGTTTACGCTTAAGGCATAATGCTATATGAAGAACGTGGGATAGGAAACTGAATGTGGCATTTGAGGACTTATGGGAAAGTAAAACAACGTCCTTAAATAGAAAATGGCAACACAGACAGAAAGTACAGGTACTTACTAAAATGTTGTCCATGAGACAATACAGGTAGTAGATGAAATCACTGAAGGGAAAAAAAACACCTTTTTAATGATGCAGTAACTAGTTTGAGTGAATCTCGCCAGCTTGGCATGTGCCCTTTCTCCACCCAGCTCTTCCCTGCAGTGTTTGGAAATAGTATGGATTTTGTCGTGGTGTTTCCACGTTGTTGATCTCAGGGGAACTCTTTTGTTCTTATTACGTGTGTTTGCATCTGTCCCAAAACGGAAGTGGAAACATGACTGGGATACAGAGAATGGTAGATTAGTTAGAACGATGCCACCAGGCATCATAAGAAGGACACTCTTAACTGTCTAGAAACTTCAAGACCACAGTTATTGCCCTTTTTGCTTTCCTTTCTGGTGTCACTCTCTTCTGCCTCCCCTTCTCCATCCCCACCCCAGCCTTCCATTTCTTCTGCAGAGGTGAGGCTGAAACAACAGTTCTAGGTGCTTTCAATTTGCTATCCTTCTTCAAGGTCTTTCTCAGGTTCGTCCTGAACTGACATATGACAATTTTCCCTCAGTGGAGAAGAGGATGAAGGAAGTGGGGGCTAACGGGAGGGAAGGATCCAGACCTTTCTCAGACTTCTCTCCAACCACAGAAGCAGAAGCTTGCTGTGTTGATGAACTTTGAGCACAACTTCAGTGTCTTGGTAGAGTAGGCAGGTGTCAGGCAGCAGAGCCCTCGTGGGATTCTTGGGAGAATTCAGAGAAAGCACTTCGCCCCGGGCTGGCACCTAGTAAACTGTTCAGTAAGCCCTAGCTAGCATCTTCTGCATAATCACCAATATCAAGTTTCTTTTTCCCACTTGCCTGCAAGGCCAAAATGGAAATCACAATCTTATCTCAAAATGCTGAAATATTTCATTGATTTTTTTGTCACCCATTTTTTTTTTTTTTTTTTTTTAAAGCTTAAGCCATTTTAACATTGAAAATTCTGTGCTTTAAAAAACAAATGGCAGCTGGGTGTGGTGGCACACGCTTGTTCTCCCAGCGGCTCAGGAGGCTGAGACAGGAAGATCGTGAGTTCAAAACCAACCTCAGCAACAGCAAGGCACTAAGCAACTCAGTGAGACCTTGTCTCTAAATAAAATACAAAATAGGGCTGGGGATGTGGCTCAGTGGTTGAGTGACCCTATGTTCAATCCCTGGTTACCCCCCCCCCCCCCAAAAAATCCAAATGACAGATTTTAATGACAACAGTTCTTGTTCAGAAGTGCTTATGAAACCAGTAAGCAAAGGAGATAAAATCAGAACAAAAGATCTGTTCTGATCATCTTAAGTAAGACCCAGTGCTGGTTTCAGTCATGACCTCAGTACTGAGAATCTGGATAAGAACCATTTCTATTCCACCACTACCATCTCCCCCCAAAAGAGGAGCCCCCACATGCATCCACTTATCACTGAGTCCTGATCTTGTTTCCTGTGCTTCAACAACCACACCCCATCACTTTGAAGTTATTACTTCTTCTAGTAACTCATTCAGCATCTATTTTTTTTTTTCACCTTGCAATAGATCTATGTGAGCAGGGCAAGGGTTTAGCCAAAGGGACTATTCCCTATAAATGTTTGTCCTCGGGAAAGGAACGTTTTTCAAGTTTCAATTTAGGTCAGGGTTTGGCAGAGAAGCCCACGTCTATCAAAGCTTATTAGCTGTGGAAAGCACAAGAGGATGGTGTCAACCCCAAAATACCAGGGCCTGGGTGAGCCCAGCTTTCCTTGCTGTCTCAGAAGCCACCTAGAAAGCACAAATAGGAAACACATTGACCATGTGCCCCTCACCCATTAGCAAACTTTCTAAGCGCTTCTTTTCTACCCTTGAATTTGAACACCCCCCTTTATGCTGCTTGCCTGGAACACTCAACAAGCAGAAGCCACCGAATTGTATCAAGATCTTTGTTAGCATCTTACAATCACCTGGTTCCTTGCAACCCCGCCCCTTGGCTGTGGCCATACCATAAATAGCAAACATTTTCCTTTTGGCATTTAAGCCAGATCATAACCACAATTCAGAACATTAAATCACTGTTTCATTTTAAAAGTCCAACTTCTGGTAAACTAAGGCAATGATAGCTGCTTTTTGTTTGATTTTATTATTGTTGTTGTTTGTTTTTCAGAGGAGAGGAAGGAAGGAGAAAAAAAAAAGAATCATCACATTTGTATTTGAGTTCCTGTAGAAAGGACACGGTGAACATGGCAAAGCAAAGGGTCCCACAACTGCCCCACGGAAGCGGCAGTGAGCTGTCTTTTCATATTTAACTCCGGGGAAACAAAACCAATTCCACCCAGAGGTACAGACAAAGAAGAGCACCCTCCCAAAGGAGCCCGCGTGACAAGTGGCCCCTGAGAGCATCCCTGTGATCAGTCAGAAAGGCAGGCGAGTTATTAGCTTAGCCCTGAACCTCCCACTTAATGTAGGACCAGACCTGATGGTTAACAGACCCTGGCTGCGGTGACAAGCCTGGGACCTGCTCGAGGAAATCCAATTGAAAAGCAGCCAAGAGGAACAACAAGCTAGAAACAGATGTGCCAGCTCCCAGGACGTGCACACGTTTAACCTGGATCTGCAGTTGGAGTGGGACCCCAGCATTTGCTTCTAAATATAGTGATTTCACCTCTTTCCCCATACAGATATTGTCAAGTTTAATTATAGCCATCCACATTAGTTTTGTCAAATTTTCAGCAATTTCTTTAAAATAAGAAGAGGTCAAAGTGATAACAACGATTAAGGGCACTCAGGATATTTGATTCATCTACCAAGCTTCACTAAAACATTTCAGTCAGATCATGCATGCTACCACTCAGGTCTCACAATAATTAAAAATTGTGTTTAAAAAAATTACCCAGATGAAACTCAAACGATTCATGGAATTATTTGATGCAATCATGCCACTTTGGTGAAATATCTTTAAGACAGTTCTATTTCCATCAGTCCTTCCTCAGTCACTGTTGGGTACCACGTGTGAGACTTTGTGTTGACAGAGGTGCGATCCCATGCAGACAGGGACTGGAACTCAAGCTTGACAAAACTACTCAATGAGATTTGAATGAGAGCAGTCTCGTGAGTCACAGCAATTTGTCACACACATTAGGAAACATTGTCCTTTACATGAACATGATTCTGGTTTTCTCTAATGGGCTTTATGAGAGGAGAGAGACCATCTCTCTGTGTTGATCTTTCTCAAGGAAAAAAAAAAAAAATCGATGCTCTCAATGGATTTTAAGTAGATCTAATGCAGAATAGCAATATGTCCATAAAAGATAGACCACGTGAAGGATTTAGAAGTGCAAATTAATGCTTGCCATGTTGAAACCAGGTCAGATCCCACACTCACATGTTGTCATGTGAACCCAGAGGAAAGAAGAGCAGCACAGCATTGATTTTTTTTTTTTTTTTTTTTTGGTGGTGCTGGGGATTGAACCCAGGACCTTGTGCTTGCCAGGCAAACACTCTACCAACTGAGCTATATTCCCAGCCCAGCATTGATTTTTATTGGTAGGTTTTAATCCGCTACTTTTCTGGGGTCTCTGAATTCCTGTTTGCTTGAGGATGTCTGATTGTCATTCTGCAAAGGTGGAAAGAGTTGGAGCCGGGGTTCTGTGCTGGAATTCACTGGGCGTATTTATGAAGAGGGAGATCTTAAGGAGTATGAACTTTTAAAATCCAAGAACAGCAGAAAAAATAAATTAATCAGGAATCCACTAATTTATACATGAATCACTTACAAGGAAGGTAAAATGGTTCAGCTAATTATAGATTTACAAATAAACTTGATTCTAGGACCTTGGAAAGTACTTTGATTGGAATATAGATCCATTTTTCCTCAGAACAGTGTTCACTCCAACTTCAAAAAGAAGGGACATAAACCCAAACCCCCTCTGTGAAAATCCAAGGGGCCCCTTCCCTGGCAATGCGAGGAATTGGTGGCAGTGGTTCACAGGATTTATCTGCTCTCCACAAACTCAGAGGTGGGACCCGTCTATCGTTTTTCTAACTCATTCTCATGAATTCCAGATCGTCAACACCTAAGGTTAATGATACCTGTCTTTTGCTGTCATAAACAGGGCAGTTCAGCAAGAGATAGATCATCCCCAGCAGAGGGTCATGCTATTGTTCTCAGAAAACAAAGGACACGGCTTATTTCTATATAAATTTTAAACATTGTTATAAAAAATGGGTTTATATTTTTCTCTTATACTGCAATGAAATTAGTAGTCTACAGTACATTTCTTTTTTTGATATTTAAACATCTATTCTTCAAAAGTTTGTGGACAAATAATGGAGTTTCTACACATGATGGACTACTTCAATCTTTTTTAAAAAAATATTTTTATTAGTTGTTGATGAACCTTTATTTATTTACTTATATGTGGTGCTGAGAATCAAACCCAGTGCCTCACACATGCTAGGCAAGCGCTCTACCACTGAGCCACAACCCCTGCCAAAATTATACACTATTTTTAAGGAATGTGCCGTAGGAAAAATCAGCCATTCTTTTACTTATTAGATAACTAGTGACTTAAAAAAAAAAGATAACTAGTAACTTGATCTGAAACACTCCATTCAACTAAGGAGGATACACAATACATGCATGGTGATAATGTAGAGAGAAAGGTGCAGAATAAAAACATTATCAAGAAGAGTCAAAAGTTCATTTAACTACATATAAACAAAAATTTTTCATTAAAAATGTTGTATTAAAGAAAATAAAACTACTTTTTCCACCCATTCGAATCTTAAATAATTTGTTTCTTTTCTGAAAATTTCCCTTACACAATTTAGTAAGCATACTACTCATTTTAGAACAGAGAGTCATTAATGCTATAACATAAACATGGAATTAATCTTTCTCTCTTTCTTTCTATCTTTTCTGGTACTGGAAATTGAACCCAGGAGCGCTTTACCGCTGAGCTACATTCCCAGCCCTTTTTATTTTATTTTGAGATGGGGTCTTGCTAAATTGCTTAGGGTCTCACTAAATTGCTGAGGCTGGCTTTGAACTTGGGATCCTCCTGACTCAGGTTTCTGAGTTGCTGGGATTACAGGCATGGGCTAAGTAGCCCAGAAAATGGAATATTTGTTATTGTACTCTTTTAATATATTAACACTAGATACACATTAAATATAATATATGTATAATAGTTAAAGAGATTAGGTACTTCAATAGAGTCATGTAAAGTGATATGTCCAAGAGCTTAGCCACAAGGTAACATAACGTGCTTAGGAATAATTTTGCGATTTTAATAGACCATGTACTCGAGGTAGGAATAATTGTGAGATGGTAGGAATAATTGTGAGATGGTAGGAGATGGTGTCTATAGTCAATCATATGTTGCAATGAAAAATACATTGTGCTTTAAGAAAATTATCAAATTTACCAAATGAAATCTTCACTAAGTGATTCACTAAGTGTCCCCCAAGCCCCCACTCCACTGTCCCACCACACATATGCACATCTATGATTCTGTTTGTTGTGATCTTGGCACAGATTTTTAACCAACATGTGACTCTTGGTGTGGTTCTTCTCCCTGGTTTAAAACTAAGTCTGCATACTGACCTTACATACTTAGCTGTACAATTTTACATTTTTAGTTTAATGTATTCTTTCTTGCCAGACATTGTGTTTTGTTTTGTTTTGTTTCTGCCCAATCTGAGTCATCTGCTAGGGTGGCTGCCTGAGACTGTTTAGATGACTTCATAAGTTTTCATGTTTTATGTAAATATGAATCAAAGTATATTGGAGACAATCCCACTGACTCTTGCAGACAGGCAAGTAGAGCCCCTGAACAATGACCTGTGCCTAGTGACAGGTCAGTTGATGGCAGGGCTGGATTGGAATCTAAGGTTTTGCATGCCTGTTACCCCTGGCCTCAAGGAGTTTTTCTGCAAGGAAAAGTTGCGGATACAAAGTTATAATAGATTTTTTTCCCTGGGTATGAAATCCACAACCCACATATACTTAGTGGTGCAGTTTTACAAAGGAAGTTGGCAAATCCAGGGTGGGAATGTGCCTGAAGCAGCAGGATTTTTCTGAGTTTTACTTTTTCTGCTCTTTATCTCTCAAGTTCTGGTTTTGCTATATAAAAAGCAAACCAGTAACTACTGCATTCTTATAAGTACCACACGCTAACCGATTGCGCCACTGGAGCTCCTATTGCATTCTTTTCTACCGTGAATCCGTAGCAACGTTCACTCATTCAGCCAACCTACATTTTGGTACCAAGTCATTAGCAGTACCAGGAACTGTGCTGCTGGAATAAGATGCAAAACCAGTCCTGGACTCCAGCTTAGCCAGAGAAGTAAACTGGCTACCAACCAATCCATCTTCCAGGGCTGGAGCTCATAGGGGGGACACCCAACCCAGGTTGGAGGTGCGAGAAGGCTCCTGGAAGGAGTACTGCACTAACAGAGATCTAAAGGGTGCATAAAACCAGTCACAGAATATATGTAATAGTATCATTCTTTCCTATTCACCACCTCATTCGATTTCCATAAATTCTTCCAAGAGGTGGGCAGAGCAGGCATTGATTTTACATTTCCCTTCTTTTTAAACTTTCTTTTCTTTAAAATGAAACATTCATGCACATCTTAGTGACTGGGATGAGTTCTAAGAATTGCTTCTGTAGGTGATTTCATCATTGTGCAAATATCGTAGAGTTTGCTTCTGTAAACTAGATGACTGCAAAGTCACTGAGCAGTAGAATCTAAGGAGGCCATTTTCGCACATCCAATCAATCATTGATGAAAAGTGTCATCATGTGGTATGTGACTGTACGAGGCGTCTGGCCAACCAGTCTTAGAGCTGTGATATCCTGTGGGATCCCCGTAGCCTTTTCCAAGACCATACTCTCCTAAAGTACCTGGAAAGCAGGGGCCACTTCTCACTCAATGTCATGGCCATGACCTGCTCACCCCAACACCCTGCTTCCAGGAGTCCACTTTCCCTTTAGTCTTGGTCAACTTGGGGAGGTAGGGTGCAAAGGGACTGGGATTTACAGCCAAGAGAGTCTTGTCAGCTCATGGAGATGGCCACTTTGCACTAGAGGGTCCCCAAACCAGATTTAGGTGCCCCATGAAGCAACCAAGAGAGCTGTCTGCATCCTGCAAAGGGCCGCAGCCTGCACTGCTGATCTCTTCCTGCTCTTTCCCCTTGGCCTTCTCCACTCTGGACATGGGTGCAAGTGTGTCCGCATTCCTTCCTGTCCCCTCTGCTAACACTGACACCCAGCTCTAGCTCCTGGCCTGCACTTCTTTCTGCTTCTTGTGGTGGATTCTGATTTGCACCCTGGGTCCCCCAGTGCAGTTATCCCAGCATTTTCAGAAACAAGTAAATATAGCCAATGTCGGGAGGTTGCAAATGTTGCTCATTTCAGGCTCCAGGGGAGGTTTTGATGTTGTTTTGTTTTTTTAACTTGGGATTTTTCAGACAGTCAGCCTGAGGCTTTTGATTTCCAAGTGTCTCATAGTGAAAAGGTGATTATGGAAAAGTCATTCTAGGGCTGCGGTTGTGGCTCAGTGGTAGATCACTTGTCTAGCACATGTGAAGCACTGGGTTCGATCCTTAGCACCACATATAAATAAGTAAAATAAAGATCCATTGACAACTAAAAAAAAATTTTAAAAACAAATCATTCTAAATTGGGCACAGTGGTACATTCTGGAATCCCAGCAGCTCAGGAGGCTGAGGCAGGAGCATCATGAGTTTAAAGTCAGTCTCAGCAACCAAGTGAGGTTCAGTGAGACACTGTCTCTAAATAAAATACAAAATAGGGCTGGGGATATAACTCGGTGGTTGAGTACCCCTGAGTTCAATCTCCAGTACCAAAAAAAAAAGGTCATTCTATATTATGAGCTATTTATCTTTCTGTTTTTTTTTTTTTTTATAATTTTCTGCATTTTCCAAAACTTCTACAATGAAAAGATTTTTTGTTTGTTTGTTTGTTTATAATCATGAAAAAAAAAAAAAAGTGGTAAAGTGTAAAAGTATTCCAACCTAGGGAGATAGAAATTATTATCCAGACTTTTCTCTAGTGGTAGAACAGTAGCTAACTATTTCTTCCTTAGTCTATGTTTTCAACTTATCTAGAATAAATATATATTGCTTTTAGATTTTCCTTATTGTTAAAGGAAAAACACACTGAAGACAATCATAAACAACTACTCTGGTGATGAAGAACACCACCTCTGAGCTTGTAGGGTGAAAGCATTTCAGAAAATAAAGCAGAGAGAAGCTGGTGACTGTATACCCACACTATTGCCTGCACTATTTTATAAATGCAAAGTCTCCTATCACGTAAATGATAGGAGAAATATAGAAAACAAAGGCTGCATTATGTCAAAATCTATCTGTCTTCACTCCTGTGGCTTTACTTCATGCCCTGTGGACCTGCCACCAAGCATTTTCCATAGCTGAGAGAGCCAGAGATAGAGAGAGAAAGAAATGATGGTCAACTTAAGCCACCACACCACTAATGCACAGGAGATCGGCGCTGCCGGTGGATGATGACTGCTTTTCATATGATTCTCACTTTTCATCTTCTTGTAAAAAATCCTGTGAATTTACTGCTGAGCCTGTGTACTGCTCCTCTCCTAAAGAGAAAATTACTTCTCTTAGAGGATCTGCTTGCACAAGCGTAAAATCTTTGCAGCTCTCTGAGCAGCAAGAGAACCACATCAGACTTGATATGCTGATTTGGCTCTTTTGAGTTACCTGTTCCAGAGAACTTCAGGCAGGGATTTTTCCAGCATGTCATGTTCTTTATATTTTTGTCCATTTGCATCACCAAGCATCTTATTGAGTGGCTCCTAAAATGCAATTGTCCTTGCTAGCTGCTGCAAGGGACACAGAGATTACTGATATGTGGTATCTGCTTTAAAGAGGTTTGCAATCTCAAAGGGGATACAGCAAAGAAAAGCACCACCTGATTATCTGGGGGAAGAACATTCTGGGCAGAGCCAGTGCAAAGGCCCTGAGGAAGAAATGAGCTAGAAGACCAATAAGGCTGGAAAGAATGGAGTAGATGTGTAGAGAATGGAGAGGCAGGTAGGGACAAGGTCTTGCAAGGCTTTAGGATCTCGAATTGTATTCCTTTGTAATGTTTGAGCAAGGGAATGGTGGCATTTGGGGTTTATTTTTCATTGTTTTTGTTCTCACATCTCTGTCTTTGAGAACAGACTGAGAGCAGAAGCAAGGAGAGCAGTTAGGGAGCAGCTACACATCTTGGTTGAAGAAGATGGTGACTTGGACTGGGGTAGAAGCATGAATAAGACAGAGGTGCATGCAGACTGGAAGGCCCAGGGGCCAGAGAACTTGTCTTGCAGTCCCACCATACTGCTCCCGATTATTAAGAAGCACCTAGAAGGTGCCCAATAAATACATATTGATGAATGCATGACTGATTCAGAGTACTTATCCACAGGATCACTCCTGGTTTGAGACCAGGAACTCGTTCTCGGCTCAAGGGTCTCTGAGGGGCTATATTTTCTACTTACCTGGTTTATTCAATTGTACCAGATATGTTTCCTTTCCATCTAGAGCTTTCCACGGGTACCAACAGATGTACTCTATGATCCAAGACAGAGTGAGTTCTGGCTAGGAAAACCAGGGGGCGAAGTAAGACCTCTGCCAAATCCCTCATCACTAGCACTCTGTAGAAGCAGCAACTATCTTGACTCAAGTGCTTCTGAAAAAGTTTTGTGATGCACCCCGAGATCATCACAATAGTTGTTGAAGAGTGTTTGTTAAGTGCAGGGTGTGATGGTGCATGCCTGTAATCCTGGCAGCTTGGGAAGCTGAGGCAGGAGGATCACCCATTCAAAGCCAGTCTCAGCAATTTAGTGAGGCCCTAAGCAACTCAGTGAGACCCTGTCTCTAAATAAAATCTACAAAAAGGGTTGGGGATGTCCCAAAAAATAAATTTAAAAGAATGTGTGTTAAAATATAAAAACTGTATGTCCACATAAGTGGTTTGCAACGCTGGCTATGTTTCGAAAGTTCCCTGAAGAGACTTTAAAATTTAGCAGTCCTCAGGCCCCACCCCCAAACAATCTGATCAGACTCTCTGGCCAGAGGCCTGACGTAGAGAGTTTTGAAAAGCTCCCAGGTGGTCAGGGGTTTAGCTCAGTGATGGAGAGCTTGCCTGGCATGCAGAAAGCCCTGGGTTCCATCCACAGCACAACACACACACACACACACACACTCAGGTGATGCGTCAGGGTGGAGAAGTTCTGCTGCATGCGTGTGAAGTGAATTGTAAGAACACCCTGCAGCTGACGACACAATGTTCCACCCTCTACATCCCTCTACGTGGAATCAGTCACGCTACCCCTCGCCTTTGCCTTTGCTTTTTGTTTTGTTTGGTTTGGTTTGGTTCCAGGGAATGAACCAGGGGCACTTAACCACTGGGCCACATCCCCACCCTTTTTACGTTTAATATTGAGACAGGGTCTCATTGAGTTGCTTAGGGCCTCGCTAGGTTGCTGAGGCTGGCTTTGAACTCGTGATCCTCCTGCCTCAGCCTCCTGAGCTGCTGGATTACAGGCGTGCACCACTGTGCCCAGCCTACCCCATTGCCTTTTAAGCACTTGAGAGAAATACTCAGAAAATTTGTACTACGAACATACTAGTAAAAGTTAGGCTAGAAGTGGGCAGGCCCAGAAGGCAGCTCAGCCCTCCATTCCTCCTGCCTTCGTTGTCCATTTTTGCCTTCTTCTCTCTCCTCTGTTCCTTCTCTTCTCCCTACCCAGGTTGTCCCCTCCACTCTCTTCCCTCAGGTCCTGTGACACCTGCCCTAAGGTGCATGGGCAGGCTGTCCACCCTGGAGGCTATGGGCTGCAGAGATTGTCTCTTAGGAGAAGTCTGGATAAAAAGTAGAACTTGTCAAAAGGCCGTAACACTTTTGCTTTTAAATTTCTGCAAAAAACATGTGTTTCATTGCTGTGGTAAACAGAAGGCAGTTCCCAAAAGGTGAACCATAGAGCCATCAGTAGCTGCTCTGAGACATATTCACCCAAGAGAAATTTTATATATATATATAATTGTATATACACATGCACACACACATACACATACCTATATCTGCACACACACACATCCACAAAAATGCATAGCAGCATTATTTATAATAACCAAAAAGTAGAAATGATCCAAATGCCCATCGACTGATGAATGGATAAACAAAATGTGGTATATCTATACAACGGAATATTATTCATCCATGAAAAGAAATGAAGTGCTGATACATGCTACAACTTGGAGGAATCTTATCAACATCGTGCCCCACGAAAGAAGTCAGTCATGGATGCTGACGTATTGTATGATTCCATTTATATGAAATGTCCAGAATAGGCAAATCTATAGAGACAGAAAGATTAATGGTTGCCAGGAACTGGGGTGGGGGGAGGAATGAAGAGTGACTGTTAATGGATACAGTTCTTGTGGGGTGCAAAAACATTTTTTTAATTGTGATATTGGTGCACAATTGAAATACATTAAAAACTACTGAATTGCACTTTGGTGAATTTTTTGGTATGTGCACTGCACCTCAATAAAACTGTTAAAAATAAAAGTAAAAGTGTATTTCAACAGAAAGCAATGGCAGCTGTAATGATCATATAGAAAGAATCCCACAGACCCTAATACCGCGTGCTGGCTGGAATGTGGTAGTGTCAGCAATCAGCATATAACACAAAGGACGATGACCTATCATCTCCAAAAATATTTTCCTTAATTAGGAAGTGTGCAGTGACCACGGTGTGCACTGTTGGGAAACTTAGAAATTCTTTTCCATCTTTTTCCTTCTCCCATTTAATGATGGCTCTTCTCAATAATTCATAGTTTCCCACACTCGTCTCACCAATTGTTACAGCCTGCCCTTCCCAGTACTTGTGAAATTTGTAGTCCTTCTTATGGAGACCAGGGTTTTGTATTTTAAAGACCCTCCTCTGAGGTAAAGGGACAACACCAGTCCCAAATGACATCCGCTTTTTGTTTCGTTTTGTTTTTGTTGTTTTTGGTAGCAGGGACTGAACCCAGGGGCACTTAACCACTGAGCCACACCCCCAGCTCTTTTTTGTATTCTATTTCTAGCCAGGATCTCACTGAGTTGCTTAGAGCCTCACTTTTGCTGAGACTGGCTTTGAACTGGTGATCCTCTGGCCTCAGCCTCCCAAGCCACTGAGATTACAGGCATGTGCCACTGTGCCCAGCCCCAAATGACATCCTAAGATGTCAAGATCCAGCCCTGTGCACCTGTCTCCACCCCAGGGCTGCAAGGGATTCTGTGGAACCTCCCCAAAATCCCCATCCCCACTTCCCTGCTTCCAAATGAATTTCCAAAGCTTTTCAGGATTTCTCCCTCCAAAAGCCCACTCTCATCCTACCCTCTGGGCACCTCTTTCCAGGTCAGCTCCCCAGAGTCAATTTTCTGAAATCGTTCCAGAAGCTCCATGATGTTACTGCTCCTAGACTTCTCCTGGAGCTGAGGGTTTGCAGGGAAGCTTCCGTTTCTTCACAGATTTCTCCTTTGTCAGACTCTCCGCTGGCCTCCCCAATCCCTCTGAGAGGTTTTGAGGGACCAGCACCTCCTCTAAGCGCCTCATACATGACGACATCAGAGAAACTTTGCCATAGCCCTTCCAGGCTCCTCCTGTTACCATATCTTCATTTTATGGAGTGAGAACACCTGGAGATTAGGTAATTTCCCAAGGTCACTCACCTGGGGAAGATGGAACGCGGACTCGACTGGGAGCAACTGGGCTCAGCACACACATGCTAACCCAGGCCTCCTGCGCGGGGTTGCCGGCCTACCTGGCGCCAGGCACCGCTTAGTCCTTTACGGGTCTTTCCTCACAATGTAGGCCTTGGATGTTCCCAGCGGAGACAGCAACGTTCAAATGATGGACTTTTTCATAAAATCAACCCTATTGTGCTTTGTCACAGAGACTCATAAGTATTTTGAAGAAATATTTATATAGTCAAAAAATATGTCACGGACAATATGTTCTACACATGGCTTTAAGAACTGGGAGTACATCAGTCAATAAAACAAATAAAAACCCTTGCCCTCATCGAACTTACCTCCGAGGAGGTGAGACAGACAGTAAATAAGCTAAAGAGAATGTCAGAAAGACTGAAGTGCTATTTAAAAAGTGAGGAGGTGGCTCAGGCCAGCACTTGCAGGGAATGGGGTCGCATAGAACAGGTGACATTTGACAAAGACCCTGGGTACAGGCTCCAGGTGGAGGGAACAGCAATGTAAAGGTCGGGGACATGAGAGATGGGCTGAGGGGCAGGGACAAAGTGAGCAGGGAAAGAGGGTAAATCAGGCAGCTAGGTCTCCCCTTGCACTTTGGCTACCCGGAAAGTGCTGGAGGGCTTGGGGGTTGTAGAATGATAGATTCTACAAAGGTTCCTCGGGCTCCTGTACTGAGGGTAAGCCACAAGACCAAAGCCAGATCATCCGAGAACCTCATTTTCACCAACAGCCCCAGACCTGAGAAGGAGGCCCTTGCTGAGGAGTGGCCGTCATCTTTTCTTTCTATCCCCTAACACCCCCTGGTGGAGGTACAGGACCTCAAGCAGGAAGCAGGAAAAGGATTTGCATAATGCCCGGACTGGACAGGCCAAGCCAGGACCCTGAAGAGTGGCTAATTCTGCAGCTTTTCTCCTGGGTCTTTTCCTAGATTCTCTTTGACCACCGTATTAGTTTCTCCAAAATCCCCACAGTGCTGGGCACACGGCAGCTTCTCCATAAATGTCTGTTGGATAAACGAATGAAAAACTCAAAGTGGCAACCATGACACTGGGAGGGAGGGTGTGGCCGGGGAGAAAAGGGTACTGGTCTGTGATGGTCAGCGAAGGGCACGATGCATAAGGTTTCTTTGTAGTTCAGGGCACTTTTGTGGAATGTTCTTTACTTTGGCTGCAGTTTCCTGCCCCAGATGAATCTGGTACAATCAAGAAAGTTATGATACCACAGTCAGTGCACAATATGTATAGAGCAACACAGCAAATGTAGTTTCAAATTTATATCTCTAATAAGCAGTGATAGTTAAAATGCATGTGAATAGGGGTTGAGGTTGGGGCTTAGTGGTAGAGCGCTTGCGTGGCATATGTGAGGTACTGGGTTTGATTCTCAACACCATATTAAAAAAATTAGATAAATAAAAGTCCATCAACAATTTAAAAAAATTTATGTGAATATATACCTTGCAGAAATTGAGTGAAGACTGTTCTTTATTTTTAAAATACATATTCATGCTGGTGCATATTATGCTATTTATTAAACTTACTCTGTCAATATCGTTCTCTGGAGTTGTGTACTTTATTTATCAAAGATATCAAATGCAGGCCGGGGATGTAGATCAGTGAATGAGCACTTGCCTAGCATATGAGAAGTCTTGGGTTCCTTCCCCAGCACTGTTTTTTATTGTTTGCTTATTTGGTACCAGGGATTGAGCCCAGGGGTGCTACACCCCCAACCCTTTCTATTTTTTATTTTGAGACAGGGTCTCATGAGTTGCTTAGGGCTTTGCTAATTTTCTGAGGCTGGCTTTGAATTTGTGATCCTCCTGCCTCAGTCTCCCAAGTCGCTGGGATTACAGATGTGCACCACCACGCCAAGCTCCTAGCACTGTTTTTTTTTTTTTTTTTTTTTTTAAAAAAAATCAAATGCAGCCAGGTTCAGGGCACACATGTATAATCCCAGCAACTTTGAGAGGACGAGGCAAGATTTGCGGCCAGCCTCAGCAACTTAGTAAGGCCCTAAGTAACTCATGAGACCTTGTCTCAAAATAAAAAACAAAAAGAACTAGGAATATAGCTCAGGGTAATGTGTCCCTGGGTTCAATCCTCCCCAACCCCCCCCCCCCAAAAAAAAAGATCAAATACAAACCAGGGAGAAATTACATATTCAGAAAATTACAGAAACACTTTTCAAATACAATGTGTATACCTACATAGACACTCATCTTCAAGCACACATGTGCCTGTAGGAAATAAAAGTGCATTTTTCTTGCAAATTACTGGAACATTTAAAGTTCAGAGTTGATTGACACATGCTTTCACTTAATGAAGGTAATTACAAAGAATAACAACTCCAAACAGACCTGTTCAGTATAACAATCTCGTCCTTACATTGAGAGCTGTCAGATACACAGCTTTGCCACCAGTCATGTGTAAGCACATTTGTAAGACAAGAAACAGATTAATAAGTATCAACACTTTCCTCTAAACACTTGTTGAAAAGAATAAAAGCTGCTGGCACTGAAGGAAATGATCCCACAGTGGAAGCTTTCTCTATCTAGACTCCAAAAAAATAACCATGCAAGACTTGCAGAAAGGACCAAAGTGCACACCAGAGCCCTTGGGATGGCCACTCTCTCCAAGGAAGACAAAGTTGTATGAATCTCCTTCTACTTGTGCTGTTTTGCCTGATATATCGAGCATGGTCACTGCTGTGACTAAAAACCTTTACAGAACCCTTTGGGTAACAAAGAGAAACCAAAGAGAGTTGGTTTCTCCTCCGGGGAAAGTTGATGCTTGCTGATAACCTGTATCTGATAAAGACTAGTCTAGCTCAAACTCATGTGGTTTTGGGGTGATTGACCATGTGTTTAGATTTAGATTGTTTCCCGGACCTCATTTGGGAAGCATGAATACATATGGAAAAGATCTGTGATTACAATTACGTTGCAGGTGGGTTTAGTCCTGACTTCAAACATCAGGATTATAAGGGAGGTTTCCTCCATATTTAGTTTTATCCTGCTGGACATGTTGGGTAAATGAAGATTATGCCTGAAGTACCCAAGAGTGGATTTTCCATTTGACTTTTTACTACCAAGTATAAACAGCAGGTAAGGTGGAATGGGTGGGTGAAGAGCATTGAAACAATCAAATTGTATATAACATGAACTTTGTTACCATGTCATAATTGTGGGGTCTTTTATTCTAAAGCTGGGTAGGATTTAGGGTCATGTTTTTTATAGCAAGGGGGCATAGAATTATAGCCAGTCAGTTATATGATCTCAGTTCAGTCATTAATGTAACATGACTGTGTTTGCTTTTGTGTGACACAAGGCATTATGAGACCCCACTGACATGTCAGATAATGGCAAAATAAATAAATAGTAGGGGTTTAAGACAAAAGCTCTTCAGTCACGTGACTTTCAGTGATATGCAGTTTATATTTTTAAAAATGAAGAAAAAATTTTATGGCTTGTTCAGAAGTAGGAAAAATGTAAATTTAAAAGTTAACTTTCTCCATGGAACATACTCTTCTGTAATCTAGTTTTCTTGAGGGAGTAGGCTTATGGTCCCCCAATGCCACTCAGAAAAATGACCTGCTAGTTTTGTACAGGGGAGCCTCAGGCATGAGCAGAAGCCTATCCTGTTAACTGACGTGCATCTGAAACAAGAGTTTCTTTGAAATGTTCAGATTTCTTAATTTTGTTCATCTCTCTAAAACTTAGTCTCTCTGAAACATACTTTAAGTCTATTCAAATGGTCATTGCACTATTACCATTATTTACATGGATAATACTGATTAAGACATATTTAGATGAAGCGAAAATAATACTAAATAGCTGGACGTGGTGCTGCTCTGGTGTAATCCCAGTCACCTGGGAAGCTGTGGCAGGAAGATCACATGTTCCAGGCCAGCTTTGGTAATCTAGAGAGACCCGGTCTCAAAATAAAATAAAAAGAATTGGGGATTCAAATAACCCAATCAATAAATGGGCAAAGGAACTGAACAGACACTTCACCGAAGAAGAAATACAACTGATCAACAAATATATGGAAAAATGTTCAACATTTTTAGCAATTAAAGAAATGAAAATCAAAACTATACTGAGATTTCATCTCACTCCAGTCAGAATAGCAATTATCAAGAATACAAGCAACAATAAATTTTGGCGAGGATGTGGGGAAAACGTACACTCATACATTGCTGGTGGGACTGCAAATTGGTGTAGCCACTCTGGAAAGCAGTATGGAGATCCTCAGAAAATTTGGAATGGAACCAGCATTTGACCCAGCTATCCCATTCCTTGATTTATATCCAAAAGACTTAAAATCAGCATACTACAGTGACACAGCCACATCAATGTTTATAGCAACTCAACTCAAAATAGCTAAACTATGGAACCAACCTAGGTGCCCTTCAACAGATGAATGGATAAAGAAAATGTGATATATGTATACAATGGACTATTACTTAGCTTTAAAGAAGAATAAAATTATCGCATTTGCCCGTAAATGGGTGGAGCTAGAGAATACCATGCTAAGTGAAAAAAGCCAATCCTAAAGAATCAAAGACTGAATGTTTTCTCTGATATGTGGATGCTAAATCATAATAAGGGGGGATACTAGGGAAGACTATAAGTACTTTGGATTTGACAGACGGAAGTGAAGGGAGGGGAGGGGGAACGGCGGTAGGAAGGATAGTAGAATGAATCAGATATTATTACCCTATGTGCATATATGATTACACAACCGGTATAATTCTACATCATGTACAACCAGAAGAATGAGAAACTATACTCCACTTATGTATGATGTGTCAAAATGCATTCTACAGTAATGTATAACTAATTTGAAAACAACAACAAAAAGGACTGGGGATGTAGCTCAGTGGTAGAGCACCCCTGGGTTCAATCCCCAGTGCTAAAGTAACAATAAGTCATCCCATTCTGCTTCTGACTTCGAAGTTATGACTTTCTCAGAATGAACCTTTTCAGGATACAGCTTTTGAAATTATGCTGACCAAGGCGGTCAGCTGATCTGAAAGGCCTGTTTTCATATGTCAGAATTGTAGATTCACAGAGCACAAGAGCTAGAGGAGACCTTACAGATTATGAGCTGACACCTGCCTGCTCCTTAAAAAAAAAAAACAAGTGTATTGATCTACTGTCACAGGAAGAACCCAGCATAAGTTCTCAGAAGAGTTGGACCCAAGTTCTACTTTTTGCTTGTTGCTTGTCGTTTATCAACTTCTGTGAGCGTCAGTTTGCTCACATATAAAATGGTAATAGGTCTATTTGCTCAGCCAATATGATAAACGTGTCATGAATTGCTAGTGTCTTTAGTGACATTGAAACCACACCCACACATGGCACCTTGGGGTGTTTGGAACTCTGCTTGGGAATGCCTTGGACTTCTCCCTCTGTCAATGTCATTATTCTGGAGGGAATGGAAGACCCTTCTGAAAGAGTTGGAAAAGAACACATGCCACCGAATGCAGGTGCCTGCGCGTGCTGAAGGTGATCTGGGTGCGAACTGTGGTGTGATAGGTCACCTTATTACATGTGGGAATGACGCAACAATGCTGCGATGGATGAGTTAATTCAAAGTCACACTTGCAAATCACGCTATACGTGGGAGCCTCCAAAAGTGTGTGTGTGGTCCATCCGTCAGTCACCTTATAAAGCATTTTATAAAAAGAAACAAGAAGCTGGGTGTGGGGGCACACACCTGTAATCCCAGCAGCTCAGGGGGCTGAAGCAGGGGGACCCCAAGTTCAAGGCCAGCCTCAGCAACTTAGCAAGGCCCTAGGCAACTTAGCGAGATCCTGTCTCAAAATAAAATATAAAAAGGGTTGAGGATGTGGCTCAGTGGTTAAGTGCCCCCGGGTTCAATCAAAGAAAGAGAGAGAGAGAAAGGAAAGAAAGGTGGAAGAAGGAAGGAGGGAAGGAGGGAAGGAAGGAGGGAAGGAAGGAGGGAAGGAAGGAAGGAAGGAGGGAAGGAAGGAGGGAAGGAAGGAGGGAAGGAAGGAAGGAAGGAAGGAAGGAAGGAAGGAAGGAAGGAAGGAAGGAAGGAAGGAAGGAAGGAAGGAAGGAAGGAAGGAAAGGAGGGAGGGAGGGAGGGAGGGAGGGAGGGAGGGAGGAAGGAAAGAAAGAAGGAAAGAAAAGAAACAAGATTCCCCACTGAGGATGCACTTGGCTTTGCGACTTGCCTGGCTGGCTTGCTCTCTCCGTAGTTAGAGCACAATTGCCCGCTTCGCTCCTCGAGGGCAGGGGAGGCGGACTGCTAAAGCGATACTTGGAACCACAATACATTTGTGCATCTGACTGGATTCTCAGAGCCAGTTGCTTCTATGGCATCTCAGCCTCTGAGCAAATAATTTATAGAAATTCCACAAGAAAGGAGATGCTTTAAAGGCTGCCTGGAAGCATGATGGGGCCGCAAGAGTGAAAAGGCACAGCTGTGACAGCTGGGAGCAGGAGCTGCCACTGATCTGTCTCCCTGCCTATCACAACACTATTAATCAATCCCAATCCCAGCAGGGCCCAACCAACCTCACTCCACTTCTCAGAACCTGCCTGGCAGCCTGGACTCTCCTTAAAACCCCGCCCCGAGAAGGACATCTCCTGGGTGCATTACAGAATTTGTTTTATTAAAGATATTAATAAATATCTTTATTAATATAAAGATATTAATAATATTTGTTATTAATTTAACAAAAGAAGGGGACATTTAAGGAAAGAAGAATACCGCAGGAGCAGACCTTCCCTAAATCTCCATCACAACAACTCCTCTACTGCTTTGTAAGGCATTCGAATGAGGATTTTGCACTTGAAACTTACTGTTGTTCAATGAGGCTTACTACTAGTTGCCCCTAATATTTGCCAAGTTGATCTTGACCACAGTGGGGATATATACATATATTTTCATATGTATATATACATATATTTTCTAGGTTAAAAAAGTACTCAATCAAGCACAGTAGAGAACACCTGAAATTCCAGCTACTCTGGAGCTAGAGGCAAGGCAGGAAGATTGCAATTTCCAGGCCAGCCTGGGCAACTTAGCAAGACCCCATTTTAAAAGGTTTGGAAGGTAGCTCAGTGAGAGAGTGCTTGCCTAGCATATACAAGGCCCTGGGTTTAATCCCCAGTACTGAAAAAAAATCATAAAATCCGTAGCTATTGAAGTTCATTGCCTACAACATCACACCGTAGTTATGCAGCTGAGGAGGGAAATGTGCTGATAGAAGATCCACTAAGCAATAGCCCACACAGCATTAGTGATAATAGGTACCGTTTATGGAGTACATACGATGTGTCAGGCACTTAAAAAAGAAAAAAGAAAAAATCAGCTAATTTGATCCATGCAATCAGTCAAAAAAGTATTATTATTATTTCTATGAATAGATGACATTTTGTAGCATGTTTATTATAAAATGTAAGTTCAAGTTTCTGAAAGTATACAATTTGACTCAAGGCTTGAGCTCACAATTACAAATGCGTAAGTCTCTGGGGGTAGAAACAAAAGTAATTTTATCTGACTTTTATTTATGTGTAATTGAATCAATCAGTCCCTTTTCCTAGCAGGGTAACAGGAAAGGAGGCAATGCTGACTTGAAGAAAGGAAGAAATACCTATTTCAGCCCCAAAATTCCCATCCACAAGCCTGGCCTGAGGCAAGGTGACAGTGATTCACATATGAATTCATCTCCCAGAGGAAGGACATCCTCCAAAAGTTTAGAATATTGCAAACCATTTAATGTGTTGCTCAGATAATTCTAAGTTTAATGTTAACCATGAAATAATTGTCACAAGTGAGCACTTTGTCTAAAGACAAATCAGTTGCTATTTTAACAAAACCCACATCTTCTCCAAAGGTCACAGAAGGATGGGGCTTGCTTTATTTACATTTTGTATATAATGTAGCTTCTTCTGGGTAGTAGGTAAATAATCAAGTATCACACACAAACCTGCATGATTTTGAGCCGTTAGAAGAGGAAAAAGAAATTTCTAGAAAAAAATAAATCTTAGTCTACACTGCCTCCATATTTCACAGAGATAATGAGAACCATTTTTTTTAAACATAGGATCAAAAATCACCATGATGGACTAAAAAAGTCTTTTGACCTCATCTTGCACTTTGGGGTAGCTTTTAGTGCCATACTGATGGTCCTGAAGAGAGATCATTAGCTAGTAATTTGTAATTAAAACCTCACAAAATAACATAGTTCAACAAACTTAAAATGCTATGGTAAGATACCTCATAATTTTGTGTACCACTTAGAGCAAAACCTGACCCTTCCACTGGGTGTCTCATCATTCCATTGATCCATTCTGACTCCAGGTATGTAAAAATGTTAAGACCCACACACCTGAGAACCAATAAAATATAGTCTACAACTTATAACCCAAACAATGGGATCTGTCTCCTGTCTTTCTAGTCCTTGGATGACAGACACATGTGACTCCTCACCTGTCAACAGCTTTCTGGTTGTGTCCAGCCTCCCCCCACCCCCAGTTTTAATTTCTCTGCACATAATCCACCCATGTGAGCACATTATGGCGACCTTCTTAAAGAATCTCTGTGCTGTGGCCCAGCCTCTCTCTGTCTACAACTATCCTTCTCCAACCAGGGGAAGAGCCCTCCAGGAGTGTGTGGGGAGGTCCTCAAAACCACAGGATGAATACAGCATGGTTTCCTGAGGCATTAATTTTGTGCAATGGTAAGCAATTTGTGACATCTGTTGTTTTTACTAAAACAAACATTACAGACAGAATGATAAATTGCACTAATTTTCATGATAAAACCATTCATAGAAATAGCATAGTTCCAGGGTTTCACTCCACTGTCCTGGGTAACAGTTCCAGATGTGCTGGCCTTCAGGATTCGCCTGTTATCTAAAAGACCCCACCACGTTTTCGGTTTTACCTCTCTCTCTCTCTATTTCTGAATGCAAATTCTTTTCCTGCTAAGGTGTCTTCTCATCATTTCCCCCCATTACCCAACTTTGCTTTGTTGCTCATCAACTTCAACATCTGCTTTTCCTTCTCTCTGCTTTCCAAACCTGATCTCACCCTCGAGACCAGTTCAAGTCCCACCTAAGAGCTGCCCACCCGACCACGGGAGCCCAGTTTTTCTCACCTTATCTGAATGCACTTAGTGAAATGCCATTGGCAGAGATTGACAGACTACAACCTGCAACTGAATGCTGCCTTCTGCCAGCTGGTGGCCCACCGAGTGGAATAGCCACCACTGAGACCAAGCGGCCTGCAAAGCCTAACTTATTTACTATCTGACCCTTTACAGAAAGTTTGCCAATACCTAGCCTAGCACAAATTTCCAGCACTAAGATTCTATTATCCTTTTATATGTTGCCTTGTAAATTAATTTTTTTATAGATTGCATTGCATTTCTCAAATGAGACTGCAAGCTCTTTTTAGGCAAGGGCTGTCCTATTTATTCATCCAGCCTCCTTCAGAAACTTAGGACAATTCTACTCTTGACCAATGTGCTCCATGGCCTCATCTGGTCCATTATAAAATGATGCATCACCCAGGGAAAACTTTAATGAAATATTAAATAAGCATGCTTTTCTAATGATAATGTAACTGATCAGCACATGGTATGTGTGCCAATCAATCAATACTCAAATGCTTACTTATTATCTATTCTGCACTGTGTCCTAGACAATGAGAGAGCAATCACATAGGAAAAACCTAAGCTCCCTGTGCCCTCATGGACTTGGCCATCTCATTGAGATGAGAGCCATACTGTGAAAGAGAAACCAACAGAAAACATGCCGAGGTGAGCCAGTGTTGTGATGCCTAATACTCCAGAGAAAGGAGAAGCTGGTGCAGACTAAGGGAGAGGGAGCATTCAGCCCCTGTTCAGTGAACACATGCTATGAATCCATGAAAGGAAGACTGGGCAATACGATCTGGTGAGTGGCATGTAAGAATTCTATAACATGGTTTCTATACTGCCAGAGACCTGTAATCACTGTGCTTGGTGCTCCAAGCTAAATTCTTGGGTGGGGCAAAGGGGAACAAACTAGGGATAGTTCACAATTATAATTTATATTTACATTGATTCAAATTTCTATAGCTTATTTCTCTATAGAAGTAAAAAGAATTTGAAGCACCCTAAAACAAATGTATGCCTTAAGCATTAAAAAAATACTTATTCAGTGCCTATGCTGTAGTGAACCCCCAAGTTCATATGCTGAAATTTTAACTGTCCCTGACTGGGTGATGATACTAGGAGGTGGGAATTTTAGGAGGTGAGTAGGTCATGGGGGTGGAGCACTCATGGATGGGATTCATGCCCTTATGAAAGAGAACTCAGAGAACTAGCTTGCCTCTTCTACTGTGTGAAAACACATCAGGAAGGTCCCATCTTTGAAAGAGGAAACAGGTCTTCACCAGACACCAAATCTGTGAGCTCCTTAATTTGAACTTCCCACACTCTAGAATTATGAGAAATAGATGCTTGTTGTTCAAGCCACTTAGTCTATGGTATTCTGTTAAAGCAGCCTGAATGGACTGAGACCACCTACTTCATGCTTTATCCATCCTCCTAGAAATATAGAAGTAAGACTGACCAGGTCCTGAACTCTTATAATGAGGAGAAACAATCAGTAAGTGAACATGTTCGATACAGGCAGCAAAAGAGTGCTCTGAAGGAAATAAGCATGGCAACCCTGTGAGGGTATTACTGGGTGGGAGGAGGTCAGAGAAAGCCTTTGAGAATATCCACCAAGGCCCAAGGGTGCAGGGGAGCCAAGCAAAGAGCTGAAAGGGAAGTCGAAGAGCAGGCGGAGCTGCCCCAGAGGCCTGAAGCAATTCTCCATTGGGCAGAGTTTGTTGCACGCTAGTCCCAATAGAGTGAATGATGAGACATGAAGCTAGTGGTCACAGGCCAGACCATGGAAATCCCCGCAGGACTTTGTTAGAGCTTCAACTTTGATTCTATGTGCAAAAGACATGGCAGTGAAATTGAAGGAAAATTAGATAATCTGGGAAGAGAATATCCAGAGTTGACAGATCTGCTAGCTCTAAGGGCTAACGGATACAATAATTGAGTTTTGGGTTTGCTCTGGGACTTCCTAACAACCAGAGTCACGAAGGGTTATGTCTGGATATTTGAAAGGACAGTACAGCAGTTACTTGGGGAAACCAGCTTTGTCCTGGTGCTTTATTTTACAAGAAATATAACCTAGAGTTTTATACATGGGACCTTGAGAAGTATGACGATCCATTTTCTAGAAGGAAGTTTTTCACATATCAGGACTGATTGTACATGAAGACAAGCACATGGAATGTTTTCCCATTTCAGTGTCTCAGTGGCTGAAACATAACTGGGTAAATGCTGGGCTCTTTCTTTGGCCTTTGTACCTGGGCCTCTAGTGTTCAGATATGATTCAGAAATGTCTATAGCCTTATCTTAATTTTTAATTGCATATAAATCAGTTGTAGAAAAAATGTGAAAAAGGTAACATTTATCCCTATGTCTCTGCCTCCAATAGTGTTCCTGAGAGGCTAAGAGAGCCCTGATAGGCCCTTCGGGTCCTCATTTCTACCTGGTGGTCAGAGCTCTAAGGACCTGACCTCAGTGACCACTGATCAGCGACCAGAGGGCTCAAGCCTGCCTTTGAAACCCGACAGGTTTATGACATGCAGCTGTGTGACTTGTTCTAAAAACTTCCATTTCCTCATCTAGCAGGACACAGGTCAAGTGCCTGGCACTGGGAAGATGCCTCCCCTTCCTGCTAGGAGTTAGGAAATGACTGCCAAGGAGTTAAAATGCTATTATTTCAAAAAGGCCTCTTAAGAAATGCAGTTGATCTTTTTGATTTTTAAAACTTACCTAAATAGTATGTCATACTTGAAAACATTTCTATCAATATTGAAACATAAAATGAAAAACAAAAATCTTCCCTCAGTTTCTTCTTGGTCTTCCATTCTGCAACATACAAAGGAATTATAATGAAATATCTTTGCTGTTAACACAGTAAGACTTGTGCAGGCTGATAAGCAGCTTTCCAAACTTTTCCTAAAATACTTGTGAGTGTACTTTTTGCTGTCTATATTAATATTGTTCTCTAGTGCTCTCTCCTATTGGCTAGCAGTCATGGTTTTCTCTGTGCATACAGACCCACCTCATTTATTATTGTCCAAGTGTATTCATTTACCCATGCATTCATTCAACAAATATTTTTTAAGTGCCTGTGCTATATATTGAGATTGTCTATTCCCCTTTTTAAGTATTTTAATAATAAGTAACTAATACATGCATGTGCCTACATACTTGGGTGTGATTATTTCTAGAGAAGGGATTCCTAAAAGTGGAATTTGTGGGTTTAAATGTCCTGGCATTTTACATTTTAATGGGTACTGACAAATTGCCCTCCAAAAAGGAGAGATCAGCTCATCCTCAGTAGCAGTTTATGACATCACCGGTTTCCCAGTCCAGAGGGCAAAAAAGGTTATCTATTCTAATTTGCCTTTCTCTGGTCACTAGTCAAGGCCACTTTTTTCTATATGCTCATTAGCCAATTCTGTGAATTCTATGACTTCCTTTGCCCTTGAACTATTCTCTGTGGGGAGTTTTAAAGGGTCCCTAATCAAATTCATTGCACATTGGTTCAGAGGTATTTAGCATCTCCACAGGACACAGGTAGGCAACTGCGCACGCCTAAGGTGCCTGGCCTAAGCTACACCACTAGGTGTCCAAAAAGCAGGGAGTCATTTCTACTGATTCTCTTGGGTCACAAATCATCTGAAGATATTTCAAAGTTCCACCCAGTCCAAATTGATGGCTCCACAATTTTGGAGTCAAAGGGTGGAAATAGAAGGATTTGGTCTTTGCCTGCTCCAGCGTCTTCCTGGGAATCCCATCAAGCACCATCAGTATTCCAATGACAACTCCTAGTTTTTGGGTCTTCTTAGTTGGTCTTCTCTGACCACCCTGTTGGAACAGCCCCACTCTCCCTGGCACTCTGGATGCCTGCACTGCTTTATTTTTCCTTATGGCACTTTCCACCATGGGCAGCCATTCATTTCCTTGTTTCCTTGTTTATTTGTCCCTTTCATTACAATACAAACCCAGTGAAAATGTGTCCTTTCAGGGAATAGAACTCTACAGTCATAAAAGAGCATCTGTGTTTGTTGACTCATTTAGTCTTTCCAAAAACCTTGTGATGTCAATATTATAATTACTATTTCTACACAAGTGGCAAAGGAGTCTCAAAGAAATGAAGGGCCATGCTCAAGGTTGGTTAGCTGTGGAGGGCCTGAGGCTCTCTGCTGGGAGGACGATGCTTCTAAAGATAACACTGAAGCTCCTTCTGACCCAGCTTGTAGTTAATAGAAATGCAGCTATTTCCAAAATAGCCATGAGATGGGTCTAAAGTTAGTGCTATGTTTATTAATACTTTTGCGACTTCATGTACCTACATACCTAATTCTGCATATTTATCTACTTCCCTGAAATGAGGACCGAAGAGTTCAGTCTGTACAAGAAAAGTTGGGGACATTCGGTCCATTGTTGATATCTGCCTTGCTAAATTAGAGGCTAGAGAGAAGTTTCTTTTTTTGAGACATGGTTTCCAAAGCAATTAGTAGTTTGTAGGCATTCAAGAAATATGTGTACAAATAATTGAATTTCCAGTGGAACTGACTGCTGCAATTAAAAATCTTAATTCCTAAACAGCAGAGGGTCCCCCAGCTATGCTGAAATTTCACAGCAGTAGTCAACCTTGACCACATATTGGAATCACCTGTGAGGAACTTCAGAGAATATTGATTCCTGGACCCCACACCCAGAAATTCTGACTTAATGAGTCTGGGGTGAGGCCTGGCAGTAGGGAGTTTTAAAATCTCCGCTGGTGATTACGAAGTACAACTTGGAGTGAGAAACACTGACTTAGTTTCCTCAAATGAAGAGTTGAAATAATAGGTACAAAAAAAGACTTCCTGGGCTGGGGAAGCTCAGTTGGTAGAGTGCTCGCCTTGTAAGCACAAGGCCCTGGGGTCAATCCCAAGCACCGCCAAAAAAAAAAAAAAAGACTTCCTGAATAGCATCCTTCAGAGGGGCAACCACCTAGATGAAGAATTCCTTGGAATAAAATGAGATAGGATCTTGCCAGTGGGAACCATTATGAATGGCAGTCCCCGAAAATGAAAGGATTGCAAATCTGGGAACTTGAATTCCGAGTCATTTGCGAACAAGGGGACACCGTTTTTTGGTTTTTTGGAACAAGATCTACAAACTCTGTGAAGCGCCAGGTGGTAAGGATTTCAGGTTTGCAAGCTTTGTGTTCCCCGTGGCCACATTCAGCTCTGCAGTTGTGATGTAAAAGCAATCATAGACACCATGTAAGTGAATAAGTGTAGCTGTGTTCCAATAAAACTTTATTTAAGGACATTAACATTTGAATGTCACATCATGAAATATTGTCCTCTCAATATTTTCAGTCATTTAAAAATGTAGAAAACATTCTTGGCCTTTGGGCTGTGCAAAATGAACAGTGGGCCAGATTTGTTCTGCAGGCCATTGTTTACTAACCCCTGATGTAGAAGAATGTATTAAGAAACAAGTAGAGGAACCAAGAGCTATTAATAAATACATTGATAGAGCAAAAGGCAAATTTGAGTACAAGTGATTTAATTCATCCCACACTCGATACTTCCCATTTTTGCCCTCCCAGGAAGCTCAAAGTGGAATAACTTCCCAAACCGCCAGCATACTTGTGATTCCAGGGTGCTTCCGGGTGGAGCTGGCTTGTCTTTTCGCTCCTTTCCTACTACAGAAATTACAAGCTACAGGAGACGGGCAGTAGGTCAGGACCAGGATGGATCTAACAAGAACTTAATAACTCAATCACAAAACTTGTGGCTGCCCTATGTGGAGGCTGCTTTTACTGTCCTTTGAGTCATAAAAAATACCAGCTCCCCGTTCTCAAGTGAGCGGTTTATAGGCATTGATTTACACAAACACAGGTCTATTAAATATGAGTCCAAAAGATTTGGGGGAATTCAGAGATATGAAAACTGGAGGTGGAGGCGAAGTGGATCTCCCACTGAGAGGAAGGAGGGCCTCTTGTCTGTGCAAATGAAGCTGCCCGGGTCTTCAGCAATGGAGGGGCAACTTTTCCTAAAAAGCAGGAATGCGGATGAGGAGAAAGACACTGATATAAAATGAAATGCGTCCCTGCTTCCTGAGCACATCTCACCTAGTTATTGAATGTATCAGTGCACCCAGCCATGCTCATACATCATGCACAATATTCCGCAATAAGAAAAACACTGAAATTCAAAATAGGGCTGGGATTGTGGCTCAGTGATAGAGCGCTTGCCCCTCATGCCTGAGGCACTGGGTTCAATTCTTAGCACCACATAAATTAATTAAATAAAGGTATTGTTGTTCAAATCCCCAGCACCGCAAAATAAATAAATAAGGTGTTGTATCAATATACAACTAAAATTTTTAAAAAATTTTTTAATGCAAAATAAAATTCCACTCAATTCCCCCCCACACACACACTCACCAAATTACAAGAGAGATCTGGTTTAGGTGGACAAAAAAGAGAAAGAGAGAATATATTTGACAATGTTTTTTTTCTCATCTTTGGAGAAGAGAAGATAAATGAGAAAGTGGTGAATAAATGAGAAAGAGACGTGGAAGGAGAAAGACTGGCAGGTTGGCATTTGGTCAGAAGATCCCCTTACAACACCCGGCAGCCCTCTGGGAACCTGCAGGGGTAGCCCTCAGCGATAGCACAAAGCTACTTCTGTTCCCAGAGCCCTCAAGCAGCCAGCAAGGTCTGCCACCGCACGTGTCGTAAATGTGTTTTATGGGTCATGCTACTTGCTGCAGCCTCATCGTGCCCAGGCTGTTACCCTCTCCTAATAGTACAGAACAAAGACCAATGTCCGACCAGAGCGCCGGGTGAAATTACCCACCTGACCCTCACCTCTCTGATGGGCTTCGCTTTCAGAAGCGTGCCCAATCCTATAGGTCTCACTGAGAGCCCATCTTTGTAGCGACATTAATGCTTTTCCCCAGTCTCACAGGGGAATTTTCCAATTCCACACACAAAAATAAAACCCACAAACCTGACAGCCGTCAGGGGAGGCTCCAGAACTATTGCTGAAACACGGAAAGCTGCTTCTCATTAAAGCTGAGATTTAGTGCAAAAATTGGGAGTGGGAAACTTGCGAGAGGGCAGGTGTTGAAAGCTCCGTCGGGTTTATTTCTACCTGAGACCAAGCAGAAGATTGGCCCTCTGCAGTGGGAGGGCCAGGAGAGGCCAGGCACTCTCCCTGCTGACTTAGCGACTGGCACCCATTTGTCACCACCCACTTGCACCTGTCCTGCCTGCAGCCCAGGTCTACCGATGACGGCTGATGGCATTCGCTTTGTCCCTCAGGCATGCTCTTGGAGCAGGTTTTTGATATCCTGTTACTTGCCTCACTATGCCCAGGTCATTGCCCTCTCCTGATAGCACAGAACAAAGACCAATGTCCTTGTGCTACTGTGTGCTGACTGTCCAAGGGGACAACAGCTTTGTCAGGGCAGCAGCCCTGTCTTGCCTCCAGTTTCGATTTCAATTATTTAAATGTTCTTAACTATGTTGATTTCTTTCATTTTCTTTTTCTTTCTTGTGGTATGGAGGACGGAACCCTGGGTTTTACCATGCTAGGCAAGGGTTCGTCTACCACCGAGCCACATCCCAGTTCTTTTTTTTTTTTTTTTTTTTTTTTTTTCGGTACTGGGAACTGAACCCAGGGGAACTTTACGACTGAGCTACATCCTCTGCTCTTCGCAATTTTTTATTTCAAGACAGGGTCTTGTTAAGTTGCTCAGGGCCTTAATAAGTTGTTGAGGCTGGCCTTGAACTTGTGATCCTTCTGTCTCAGCCTCCCCAGTTGCTGGGATTACAGCGCCATGCCCTGATGATTAAGTTACTTTCTCAAGAACATGATTAGGTATTTTACCTTTACATGATTTTATATAAATAAGTGAATAAATCAGGGAAACAGCCCTTTTTGGATCATGTGATCTAGATCATTCTTCATCTGACAAATCATTCTCTAGTGCCCACTGAGTATCAGACAGCACTTTTGGAAGTAATGAATAAAAAAGTCACCTCCATCACTGCCCTAATGGAGGTTACAGCTTGGGCAGGGAGACATCCAACCAACATTACAAATAAACCATTACAAGCCCAGCCACTTTTCACAAAGGTTGGAAGGGCACAAGTGTATTTAAGAATCTGAGAGATCAATGTCCCTGCAGCAGGGGAAAGGACAGTGGTTGGCCCAGCTGAAAGTGGAGAAGAGAAGGGGGCACCACAGCATGTAGGCAACCTGTTCTGGCCCTTGTTAGGTCCGGGTTTCTTAGGAGGAATGGGAAGCCACGGAAGGCATTAACCTGAGCACAGTCACTGGGAGAGTTTACTCACAGGCCCTGCCAAGCAGTCCCTGGGAAAAACAAGTACCCTACAACCCAACAGTGGGAAGTCTTCAGTTCCATTATTCTTTTCTTCCTTTAGTCCATGGGTGGAGGTTTCTAAAGATTCCTTGGTGAATATGGAAATTCATTGTATTTAGGAGAGGAATGGGAGAGTATTAAATAAGAACTTAATGAGGATTGTCTCTTAAAAGTAAATACCTGTTAAGGAAAATGTGATTATAAGGGCAAATCTTACCATTTAAAAGGGAAATATCACATGACTTATTTTTTAACAAGGTATTTTTAAAAGTTGGATTTGGGGTCAGATAAACCTAACTTCAAATCCTAAATCTACTGTTTACTGGCTCTGTAACCTTGGACAATTACTTAGCCTCTCTTTGCCTCTGTTTCCTTGCCTATAAAGTAACAATAATAACAATATATTTCATACCTGGCTGGAGAGAGGAGTAGATGAACTAATACATGTAGAGCCCTTAGGACAGCTTTGACACACAGTGACATCTCAGAATGTGATAGCTTCTGCAATCATCATCATTATTATTAGTGAAGTTGTTTTTAAGGCATCATCATAATCCTTGTCAATTGAATTGACACTCAGTATTTAGTTCTCTGAAAAAAACATAGATATGAGTTAAATTTAAAACAACCAACCAGGTGCAGTGGCGCATGCCTGTAATCCCAGAGACTCTGGAGGCTGAGGCAGGAGGATTGCAAGTTCAAACCAGCCTCAGCAACTTCATGAAACCCTGCCTCAAAATAAAAAGTAAAAAGGGCTCAGCGTTTAAGCCCCATGGAGTTCAATCTCTGGTACAAAAACAAAAAACAAACAACAAAAAAAACTAAACTAAACAACCAACTTAACAGTACTGGTTTTGGTTCTAGGATGCACAGTCTCATGATCACCTCAGGATAAAAACTGCCCAAAATGTGCCATTAGCTTTCAATGTCTCTGAATGACTGTCTCATTGTCTCATTTCTTTTTCAACCAGGAAAAAATGAGAATTCATATCAGCAGCCTCAACCAAGTCCAGCTCTCGAAGGCACATGGAAAACCGGGAATAGAAACCAAGCTCAAAAAGCACTCGGAAAATGACTCAGAAAACCTTACTAGTCTCAAGTGTGTGCAGTGTTCACAAAATATAATAACTGCATTATTTCTGTTAGCCTCTAGGTATAAGAAATGGATATAAAATGTCACAGGAGAACATTTTGAGAGTGTTTAGAGATATTTCTTTTCAAAGTATTAAGAACAAAAAAAAAAAAAATGATATTTTTATACTGCACCGTCCATCTCTCTTTAGTTCTGCAGTTAGGACTTGAAGTTGAAGAGCAAATAGAACTATTAAGGGCCAGAGTGGGTCACCATATTCCTGTGAGGCACTGCCATCTAGTGGCCAATATGAACATTACCATGATTACTATATTTCCCTTTGTCCCTCAAATTCTAGATTTCCTTTGGTAGACCTATGAGTTTCCTTTCGCCAGTACGACCTCTGATTATACTGACCATAGTCTGTGGGCTCACAAATGAATTCTTTTGTTTTCTCAGTGTGAGAAATACCAGTGGGCCCAAATGGAACTATAAACCAGTTGGATTGATTAAGTATTTTTAATATTTGGATAAATGATATTACAGCAGAAAATCCAGTCATTTAATTTGTAAACAATGGTGATAGAAGCACGAATTCACTATTTTGAGATTTGGGGGGAAAACACATATTGTGTGAATTCTATGTCTCTACAGTAATGGCAGTCAACATTGAGGAAGTGAGATGGGATGTAATTGAACATCTATTACATATAAATAAAGCACCGTGGGGCTTCACACATTGGCTGACACAGTCCTCACAATGGCACTGAAAGCTCTACTTATCCCCACATAACAGCTAATGCAGCTGAAACTCACACATTCATCAGTGAGCTTTCTAAACCAAGACTGCCTTCTCCTGAAGGCAGACATTCCTGCAATGCTGGAGACTACTGTCTTAGCTGTGGCTAGTCCAGCACATAATAGCTCTCCAATAAGCATTCAGGACTGATAAACACTTGAATAAATGAAAGAGTGGATGATGAGATGAATGAGCAGAGCTGCCAACCCTAACCAGTGCCTGTGTTCCTCTGTTCTTAGGCACACTGCTTGCTAAGATGCATTTCCCAGTTTCCTTTGGAGTTAAGTATGGCCATGGGACAGAATTCTGGCCTTTGGAAGCATTGTGTCCATGCCTGGCCTATTAGAAGTACTACAAGTGATCTTCCTTTCCTTTTCCCATTTTTCCATCTGGAAGGAGAGGACTCCAACAACCTAAAGGAGGGTAGAGCCGTAGGTCGAAGTCTGGATCCCTGAATGACTGCATGGAGCAGAATTGCCCTACTGCACTGGCCTGCATTAGAGTGTGATACAAGTGAGAAATAAAGTTTTATTGTGTGAAGCCGTTCATTGTGGGAGTTATGTATTATAGCAGTCAGTCTACTCATACTAATAAAACTCTATGACATTCCTTTCAATATTATAAAGATAGACTTCTCTGTACAAGAAAGACATCTTGTATTGCTACCACCTTAAAGCCTTGCGCAAGTGAATAAAGTTTAGATTTATAATAAGTTCACACCATCATTGGACATTTTTTTTTTCATTTTGATAAAATGAAAGAGAACTTTAAAGGGAGTTTATTCTCTCCCTCTCCCTTCAAGTTCTCACAGAAACTGAGTTAGCATGAAGAAGAAAGAATTTTTACCCATGCCAAAGTTTCCATTAGTATATAGTTCTGCCTTAAGATGTCATGTTTCATGAAATAAAGTTTAATCTACTCTCCAACATATCTATTTTTAAGATTTCCAGCATCTGATCCTGACTCAGCTAAGTGACTCAGGGTTGACTTTATTGGTGACAGTGACACACCAATCCACAGACTGGAGGGGTAGGCATAAAGCACAATGGTGGCCAGGTTTATACTAATGTGAGTTCTCCACTGCCTGACACAGAGAACACATCAGGTACTAAGGAAACACAGCTTGGCAATACTCTTGGGTATATGCAATATATTTATAATTAAAGCCACTTTGATTCTTTTTAACATACAGGTGCATGTAACTTCTACTTCTGAAATTGCCCACATAATTCTCCAGTAGGTTTTAAGGCATCTACTGATCCCCCCCCCCCCCCGCCCCCAATTGTTCTGACAAGGAAATACATAATAAATACATAATACTCGATATTGGTCATCCAAGAGAGCTAACTGTCTGCTTCTAATTTTTTTTTTTTTTTTTTTTTTTGTGGTGCTGGGAATTGAACCCAGGGCCTTATGTATATGAGGCAAGCACTCTACTAACTGAGCTATCTCCCCAGCCCTGCTTCTAATTTTTTTCTCTGTCATCTAGCAGGAACTTTTAGGGACCTTTTCATGTTGGATCAGAATTAGCAATATACCTGAGAAAAGAAGCAAGAAAATTCATGGAAGACTACTTCCATTCACATGTAGGCTTATGAAGTTCAAATATAATAAGTACAATTTTTAAAACTTTGACATTATATTAATATTTATCTGAAATAATAGTGGAGAATAGTTAGGAAGTTTTAACAAAGAATAATAGAGGACGCTATGCTGTACTAGATTATTAAAATCAATCTAAAGACACATCAATTAAAACAATGTAGTACTGATATGAGAAATAAGTAGACTGGTGGAATATAAAAGATGGTTCTCAGATAAACACTAGAATGTTTTAAAATTAGGAAATTATATTTGCTTTTAAACTATATTTCCTTTTAAAATCACAAATCAATGGAGGAAGAGATAGAATGTGAGACATTGTTGTTATTATTATTATTATTATTATTTGTGTTTTGAAACTGATTCTTGCTATATTGCCAAATTGACCTCAAATTCATGATCCTTCTACTTCAGCCTCCCAAGTAGCTGGGATTATGGGCATGTACCCTGATGCCCAGCTCATAGACAAATACTATTTTTAATGATGGTTAACTATTTGGGGGAAACTTCTCCTTCCTTCTATTATACATCAAAATAAGTCCCAAATGCATAAAGAAATCTAAAACAAAAGCACTAAAAAGAGTAGAAAATGCTCTGGGATATGGTTCAGTGGGAGAACACTTTGTCTAGCACGTTCAAGTCCTTAAGTTTGATCTCCAGCACCACAAAAAAAAAAAAAAAAGATTAATTTTGATCCCATAAATTTTTAATTACTGAATTTCAAAAACAAATAAATAGCTCCAGGCCATGGCAACTCATGCCTGTAATCCCAGTGACTTGGGAGGCTGAGGCAGGAGGACCACAAGTTCAAAGTCCAGCCTCAGCAACTTAGTAAGACCCAAAATAAAAATTAAAAGGGCTGGGGATGTAGCTCAGTGGTAAAGCACCCTGGTTTCAATCCTCAGTACCAAAAATTAAAAATTAAAATAAATGACATTAAAAGGCAAGTTAGAAAATGAAAAGATGTTTGCGTTACAAATCACAAAAGTGGACTCCACAAAAACAAACTAAAATAAAAGCAAACAAAATCCCACTAACGCCTTAATAGAAAAATGTGGAAGAAGCATTTTTTACAAAACAAAAATAGAAATAGTTAACTAACACATGGAAAAAACATATGACTTCCCTTATACATGAAATACTAAGAAGTTAAGACAAAAGTTAGATGTCAATTTTCACCTATAGAATGGCCTAAATTTTTAAAAAATAATAATAGTCCATGTTGGGCTGGGGTTGTAGCTCAGTGGTAGAATATTTGCACTGGGTGTGATCAGCAGCACCACATAAAAAGTAAATAAATAAAAAATAAAGGTATTGTGTCCATCTACAACTAAAAATAATAATAATAGTCAATGTTAGTAAAGTTGTGTTGAGAAGAAGAGTTTCATATTCTGCTGAAGAATAAATTTGTCAATACATATTAAACTTCTTTATAAACCCCATACCCTTGAATATTGTAATCCCACTTCTAAGAGTATATCTTAAAAGAATAATCAGAGATGCAAGTATTAATGTACTTTTTACGTACTGAGTTTTCTATTTGAGATGATTCTTTTTCAAAAATATGTAACTGGTATTTTCAAGAAACTCCTTTCCATTGTTGATGGCATAGTATCCACAGCATGCAAGGGGTATTTTTTTAAAGAGATTTCTTTTAGTGGACAAACTTCATTAAGCCAACCTTTGGAAAACTGGAGGTAGGCGGCAATTTCAAAAATAAATTTCATCCTTTTGGAAGAATTAGGCACGAAAATTAAGAGTCTGCCAATTCAATGGGACTTGATAGGGTAACCAGAACGAAAGCGCATGGGAAGTCTTGCCTCATCTCCCTCCTTCTCTAATAATCCCCTCAACATCAGCTCCGCAGGTATTCATGAGGATCAAACATAGGCAGAAATGGAGGGTCGTATGTTGTGATCAGTACCTTTTTCTGGGAGAAAATAAATGTTTAGTATTCATGATTTTATAAATATAAAAAATGCTAACAGTTTAAGAGAACAAATCATTATCTTTCCTGAGTTGGCGTTCTATAGCATGCAACCCAGTCTGCCACTGAAAAGGAAGTGGCTGGGTTCCATGTGGTCACCTGGGTCACATGGTGCTGAGTGAGACATCTGTGCACAGTGCAGAGAAGGGGACACAGGATCCTGCCTAGGGAAACTTCCACTGTGGCAGGAAGGTGGGAGCCAAGGTGACCAGTAAGTAAATTAGGGAGTGTGTTGCTGTGGTAGGGTGAGTGCTGGAAAAAAGAAAAATAGAGAAGGGTAAGGGAATTGGGGGTGCTTAGTTTCAAAGATGGTGGTCAGGGAAGGCCTCATCAAGAACAAGACTGGTCAGGGCACGGATGTATGGTGGCAGCATGCCTGGAGTGTTTGGACACCTCAAGGAGGCTGGGGAGGTAGATGGGGTGACAACTGTGAGAGTGGTAGGTAGTTAGGAGGTCGGAGAAGGGTCCAGGTAGCAGTAGTATTTTGAATAAGGCAAGGTAGAGAAGAGTGTCCACAGAATGTACTATTTGATTTAAAAGATGGAAACAAAAATAGGTATTTGCTGATATGCATAAATATCTATGCAAGAACATGTAAGAAACTGATAAAACTGGGTAACTGGGATGCAAGTAAGACTTTTATTTTTTTATAAATATTTATATTTGTTTTGTGGTCCTTGGGATTGAACCTAGAGCCTGTGCATGCTAGGCAATCTCTCTACCACTGAGCTACACCCTCACACTTTTTAAAATCTTTTTATTTTTTATTTTGAGACAGGATTTCACTAAATTGTCTGTCTTGGTCTCAAACTTGAGATCCTCCCGCCTCAGTCTGCCAAGTAGCTGGGATTACAGGTAAGCACCACCACACCTGGCCAGGCAGAAGACATTTTATTGTTCACCCTTTGGTGTCTTTTGGTCTTGAACTAGAATGAATGCTTTATCTTTTTAGGAAATAAATAAAATTGTAACTTCTTATCAGGTGACATTTGCAAGTGGGTTTTGGCTAATTTACACAGATGTGGCCCCTCCCTGCAAGGAGCTGGGGGCAGAATCGAGTCTTCATGAGAGGAGAAGCCCAGCGAGAACCCCATTAAGAGGAGCCAGTGATGGGCACTCCCAAGACAGGGTAAGGGTACTACCCTCTAACACTGGGCCTTGCTACCCAGAACCCTCAGCTTGGCTCTGCTCTGCCTCTCACTCTGGGTTCTTGGGTTTTCATGTGTTGTGAATTAATTCAGTTTAATTCAGTTTATTTTCTTTCCGTTCTAACTTGACCTGTGCTAATCTGTACTTCTGAAAGGAATGTAGAGCATGGATTTGTAAGCACAAACCTGACAAGTCGCAGCAGGAATGAGGAGGATAGCGTTGAAGGAAACACTCACCTCAGAGCAGATCCCTGGCCGGCAACTTCACATCTGATGTCACCAGAGTGCAGAGACCAGCGGTCAAGGCACCAAAGCTGCAAGGTTTTGTGAAGGTTCAATGGCCGCCTGCAGAGCATTACTGGGGTGTTGATGTCATTGCTTGTTTCTTGCAGAGTGCTCACAGACAATTGTACTATCTTCTAACCTCAAGAAAAATCTAAATTAACCAATTTTTTTTTTTTTTTTTTTACTCTCTTCCAGTGACAGGGGACGAAGAACCCCATTAGTATGAAAAAAGTTAGTTGAATGATATATTAAAATACATTCAATTTTTAGTTTAAGGTCTGCTGACACTTCATTTTCAGCCAGGTCACCTACCCCTTTCACATGAGCAGTGAAAATTAACATTCTGCAGGCTGACTCTGAAACATGGTACAGCCCAAAGTACCAAAGACCTGTCCATGAACTTCCACATGCAGTCATGTAAATAATAAAAAATACTTAATGACACAGGAAAAGTGTTGATGAAATATAAAATGTTAAATGAGAAAAGCAAGATGTAGCCTGATACCAAACAACTATGTGTGTTGGGGGGCAGGGGAATATATGAAAAAAAAATTGGAAAGAAACTAACATTGTAAAGCGGTTATTATTTATGTTCAGTAAGCATTATTGGTGATATTCATCTTTTTTCTTTAAAAATCCTTTTTTTTTACATTTTTACAAATGAACTATTTTCATAATCATACCCAAAATCTAATCTTTAGAAAGATTTATTTGCATCCAGTAAAGCATGAATTGAAGCCATAAATTTTAGCAACATTTGCAGCAATCCCAGAGGGTTGAAACAAAAATAATCAATTTGCTAGACTGCTGTGCTCCCCTGCTCACCTGTGAAGTAAGGGTCCCTGGGCTTTGAATATTTTGGTGATGAACAGAGTCTCACTGTGGATTTGACCAGCCCCTCGGGTCAGCTGCTTTCCAGAACACAACCTGCCATGTGGAAGGGCGTGGGTGGGTGCCAACGTTCTGGCCAGGAAAGTAGATCCAGTGGCATTTCTGCAACCTGATCCCTCTTGATTGATTCCGAACTGTTGGGCGGGGGCGGGACCATTAAGAGAAGAAAGTTAATGAATAATAAATAGCATATTTACACAGCTCCTGCAGTCCCCAAAGACCTTAAAGTGCCTTGTAAACTAATAGGTAAATTATGTACTGGGGACACATCCTCCACCACTGCAGTGCAGCCTCCTGGGGACAGGGGTAAGTGACAGTTGTTATATAGTACACAGTCCAAATGCACAGGGAGCTCGGAGCTTCCACTTAAGTAACCTTAGCAGAGAAATCCAGATGAAAAGTAACTCATCACTAGACAAGTAAGGGGAAGGCGCAGGCATCCATTCCTAAGCGAATTGGAGTGGAAAGCACAGTATAGTGCTCTTCCAGAAAGAACCAGAATCCTACCCCATCTGCTCTGCCATCTCTGCAGAGACTGTAGTCAAGGAAGGTATCTTCAGGGCTGGGGATGTGACTAAGAGGCAGAGCAGTTGCCTAGCATATGCTAGACCCTGGGCTCATCCCTAGCACCAAAAAAAAAAAAAAAAAAAAAAAAAGTGTCTTATTTATGCATGCATGCAGGGCAGGTAGGTACTAGAGACTGAACTCAGGGGAGCTTTACTTTACCATTGAGCTTCCTCAGTCCTTTTTATTTTGAGACAGGGTCTTACTAAGTTGATGAGGCTGGTCTTGAACTTCAGATCCTCCTGCCTGAACCTCCTGAGTTTCTGGGATTATAGGTGTGTGCCACTGTACCTAGTCAAAGGTGTCTTTGGTCAGCTGACAGAGATTAACCCTTGTTGGGAAAACCACCCAACTTCCCATAGTTTCGTCATCATTAAAATGAGGATGATAATAAAACAGGCCCTAGGCATGCTGTGAAGATTAACTAAAATAAAATTGGGACAATGCCTGTCTGAGGAGGCTGGCCAAGAGAGAAGAGCTCCCTTTTGGACCCATGCATGTATTATAGTTTTGGTGTGAATATGGAATTTTCTTTTTTAAAAGATCATTAAAGGTGAAAAAGGAAAATCCTTGGAGATTGCTTTGAGTCCCTTGAGGTCACTGGATTCTGCACATATTTATTATTCTATGTCAGATTGCCAAAAGACACATCTTACAGAGCAATGCGGGCTGGACTATTGGGTCTCCTCCAGATGTGCTAAAGGCTTTGTTTCAAGCTCTCAGGCCTTACAGTAAACTAGATAACATACATATTGGTTGACCTATTCAAAGGGCAGAAATAATGAAATGGGATAAAGGAAAAACCTTCTAGGAATATTACTTGGAAAGTCCTCATTCTCAAGGGTCTGTCCAGAGAAAGTTCTTCAGGAAAAAGAGCTCATGCCATAAATTTTCCTCAGGGTTGCAAAATATACTATCAACCAGCGATGGAGGTGGGAGGGTAATCATAAACCAATTCTCTAGTCCAAAATAAGAGTGAAGCTATTCTGAATCTTACTGCTAATATTTCCATTAATAACAGCTACCTCCTCCAGAGCACTTGCTGTGTGCTTCGCCTCTTATCCACCTTTGGTAAAATCCTGGCTTCTCAAGTGTGATCCACAGATCAGCAGCATTGCCATCACCCTAGAACTTGTTACAAAAGCATACTCAGGCCTGTCCAGAATGGCAAACGCAAATCTGAATTTAATTTCTTTCCAGATGATCCGTATGCACCCTACAGTGTGAGAAGCACCTATGTGTGGGTCTTATAAAGTAGTCCCCTGGCACTTCTGAAGCTTCAACTTGGGTGACCCTTTTAAAGAACCTGGAATGAGGAGTTTCCAGTAGTCCAGAAGGCACAGTGTTAGTCCCACAGAAGGATACAGAGCTGAAAATGAGCTCAGATCACAGATTCCCTTTCTTCTATCCATGTTCCATTCAAGTCATCCTAACTTGCTTTCCCCTTTGCCCCAGCTGTAGGTGGATAGAGCCTGGAGGGCAGAGACAGGTGGGATGGAGACCTCAGCATCCCCAGCAAGGGGTTTCACTGCCTGCCAGGCTGGTCTTGAAAGGTGGAGCCACTCTGTCCCTTTCTTCTCCCCTCCGGAAGCTGAAGCTCCTTACTTGGCTGCAAGTCCCTCTGCCTCTCAAGATCAGAGCATCATAGCCAAGTAAACATCTGCAGAACTTTCCAGGGTCTCTTCTACCAACTGATCCATGATGTTATCAGCAAGCGAACTCCAGATTGTGCAAAGGAAAACAGATAAAGAGCTCCTAGGAACTTTGGAAGCCACAGGCTTTACTGGGTGCTGCTTTGTTTTGTTTTGTTTTGTTTTTGATTTTGCGTCGGTGGTGGGGGGTTCCTCTGAGAAACAAGAAAGGCCGGAGAGGGGAGGGTGGGGAAGGAACAGGATGACACTGAAAAAGCTTTGGCTTTTTTCCAGACCATGGCACCAACTGATTTACCCTAAATTTTTCACAAAACTTCACAACTTAGAAAAGATCTTTGGTCCTCCAAAAATTACACTCAACTAAAACCCCCTCCTGGATGCATGAGTCTTTTTTCACTTCAGTACGCCACCTGGCCACAACCTCTGCTAGGGACCTAAATTTTGACCCCAAGTCATGACCAGTGAAGAAAATCCTATCATGAGGGGAGGTCACTTAGGGAGATATCTGGGGAGCCGAGGGACCTTCCAATGGCTGGGCGGTCACACCCCATGGGAAACAACCTCTCTTCAAGAGCCAGCATCCAGCTGCCAGGGGACACACCAGCCAAGAAGCTGTCATTTCTGAACTTGGGAAGCCGGAGGTGAGGGCTTTTGAAGAACACCTCAGGAGCACTGAAGTGACTCCAGAGAGAGGAGGACCTTTGACGGGGAAGAGAGAAGCGAGCATTCTGGGCCTCAACAAGACCAGCATGCGGCACCTCTAAACCGGGCCTCATTCACCAGAGCCCTGCCTTTCCTCTTCACAAATCTATCCTGAAGTTAGCTTCACAGAACAAAAAGGAAAGGAAAACGCTTGGAGCGCTCGGGTCCCCATCATGTTCCCTTTTAAGCAAAGGCTTCTTTCTGCCTTGCCAAAAATCCCTGCAAAGATGACTTCCCCAGATTTCTTCCCTGAATGCCTTTTTAATACTCTGTGATTAGTGCTCAAGGGACGTCCAGGAGCCAAGTCTCTTTGCATAAATCACTAGAATCTTTAAAGGAGACCCATTTCTGCTCTGAGGATTTAGAAAATAAGCTAGTGAGTAAAAAATCTATTACGTCACAACGTGTGTATTTTCCAACCATTATTACCAGGATTATGTGAGGGGGCTGCTAGATTAAAAAGTGTCTCCCTCAATAACTTCAGTTTCTTCTAAAGAATAAAGCAAAGGAACCAGTCACTGAGAAATCAGCATCCCAACTGCTGAGTCAACTGCCTTAATGTTATTGTGTTTGTTCTAAGTCCTTCTGTGACCCCAGGCAAAGCCAGCACACAGAAACATGAACTGTAACGATTCTACAAACCAGTGAACTTTCTGATAATTGCATGTCTACTTCAGAGGCAATGAGGATAAACTGCAAAATTCTAAGCACATGTAAAATAGGGCATGAACCTCTGCAAAGGTTCATGTTCTCATAACTATCTCGGTCACATGACCAACCAGGTCCACATTTGTCTAGGCATTACCAGAAACATGGTAACTTCACTTACAGTGTTCCTTGGAAATATCAGCATGAACTTTAATTAAATTTGACATTTTGTATGTATTTCCTAGCAGTGTTTTCTGAGTACTGGGCCATGGGTATACAGGAGCCTACAGCTCCAATAACTGTAGGGATGCATTTGCAAGAGTCATCTGACCAAGGTTTTAGACCTGCATGAAATTAATTCCCATAATTATCAGAACATCCTGACAATAATCTAAAGCAAATAAATGAAAAAAAAAATTCCTCTTGACAATGCGTTATAGAATGCCCAGCCCTGGTGGAGGACAATGGTGAAGAGCAAGGAACACACTCAGACCTGCAGCAGGTGCCAAGGGCTAAGAGTTGAAGGTGTATTTCACAACAGCAAGGGCGGTAGAAACATTCCTCTAGTCCACCCAAGATCTTGACAGGCTGGACAGTGCTTGTTCCAGTACCTGGCTGACTACCCATCAGTTGGCCACCTTCCAGAAGCTGGCGAAACTGGTGCACATGTGAATCACCCAGGCAGCCTAGAGGGACGCTGCACCCCACAGCTCTGACATCACACCTCCACTCCGACCTGAAAGCAAAGCCTACAGAAGCGGAGACCTGTAAGTTTCCCTAGGTTCCCCACGGCAAGCCACACGGTCCTTACCTTTCCCCACAGAGCTCTCCCTAACCCAATGCCCTCCTTAGATAAGACACCAGTGGTGCTCCTTTCTGTCCCCACACTTGCCACCATGCTGTTTCCAAGACCAGCTGAAGACACTTGCTCCAGCCCACAGTCCTCTCCTTCCTGAGGCGACCGACTGAGGTAATAGGTGACAGAAATCAGAGAAGAGCTTCCCATCTTGCAAGGGCCCAATTAGGAGGGCATCTGAACCTGGCTATGGGCAACAGTCTTACCACACAAGAACAGGGCTGGCCGCACTCTGCTGTTAGACAGAACTTTTGCCCCTTTGCCCAGTCTGACGACCACTCATGCCAGTTAGGTTGAACACCTTCAGCAACCTACCCCTGCCCAGCCCCAGTGTTTGTTAGGGTTCTTTTGGTTGTTATTAATGGAAACTTAATTGCTTCATGTAACTGAAAAGTCCAGGAGAGCAAACCCTGTCTTCAGACATAACTGGATCCAGGAACACTATTGAAATCATCAAGTCTCTGTTATTCTCCCCTTTCTCTTCTTGGTCAGGCCGAGGTTGCATGACCATTCTTATGGCCAGGGATGGAACACTGTAATGGGCCATTCTAGCAGAATTATGTGATCTAGAACAAGGAAGAAGCTGTTCACCAACACATCAGGGATGCTGGACAGATAAAGAGAGAGAGAGTGAAGGAAGGAAGAAAAGATGGGAGGAAGGAAGGCAGGCTTAGTATAAATACTGTTTTTAAAAAAAGGTTTAAAAAAATGTCTGAGGCCCAGCATGGTGGTCCACGCCTATAATCCCAGCTGCTTGGAAGACCGAAGCAGGAGGATCATGAGTTCAAAGCCAGCCTCAGAAACTTAGCAAGGCCCTAAGTGTGATAGGCTGACAGATCTGGCTCTGTGGGAATGTTAAAGGCCAGACTATGGGGGAAATGACTGGACAGACTCCATTTTGCTCTGAGGCTCCATGTTATGTAGGAAATAAGCTTCTCCCACGGGAACACCACACCTCTGTACCCATCCTCAGTTACTTATTGTGACATGTTTACCAATACAAAATGACAATTCTTTTGTAATGAAAAATTGCTCTTTTGATTCCTATTGCTCCTAAATAATGTACCATGTGAACGGTGAGTGTGTGGATGTCAGTAATCATTCCTCAGTTTGTACCGAGGTAAGGGTCATTTTGACCCACTTCCCCCTCTGTTGATGATCTCATGATGCTAGTTTGTAATTTCGAATCATAGTAACAGACACTTAGGATTGAAGTGATTATAGGTATAAGAAACCCTACAATCCTATGTTCGAGGTTGTTCTCCCAATAGCCATTTTTTGGGGCATGTGTGAGACAGTCTGTTGGCTGGCTTAATAAAGATTCTCAATTTGGACTTCTCAGTGGTTGATCAGTCTGTACTTAAGTTATGCCCCATAACACTAAGCAACTTAGCAAGGCCCTAAGCAACTTAGTGAGACTCAGCTTCAAAATAAAAAATAAAAATGGCTGGGGATGTGACTCAGTGGTTAAGCACCCTTGGGTTTAATTTCCAGTATCAAAAAAAAAAAAAGAAGAAGAAGAAAACAAACAAAACACTCAAGTCTGAGACTGAGAATTCTACTCTCAGCCACCCCAACAAACCCAACCCATTATCCATGTACACAGAATTGTACTCATTTTGTAGAAACTCTCACACCCTCCATAGGCACCCCTAAGATGTGGCAGGCTGTCAGCCACATTTGAAGAGCCCACCGTCTTGAGAATCAATTGTTTTATACAACATTTTCTATTGTTCCTCCTGAAGGCGCTTTAGTGATTTTTCCTGCTGCTTCTTGGAGATACGTCTGTACCAATCACACAAAAATTCTACCAAGTCAGGCTTGACCTCCATCCACTAAAAAAAAAGAGGTAGAGCACATGATGTTTACTTTCTTTCCATTTCTGTGGTTCTGATTCACCAGTCCTATAGGTCATGTGGTCTTTGCCAACTAGCAGGATGCTGTCATGGAACTGCACTTAGTAACTGTTGAATTGGCATTTGGGCTTTAAGGAGGGGGAAGTGAACTCTCTCAGTACTTCCACAGTATGGGATGTTTGGTTGCCTCTGCAAGAACTGGAGTTTGAAGATTCCTTTCACCACTTTAACCTAAGATCTACTCAAATGAAAATTGCAGCCCAAATTGGCACCTGAATCACAAAGCTGTGATTGGTTGTCCTAATCCAGAACTGTCCCCAACTTTGTCCTTTCCTATGAGATCTGAGAGGCACCATTCAAAGAAGAAAGACCAAGCCCAGAGCTGAGAACAAGCTGTCTGGCTCTACTGACCTTGCCTCAAGGAAAGTTCGAAGCTACTTTAAAACACCAGTAAGAGTCAGCGGAAAAATCAGGCTGGGAAAATAAAACAAAAACCAAAAAACAAAGCTCTGTAAATTGAAACACCAAAAGTGACTCAGTATGAAACTGCACCATTAGCATAAAGCCTCACAGAGGCAGAACCACTTGGCTTAATTACGGCACTGAAGGGAGAGCAAGTCAAATTTATAGTAGTTTTCATGGTTTATTCCGAAAGATCAGAAAGGGGGGGCGGCCTGATTTCTTGTGTAATTATACAACTGGGAGGAAACTTATGGGTTATAAAACTTGCTCAAAGCTTCCTGTCTGACTTTACATTAATGGGCTGGATATGTAGCACAGTGGTAGGGTGCTTGCCTAGCGTATGTGAGGTCCTGGGTTCCACCCCAGCACTGCAAGAAAAAGAAAGAAAGAAAAAAAGAAATGTTAAGTACAAAACTATTTCTAATTTAATCTGCATTAGATCACCTTCTAAGGTTACTAAAGTTCAGATTAGCAGATAGGATTCATTTTGAGTTGAGAGTGGTTATCATTTTAACCAGTGATAAAAGCAGGCAGAAACTAAGAAATGACTAATAAGAATTGAAAGTAATTGGGAAGCATTTGTGTTTTATTGAAATGTAGTATTTCCTGCAAAACTTTCTGAGTGGTTATTTTTAGTGCCTAAGCAGGTGGCACAGTGATTGAGGGTGATCCCTCCGAAGAGAGCTCTAGGTTCAAATTTCAACCATGCTTGTTAGCCATGTGACCTTGGGAGAGTCACTTAACTTTGTCTTGGTGTATAAAATGGTGAGATTAATGGGGCTCTTGTAAGGATTAATGAACAGCATGTCAGGTAGAATAGAATGTTTTGTTTTGTTTTGTTTGTTTTTGTTTTTTGGAGTGGTGGGATGAAACTCAGGGCCTCCCACAGGCTACCCAACCCCCAGCCCAGTCCGATCATCTCTAAACATATTTATCTGCGGGTAAGCATATGCAGGATTTTTTCCATGGTCTGCCTGGCTGGCTCTGTGCTCTCTCCTAGACCCCAGGGACCTTTGGGGTTTGCAACAGGAATTTCAGGCTTTTAGGTGATAACATGGGGGAAACAAGCAGGGCTGAAGGGACATCCGGTAAACCCAACACCATAGGCGACTACAAACCTCACAGAAACAAATTAACATGTCAGTGCTGGTTTTCACGTGATGTGAGGTGTGTTCTCTAAGCTGTCAGCAAGCCATGTTTTATTTGGATGAAGACCTGAAACTGTAACTCCACAGGCTGCTGCAGCCACCCCCGCTCAGCCCGGCTGAGCAGCTGGCCCCCTCTCCACACCGTGCAGTTGGAGCCTTTCCTCCGGGCCCTCGGTTCACCGTTTTCAGTCGGCCGCAGCTCCACCACATCCTCTGTGCTCCTCTGAGGTGAGGTGGAACCAAACCCACACAAAGCCACAGCCTCCAAAGGAGTCAAATGTGCGCTTTGCAAGGCCTGCTGGGGCGGCTTCCTTACTGCCTCACGTGCCCTGCCCTGGAAATGCCCAGAAAGGGAACCATAGTCCCACCTGCCTCACCCACATCATGTCCCTAGAGCATGAGGTGACTGTGCCCACAGGGCAGGAAAGTAGGCCCTGCACACACCATAGCGCAGAAGGCCAGGGGACCAAGAGTGGGACACTAGGCCCTCATCCTACCCTTGCCTGGGGCCTGAATTGCACCATCATGGGTTTGGAGCGCTAGAGTGTGAGGCAGAAAGAAGACTCAGAGGCACAGCACTCTGCCTGGGATGACAGAAGGAAGCCAAAGGGCACTGAGGAGGAAGAGGGTTTCTCAGGGCCTTGCTCACTCTTCCCCAGATAGGGTAAGACAGAAGTTCACCCAAATAACCCTGGAACCTTGCTCCACCAGGACCCCTGACCCCAGGTCTCTCTGCAACTGCTTTCAATCAGAGGCCCCAAGATAGAATTCACAAATCCACAGGTCAAAACCCTTCACAGGTCTTATGACTAATTTGTTAGTTCCAGTCCTCCATGTGCCCAGGAGTGACAAGGGCCAATTCTAGAATCGTAACTCTTGCAAGGATAAGGAATGGAAGCTTGGAAGCTGGAGTCTCCCATCCCAACCCCACCGGTACCCCACAACCTTTAGTAAGAGATGGTATCCTATCTAGCTAGGGTGCAACTGGAAGGCTGTAGGGTCTTCCCAGAAAACATTTAAGTAGGACATGTGAGGAGAGGAGTCCCATGACTGAAATCAAAAAAATCTGAAGTAGAATTTGCTGGTGTGCATGGGTGTGCATGTGTTGTGTGCGCGGTGTGTGTAGGACAGTAGAAAGAAAGCTTAAGTGGCAAAATCAACTTTTATTTGGAGCTAGGTTTGTGCCTGGGCACAGCGCTAAGTCACATCCACATAACCTACTACCAGACTAGGGGCCCCTCCCTCTCTGCCCCACCTCCTTCCTTCTCTGCAGACTTTCCTTCCCCCAGAAATTAAAAGAGGGCTTTAGGGGTCTCACAGCCTCTCTCACTCTGCCTGGGAGGTGGAGCAGCTTCCAGTCCCAAGGAGAAAGATGGGAGGAAAGGACGTGGGATGATCCCTCTTTTCATTGCATTGGTTTTGATTATCCCTTAGGAACTGCAAAAGTTAATCCTGTTAATGATCCTCTTCAAGTCCAGATCCAAGATCATGTCCCTCTAGCAACAGGACTTCAACTTTATTAAAACCCCTTTTCCACCTTGTGTTCCTTACAAACCTTCATTCCATTCATTTGACGCTGGAGGGCACCATGCCTAGATCCCTCTCTCCTAATTCTTGAGCTCCCCTTCTGCTAGGGAAGGGAGACCCAAGAGAGAAGAGGAGGGAGATTCCATGATGGTATTTGCCTTGCTGGCTCTTCCACTCTGCTCAGTGCTGGAACTGCCCCAAAAGGGAGCTTCCATGCCTGCTGGTTACTTGTTGGATTTGGCCAATGGGGAGCCCCAGCAGGAGAGGTGAGACAGGAGAGGGAGAACATGGCACTATTTCCCCAATTCCCTCACTTTGGGATCCCCTCAGGTCAACTCGGTCCCTAACCACAGGGTCTCCTACCAAGTAGTCTTCTCCACATAGTCTTATTGTCTTAAAAAACAAAGCTAAAAAACATGTAAGGTGTAATCAATTCTTCCAATATGGAGTTGTCAAACTAAAGGCTTTTTTTTTAATAATAAGAAATTTATAATAATCTAGGTTTCAGAATCTGCCCAGTTCCTCATGGCATGAATATTATAGTCACGTTGACCGTGGATCACTTTCCTTGTTTTATGAGACAAGGCGAGCTGTCCCACACTCTGTGGATCGCAAGCTGCTCCTGAACTGGGTCCTGCTACTTAAATATTCTGTGGTTGTTTGATAAACTTGGACTGAACAGAGCTTCAAGGGAAGATTTCCTGACCCCTCAGAGATGTATATGAACAACTTCAAGTGCTGAAATTGCATCTGTGCCAAAGGATGAAGTCTATGGTTTGATCCGATCTCATGTAGTCCATTCCAGATTGCAAAAGGACACTTGACCACCATCATCTCTCCCCTGGATAATTCCACTGGCCTTCTAACTAGTCCTGTTTTTGTTTTTGTTTTTTTTAACCTTTAATACATTTTTTTTTTTAATACTGGGGATTAAACCCAGGGATGCTTTGCCACTGAGCTACATGCCCAATTCTTTTTATTTTTATTTTTTTATTTTGAGACAGGGTCTCACTAAGTTCCCTTGAACTTTCTTGCCTCAGCCTCTTGATTACTCCTGGGATTAATTACAGGTGTGCACCACCATGCTTGGTCCAGAGTGTATATCTTAAGAATAAATTCAATTTTTTTCAAAATTACAACACATTATACTCAATAAATTTAATATCAATGCAAAATATTATCTCATTTAATTCATATTTATATTTCCTTGATTGTCCCAATAATGGCCTTAATTTTTAGTTTTTTGGAGGTGAAGGATCCTATCAAGAATCATGCATTGCACTTGATTCTCTCTTGTATGTATGTTAAAATTTTATTTTTAATTTTCAATATTCATATAATTATACATATTTGGGGGAGAATATGATAGTTCAATACGTTATATAATGTGTAATGATCAAATCAGGGTATCTAGCATTTCTATCTTCCTTTGTGTTGGGAAACCTCATACTCCTCTTTTTTCAGTATTTTGAAACACGTAACAAGTTGTCGTACACTGTAGTTGTCAACTGTACTATTAAATACTAGAACTTCTTCCTCTGGTCCAACGGTATCCTGGTGCCCTTATCCAGTCTCTCTCTCTCCCCAATCTACCCCCACCCTTCCCAGCTTCCAGTGACTTCTGCTCTATTCTCTAAGAGATTAGAAGTTTGCCACAAATGACAGAATTTCCTTCTTTTTTGAGGCTGAGTGGCACCTATTGTATAGGATCCATTGTGTGTACCCGGGTTTTCTTTATCCATTCACCCACTGATGGACTGCTGGGTTGATTCCACAGTGCAGCAATGACCATGGGGGGCATGCATGTGTCTCTTTGACATATTGATTTCATTTCCTTTGGATGTAGACCCAGTAGTGGGACTGTTGGATCCTAGGTGGTCTTTTCACTTCTCTCCTCGTGCCCCAATAGTCCTTGTCCCATAGGAAGTGTAGACTTTTCAAAACTTAAACAGATCATACAAAACCCTCCAATGGTTCTCTATTCAGGGTTCAATCCAAAGTCTTTACAAATGACCACAAGTCCTATATGCCCTGTCCCTTCCTCTTATGAATCAACTCTGATCTACTACCAGTCCATGCTCACCAACTCGAGCATCACAAGACTCCTTGCTGCCTTTGGGCCTTGTTCTTGCTGTCTCCTCTTTCTCAAGTGCTCTCTCCTGGGGTCTTCATGACCCACTTCATCATTTCTTATAGGTCTCTGCTCATGTTTCTCCATATCGCTGAGGTCTTCCTTGCCCTACCCCCTCATTGATGGTATGAGGAGATGGGGTCTTTGGAGGTCATTAGGATTATGAGGTCATGAGGATGGAGTCCTCGTAAATGGGATAACTATTCTTATAAGAGTCCTGAGGGAAGGAATTTTTCTTAAAAAGTGTGACCTTATGAAAACAAAAGGAAGACAAGTGGAATAGAGGAAGGAGATCAAGGGGGAGGGAGGAGGATGTATGCTAAGTGCAAATATGAATATGTCACTCCAATGTGAACTCCAATTATGTATAACTCCAACGCACCAACTTAAAAAACAACAAATAAATAGGGGGAAATTTTTCCGAGAGAGTTGCTTCCTCTGCCACATGAGCAAAAATCCTGCCTTCTGTGAGCCAGCAAGCAGACCTCCCCAGGCACTGAAACTGCTGGAAGTTGGATCTCGGACTTCCCAGCTTCCATAACTGTGAGAAATAAATGTGTGTTGTTTAAGCAACCCAGTTTACTGCATTTTGTTATAGCAGCCTGAGCCAATTAAGACACCACAGTATAAAATAGCAACTCCCACTTACTACCATGCCACTTTCTTTCCTCTTAAATCTGCTTGATTTTCTCCATAGCGCTTATCATTATCTGATAATAATATACACCTGCTACTTATAATGTGTACCAAAAAGTTCTTATAAAATTAAGATTTCTACCCACCACACACACTGAAAAAAATTTATGATTTCACGGGTACTTCAGATTTATTCAATTATATTTCTAAAAGTTTATCAGTTTCACTTTCCAAAATTATACATATATATTTTTAAAAAATTTTTAAAACAATTTTTTAATATTATTTTATATATTTATTTATTTTTATGTGGTGCTGAGGATTGAACACAGTGCCTCACACATGATAGGCAAGTGCTCTACCACTGAGCCACAACCCCAGCCCCTATACATATGTATTTTATAGTCATGTTCAACAGTTAGATGTTAAAAGGGTCAAAAGCTCTGGGCTAAAATCTAGTGCTGCTCAGAAAGACCTACCCTCCATATTAGCATTGAAATGTTTAATCATTGGTTTCAGGTTATTTCATATGCTCATACTACATTAGAAACATTAATGCTTTATATTGTTCCAAAGGAATTGCAATATTAGGATGTTCATTTTCATCTGCATTCTTGGAAGAATGACTGTGTTTCTTGATTTTTGTCGAAAATGCCAAAGAGACATGTGAGTGAGTTGGTTTTGTGTCATTTTCCATTTGGCCTGCAGGATAGATTTGAGCTCTCTGCCAGCAAGAACTAGAACAAAGGCAGCATTAAGATCCCTGCTCAGCAGCGGGCGGGTACACCAGAGGGAGGGAAGCCTTCACACAAGTGGCACAAAGTTCTGTCTCAGCTGCCCAGGAGCACAGAGCACAAGCTCTGTTTGTCACGCCTGAAATGAACCACAAGAGTCATCTTAGTTGAAACTAAATACTTGTTGCCTTTGAGATAAGGAGAGATTTTCTTAAATCTTTCTAAAACTTACTGTTGGGTTTAAAAGCAAACACTTTCTACTTTACAAAGGGTTCATGGGTTATCGTGGGCCCTGTTTGGCAGCTGGCACGCTGAGGCCTTAATGTGGGTAATGCCAAGAACTTCCACAAGAGCTTTCATAGTTGTCTTGTTTGCCTAAAGGTGTCGCCATTGAGCCAATGAGTGACCCACTGCTTAGGTGGCACCACTTTAGTCCAGGACCCCAAATTTGTTGCTACTCTATTTCTAATTTAAAAATGATTTCTGCCCTTTTTTGGTGCATTTGAACTAAAATGTTAAGTAAAAATAAATATCATAATCAACATACATTAAGTCTCATCTTTGATTGCACAAAGGAAGATATCTAAGGAAGCTTTAAAGATGCATTTATGGACTACCACCTGAGATGGATCAAGTCAAAATCTCTGGGAGTCAGGGTTCAGGTAATGGTATTTTTAAAAGCCACACAGGTGATACTGATGTGCAGCCAGTCTGGGAACTCTGATCTTGACCAAGAACTGAATGTCTAGATCCAGATCACCTGTGTTCATCATTTACCAGCTGTGTAACATTGGGCACATCAACCTTTCTGTGCTTCACTTTTCTCACCTTAAAGATAGAGACAAAAATATGCCTAACTCAAGACTGCTATGAGGATTAAGTGAATTAATGGATAATTATTTAATAAGTAATAGCTATCATGACTTTTATACTGTAGTCCCCCTTATTCACGCAGGATACATTCCAAGAACACTAATTGATGCCCCAAACCATAGATAGTTCTGAATCCTATACAAACTGTTTTTCCTATATATGCCTGTCCTTACTAAAGTTTAACTTCTAAATTAAGCATAGTAAGAGACTAACAGCAACAAATAATAGAATAATGATCACAGTATACTGTAATAGAAGTTATGTGCATGTGGTCTATCTTTCTTAAAAGAGTCAAGACAAATTTTAGTACATTGGCACGCTGTTGGCTGCAGGTAACTGAAGCTGTGGAACACAGGACTACAGTGCTCAATGAAGTCATGCACCATGCTTGAGAGTCACTGGAAAATGCGTTCCAGGCCTAGTCAGAAGCTGTTGGGCATGCCTACAGTGCCGAACAGGGGCTCTTCTCTTCTGAGCAACAAAGGTAATCCTGTATTCCCTGACTTAGGCCCCTCTTGAGCCAACTATTGGGGTCTGGTCATCACACGTTCTATATTCCTTGTCCCTTTGCCCAAACACTACAGTTCTTCACTCTCAAAGTCTCACAGAAACCATGAACAATTTATGCACTGCAACTGCTGCTTTGTTACATAAACATTAGGTCAAGAGCAAGACCCTGAGAATGTAGCTCCAACCAAGTGAAACAGATGGCAATAGAGCCTTCCAGAGGCCATGCTCCCCTCATATTTATTTACCTGGCAGGCAGCAGAATGAGCCTGTTTTGCTTTATGTGCAAAACTTTCCTCCCAGGCCAATTTTCTGGTGCCCCCAATGACATATCACAAAATGAAATAAAAGTATCAAGAACAGTAATTTATTCCTGAAATACATCTTCCAAGTGCTACAGATATCTGCCACATCGACCTCTCAGTCTGAACCTGAGCTGTCACCTACATTAAATTACTTTCTAAATCACAGGTAAACTTTACATCATAAAATACCATTCATAGCCGCATCAATCCAACTTGAAATCTGCATTACTCTCTTGACCCGAATTCCTAGATACCAACAATTCACAGATCGACCAGCTTGGCTCTATCAATATGCCTCACTCCAGTGGTGTATTACTCTAATAGATTACTGGAGTCGCAGCTCAGTTTGTTGATGAATAAAAGCAATACGTTAGGAAAGCCCAGGCTCACTTGAATGATGTATAGTTGAAATGGTCATCCAGGAGAAGCATGCTGGTGATGTATGGCCCTAACAAGGGCACCAACTGGGAAAGGACAAGTTCAAAGTGGGTTCTGCTTAGCTTGTAGAGGCAAAGAGAAACACAACGTAGGTCCCACCAGGCCATGTTGCCCCCTGTCTCACAAGTCCCATGTTTGCAGGAAAGAAAGCAGCTGCACAGACCAAGAGCCAGCTCTCAACCATGTTTGTCTTAGGAATGATACTTCGCGATCACTGGAGATCTCTCTTGAGACTTGAATGGAAATGAAGGCACTCACATGCTACTTTTACATTGTGGATGTATGATGCATTTGGTAATGAAATTATTAAAGGAAATTGCATAAGGACATCATCCATTATAGTAATTTTTCAGTTATTGAACAATTTGGACAACTGTAGATATGTGCATCAAAAGACACCTTCAAGGGTGTGACAGCAAAATTACAGTAATAATCAAAGTCAGAGAACACCAAGGTCCATCAGCTACAGAAAGGAGTGATGATCAACTAAGGCAACAATATTCTCCGTGTCATACAGCAGCATTTTCTTATAGCCCTCTACCCTATGGTCAGCTGATCTAAGCTAGGATCTAAATACTTGGGGAGTCACTGCCTCATGTATCTCTCATCCTGCTCCTAGGACCAATCTGTATGTGCTCCATTAAGTCATTATGTGCTTGTCTCATGGTGAGGATGGAGACACAAGACCTAGCAAGTGCAACATTCAGAGCACTTTTTTTCAAAACTATATCACTTTTGCTACTATCCTCTTAACCAAAAGCAAAGTCACATGGCAGAGAATTATGCCTTGCCCACAGTGAGAAGGCACTGCAAAAATATATGACAAAGGGTATGGATATGGGGAGGCTGCTCATTAATGCAATTTATACCTCATGAATGAATAAATTATGATATATTCATATAATAGAATACTATTCAGCAATGAGAATGAATGAACTACTGCTATGTACAGCACCATAAACCTCACCAAAATACTGTGGAGCAAAAGAACTCAGACAAAAGAATTCATAGGTCTGATTCCACAATACAGAGCTGGAAGTCAAGCTGGGTGTGGTAGCACATTCTTATAATCCCAGTCTCTCAGAAGGCTGAGGCAGGAAGATTACAAATTCAAGGACAGCCTGGGCAACTTAGTGGGAACCTGTTTTAAAAATAAAAAATAAAAAAGGACTGGGAAGGAAGCTCGGTGGTAAAGCATTCCTGGGTTCAATCCCCAGTACCACTAAACAAACAAAACAAAGGTGGAAGTCAGACACAACCAATGACGGTGTTAGAAGTCAAGGCAGTGATCACTGCTAGGGGCAGTGACTAGACACAGGAACCAGGAAGGCTTCTGAGTGTGATATTCAGTTTGTCTCAGTAGTGGCTTTGCTAATGTATTTGCATAGTGAAAAATCTTGCAGGACACCTATAATTTGTGCAGAGTAAGGGCAGGACAATCTTTTCAGAGGGGCAAAGAAAGAAAGTGGTTTCTCAGGAAGTTGTTCAAGCTAAATACCTGAGCATCGAGATTTTCCCCTCAAGTCAAAACGTCTTGCCTATTTTCCCTCCTAAATATTTCTAGGATAGATCTGTCTCCATTCACACTACAGAAACTCACATTCAGAATTCCTAAAGATCACCTCCCAAGCAGTACCACCTTCTCTAATGCATTCTCTACACCACCAATAGAGGGTTTTTTCTAGAATTCAAATTCAAAATGATTTCCTGGCTTAAAACCTTCAGTGAACAAACTCCATTAAGTCATGAGAACCCTGGTGGGGCTCCTGAGGACATCTCCTGCTTCCCACAGTTGGGATCTGCAATGTCCCCCAAAGGCCCATGAGTTGATCCTCGGTTCAGGGCACTACTGAGAGGCAGTGGAATCTTTAGGAGGTGGAGCCTAGTGCAAGGAAGTTAGGTCATTGTGAGCATGTCCCTGCAAGGAATATTGGGGCACTGGCCTGTCCTCTCTCTCTCTGCTCCAAAGTCACCATGAGGTGAACAGGCCTCCTCCCCCACGTACTCTTGCCAAGATGTACTGCACCACTGCAGGTCCAACGCACAGGCCAAGCAACTGTGGGCTGAAGTCTCAGAAACCATGAGCAAAAATAGTCTTTCCTACTTATAATCTGTGTCTCTCTCTCTCTCTCTCTCTCTCTCTCTCTCTCTCTCTCTCTCTCTCTCTCTCTGTGTCTTGTTTTGGCAGTACTGGGGGAATTGAACCCTGGGACACTCTCCCACTAAGCTACATCCCCAGTCCATTTTATTTTTTGAGACAGGGTCTCACTAAGGCTGGAATTTATGATCCTCCTGCCTCAGTCTCCCAAATGTTGGGATTACAGGTGGGTACTGCTGTGCCTATTTTATCTAAAATATTTTTGAAACAGTGATCTACTCTATGCTTTGAATTAGTCCTTGCTGTTCTGCCACTTCGACTTATTTTAAAAATGGACATGTTTCTTTCTCTTCCTTTTTCCCTGCTCCTCCCTAATCTCAGGGGAAATAGGATTACCTTTCTTCCCCATCCTAGTCAGAGTTATCTATTCTTGAGCACACACCCACCACAGGAACAAAGCAATTCAAAGGATGGCACCAGGAGATCTCAGAAATGACCATCTCCCAAATTAACAAGTGAATTAAAACCAGGATAGAGAATGCATGGAATGTAGCTTTTTAATCACCTCTTCAAAAGTCCCCTGTTCCTGCCTATGGGCAGAATCACAGCCTCTGGGACAAGAGTCCTCTGTGCTTCTCCTTTGCTAGCAAAGCAAAAAAACTTTTTTCCTTTTTCTCAAAACTGTGTCCTTGGGCTAGGGAGGTAGCTCAGTGGTACAGTGCTTGCCTAGGACACATGAAGCCCTGCGTCCGCTCTCTAGTGCCACACAAAAAAAAAAAAAAAAAAAAAAAAAAAAAAAATCCTCATTATTGTACTGGCATCAGGGACAAGGACCATGCTTTTGGTAACATTTTGTCACAGTGACAGCTGACATGATCACTCGGACTAACATTTCCCCACTTGCCCCTCTTTCCTTCAGTCCCAGTTCCACTGGCCACGCTGAGATGGTCTCTCCTCCAGGCACTTTCATGTGCTGTTCTCTCTGTTAAGATATTCAGCTTCTCACCTCCTCATATAACCTAATTTTCCAGTTCTAACCTTATATATCAAACTGTGGGGTTAGGTTCGTCCTCTGCATCCTCTGCTAAAGCGTTGATTAGGTCATACTGTCCCTGCTCCTGTCTTACCTGTGACTTCCCCTAGAATACACGCTCTGGGGAAGAGGTCCTGGGCTGTCCCCTTTGTCACTGTATTCTGTCTCACTGCCCTTCCTGCTACAGGTGTTCAATTCATACTGACTTAAAGGTTTCCATAAGGGAGACAGAACTGGAAGGATGGGTAGGACTAAATGAGGTAGAGGACAGAAGAGATGCTATTTCTCATGTCAACCAGAACTTGGAAGCCAGCATTTACAAAGTCCACGGGAGAGAAGTTGAATAAGTTATGGTTTAGAACAAGACAGTTGCAGGAGTCAAATGTCAAGCTCTATACTTGAATCCACAGTATGATTCTCTAGTATGATTCTATAGACTGAAGCAAAAATTGAAGGTTCTTAAGCAGGAAATGAGGAAATGTATTCTGAGATCTAAGAAGATTCTCATGAAATGCCAGGCAGAGAGCAGGAAAATCTAGGAGTGAGGTCATTCACCAGCATCTTCTGGCCACAAAGCAACAAAGACCTGGAATTCTTATAATGGGAAAGAAAGAGGTACGTACTAGTCAGCTTTCTTTCACTATAGTGAAATACCTGACAAAGGCTACTTGTGAAATAGAGAGAGGTTTATTTAATTCATAGTTTTGGAGTTCAAAGTCCAAGAGCAGGTGGCCCTATTGGTTTGGCCTCTGATAAGGGCAGTGGATGCTGGCACATCATGTGAGAACACCAGTAGGAACAAGTAGTCCTAGCTTGAACCGGAATGGAAAGAAAAAGCCCAGGGTTCCACAATTCCTGTCAAGGGCACACCCCCACTGGGTCCCACTTCCCACTAGTGCCACACTGGGGACCAAGCCTTTCAGAAGTGCACCTTTGGGGAACACTCAATATCTCAACCACAGCGGAACAGAAGAAAGAAACTTCATGGAGGAAGAATTCAGTTGGATGGTGGGAACCATAAAGGAGATAGAGTAGTGACGAGGACTGTGAAGCAGAGTGACAAACACAGCAGTCAGGAGGGAAAGAAAAATGTGTCTGATGAGGCACGTGAAGGGGAGACCTGGAGCGGGAGCTGTGGGGTTGAGGCGCATGTAACCTCCAAAAGGAAAGCCTGGGGATCCTGAGGGAATGTGAGGGTAAAGAACAGCGAGAGTCCAGGCCACAGGCCTTGGGGACTGCAAGACAAAGATCCAAAGAGACAGGACCAGCTGGGTAAGAAGGGAGTAGAACAGTGTTCAAGAAACAGGAGCCTGGACGAACTGTGGAGGAAAAGGCAGTACAATTAAAACATGAAGTCCTGCAGAAAGACCAAGAGGAGTCAGAAGACCCGGAGATTATTCACTCTTCTACAGACCCTACTGAAAGCATCACTCTGCGAAGACTCCCACCTCCTTGCCCAATTGCTCCTGGGTTAGAAGGAACTTGGGATGCTCTTCTATAAATGTTCCTTAATGTTCAACGCATTTTATTTTACTTCAGCTGGTTTTAAGCTGTGTACATATTACCTGAGATCAAGCTTTTGATGTGTTTCTGATCACAATCTGGGCTGATGCGAACTTGCAATGGGGACACATCCTTTCCATTTCTTCACCCCTTATTCCATTTCTTCACCCTTAACCTCAGGATAAACCAGAGATGTGATGTCCAAAGATGTTAGGGAAGAGATGAAAACTCAAGAGAAATGAGAAAGAGGCAAAATGTTTCATACTAATTTTAGAACTTATGTTATTCTGAGGATTTTTAAAATGATACTCTTCCCTCTACAAGTAATCAAGCCAGGCACAGCGGTACATGTCTGCAGCTGCTGCTACTTCAGAGGCTGAGGCAGGAGGACCTGACCCCAGGAGCTCCAGGTCAGCCTAGACAACACAGCAAGACTCTGTCAATCCATTAACCAATCAATCAACTGAAAATAATTGAGATGGCAGTGAGGACCAGGAAACAGACTTTAAAGTAAACACAAATGGTGACCTATAGCAATGTAAGAGAGCAGAAAGAGTATAGGTTTTGGTATTCAACAAACCAGAATCCTTGTGCCTCCTCCATCTGTGTGACCTTATGCTAGTTACTTAATGTCTCTCACCCTTAATTTTGTTAATCTGTCAAAAAGTGGAAATAATGGTACCTTATGTGTGAATGTGAACATATTGTGAAAATCAAATGAGATCATGTTTGGAAAACATTAAACCCAGTGTAAGTACTCAACAAAGTTACAGTATAAGATCATAGGAAATATTAGCTCTGACTATTTTTGTTAGGGAGGATCCATGGTCAGAAGGTAGATGCTGTTCATATGCTAATATGTCCCAGGGTTCCTAAGAAGAAGAAAAATGCCCCATGGACACTTTAGGATAATCCAGGCTGCTATCACTTGCAGAAGTCATGAGCTGCCTAAAAGGTTTTTCTATCTTAGAAAGCCTAAAAAATAATAGATTCAGAATTAGAATCTCTGATTCTCTGGGCTCATGGCCATCCCACAAAAGGAAATAAGCATAGTATCAGGAGCCATCTGCTTAATCAAAAGAGTTTGCCCCTGAATTGCCCTGAATAAATTAGCAAAGCCCTTGGTGTTTCCTGTGTTCAGTGTGTCTAGAGGTCTTCTGAATTAGCATAGTGTTGTAAACAACGGGGGTCCAACAAGTTGGGTCTCTCAGAAGTCCATGACACAAGGCAATCTAATCTTTCTCAGGTCTCTGTGACTTCACACCAAAGATGTACCAAGCATTAAGTAAATAATTGTTGGAATAAGTGAATAAACCCAGCTACCAGGTGATATTAAAATGAACCAAATAGCTACATTCCACATCTAAGAATTCCATACATATTGGTCAAAGGAAGATGAAAAAACTCGGCATTGATTACATCATGCAATGACCATAACTTACAAGACACAGAGTACAAACTTACCTGTTGAATCAAGCGCAGAAAGCTGGGCACATCTGCTTTCTTTGAAATGAACCAAATTACTAATTTCTACACCTTTCCCCCTCTGGGAGAAGTGAATTTTCATCTTCCATACGTAGGCAACAACTTAAAATGCTTATTGGCATATAGTCAGGCTTAGCAATTTCAAGTATTCTAGTCAGCTAACAAAATAAAACAATTTTTTTTTTGCTAAAAAACTCAGAAAGGTCCCATGGAGAACACACATCACACTATATGTTACTTAAGAGTAGTGAGATATCATTTATTTATCTTTACTTCAGTTTATTATCATGGATCAAAATGTTGGTAGATATATTTTCAAATACACCATGTTTAAAGGACTGCAATAAAACTTTGTACAATGGTATGCACTTGTGCCAAGTGTGATCTCCTACACTTAATAAGGGTTCAGAAATTAGTAATGGAAGAAAGGATGGACAGTGACACTTACCAGAAATCAATTACTCTCCAGGAGTTATTCCTACGTTTTTCTCATTTAATGCTCACAAACAGTCCATGAGGTAGGTATTACTTTTCTTCCTGCAGATGAGAAAAGGAGTGTGAAGACAGTAATTGTCTAAGGTTTTGTAAATTACTTAGCAGCCTGAGATCCACATTCCAAATGTGTGAAAAATATGTCCAACTCCAAAACTCATGCTCTTTCCACAACAGCACATGGAAATAAATCTATTTCAGGCATAAACAACTAAAGGGAGGCACAACAGAGTTTAAAAAAAAAAAAAAAAAAAAACTAGGTAGGGGGTTGGGGTGTAACTTAGTGGTACAGTACATACTTAGAATGTGGAAGGACCTGGGTTTAATCCCCAAGAGGAAGAGAGGGAGGGAGGAAAACTAAGTAGCTGTCATATTTATTTAGTGCTTCCTATTTATTTGATTTGCAATACAAAGATAGCTATCATCAATGTAAAGCTATTATAGCACTTTTGAATCAGAAGTTAATGTAAAATTTTTTTTAAATCAATAAAATAAAATATCTTAGACCAAGAGACAATTCTGAAGCTGACAAGATTTATTAAAGGCATTCTCTTTATGTCTTTTCAGAGCATATGATTTTAATAGCCCACATGTTTTCAACATTCAGTCAAATACAGTATAACAAATTATTTAGCATAAATATATATATACACAATATTTTACAAAGACACTGTTTCTGACAATGAAATCATGAGTTTTGAAAGCAGAAACTGAAGATTAAATATTGAACATCAAGATGAAAACTATTATTCTGATACTTTAGGAAGTTTTTAAAGGAAGTACAGCCTTCAGGAAAAATCCTTATGTATATGTATACTCTATCAAATTTGATAGTAAAAGTGCTGACCAGAATTTACCATGACCAGAATTGATTTGCAATCTCCCTAACATGGAAATCATCAGATCTATTCAAGGAACTGACAGTCGGTTTCAACTAGTTATATCAGGTGGTATCTATCTGAAAAAAATCATTCTCAGGAAAATGCTAATGTCACTCAAGCAGAGTTACTAAGTATCTTTTCAAATCACACATATTTTTGAGGTAAAAACTATCAGATTATTTCCATAATGGAAGACCCTACCAGTAGAATAATATCTTTATTACTTGATCATAGGTAAAGGGTTTTTAAAGCTATGAAATATAATAAGGATTTTGTGTGTGTGTGTGTGTGTGTGTGTTTGTGTATGATGCTGGGGACTGAACTCAGGGGTGCTCTACCACTAAGCTACACCCCCAGTCCTTTTCATTTTATTTTTCTAATTCTGAGACACGGTCTTGCTAAGTTGCTAAGGTTGGCCTGGAACTTGTGCTCTTCCTGCCTCAGTCTCACAAGTGGCTGGGATTACAAGTTATACCCAGTTTATAATTAGGGTCTTTAATCTTCATCAGATCATACACAAACCCTTTCATTACACCTTTAGCAAAGCAAGCAATGTCAAGAAAAGAACCAGCCTCTGATCTCCCAAATGGGATTCTGACATTTCATTAGTTTTAAATTACTCTAATATAGTCCCATTTTGAAACAGATAACACAGTAAATTATTATGCCAGTAAATCATATTACTAATATGTAATTATACTATATACTTAGGTAATATTTATAATTTGTAAAGAAATAGGAAATCATGCCTCAAACATGTATAGTATTAAAAATGGGAAACCAGTTAACTCTTCGAAAAAGTTTTAGATTTAAGAATGCAAATAAACTGTCTGGTTAAATTTGTATTGGCAATTTCACCATAAATCTCATCCTAGCTATTTGCAGGGAAGAGAATGCACAGGCCCAAAGGTATACTGATTATTCATGTTTCCACCATTTATGAAAAAATAACCATGTACAAACACACTGACGAAGCACAAGAGATGGTATATCAGTGTTAAACATAAAATTCAAGACAACTGAAAAACTGAAAGACACAACCATTCACTCGGTCCTGAATTCCTAATTTCATTCTCTTGGCTAAATGTTCCAATATAGCAAACACCCATTTAAAATTGTCAGCTGAGAAAATTCTGAGTGCACATTTTGGCATTTTGAAATGATTCCATAATGCTTATCTTGTCCACACTCAGTGTAAGGTCATCAACAGACTGGACTTCTTTGAAATAAATACACTGATTTCTTTTCATATTCTCCTGCATAAGGAAAACTGCCTACCAAGTTTTCTTTTTTTTTCATGGATGATCACCAAGTGCCTATGTGCTGGCACTCACACCCACTGAATCCTACTGGGCATGCATCCCTCCGAGCTCACTGCCGGGGACATATTGTCCTGCAGTTCGTAGACATACTTTGGTACACCTTTATTCCTATTGCAGTCAGTCCTACTTGATTTGGATTGCTCCTCTTCTTCTCCAGTGTCTTGATTACAAAATTCCTGAGGTCTCAACAAATCAGGTCTTTCTTCAGATTCAAAACATAAGAGAAGTGACTTAGTTAGAGATTCTAGTTTCCTGTGACTCGCTTGTATTTGCTTCTCACAGCTATCGACGGAAGTGGAGAGGTCCCTGAAGTCATTGTGAACATCACTCGTCAAGTTACAAATAGTTTCAACACAATTCTTAAGAAGATGTATATCAGTGTGGCATCCTAGGCAAAAGGAGAAGAAAGAGTTAATTACCCTTTCCAGTTTTTGTCAAGTATTTATGACTGTTATGATTCCAGATATGCCTTAAGGCAAAGTGACTCTTATCAAGACAATTATAAACTAGTCACTATGATTCTGCTAAAGTGTTTATCTGCTATATAAGCAATTATGTAGGCAGAAGTGCTCACATGCATGTTAGGTCCCCACTTGATTATACAAGTTCCTGTGCTGGTAATAACTATTATCAATGCAACAGTACTCAGTGGGTTTTAGTTAGTGAGCTAGGCTAAGAAAGAAAAGGCAAAATGTCTAAGAGTCCTTAAAATATATTACTCTGATTACAAATTCTACTTTAGAGCATTTACCTCTCAGTGCAGAAATAATAACTTGAATGGTTTTCTCTAAACAATGTTTTAACTTCAAGAATTCTGGGGCAAGATTAGATATCTTCTTGGAATTCTGGTATCCAGAGTCTTCTTGTACTTGAGTTCTGAAACTTTTCTGTGCAAATAAATAGTTTTAAAAATATGTAACAGGCTACATGGAGGTATGATATTAATTTCCAGAATATTATCTTTAAGAAAGAGAGTTTAAGTTCCTTATCAATGCTTAACTCTATTTCTGTAAGCAAAACCAAATTACAATATTACTATTTTTCAAAAAAATAAGACTTTTTTTCAACTAATTTTGAACCAAAGTCCTATCATCCAGTTATATGTGAATGGAATAAAGCAGTTCCATTTGTTATCAAATCCATAAAAGACAAACTTATTTAATTTTTAAGAATTCGGGGCTGGGGAGATAGCTCAGTTGGTAAAGTGCGTGCCTTACAAGCACAGGGCCCTGGGTTCAATCCCCAACACCACAAAAAAAAAAAAAAAAAAAAAAAGAATTCAACTTTAAGCTGGGCAGTTTGGGAGGCTGAGGCAGGAGTATCACAAGCTCAAAGCCAGCCTCAGCAATTTAGAGAGGCCCTAAGCAACTTAGTAAGGTCCTAAGCAACTGACTCAAAATAAAAAATAAAAAGGGTTGGGGATGTGCCTCAGTGATTGAGAGTCACTGGGTTCAATCCCTGGTTTAAAAAAAAAAAAAAAAATTAACTCTGTATCCTATCTGTTTTATTTAAGTAAAAAATTTCATGGCATAGAAATTGTTCTCATTTTTAACATACTGATTACATAGTTTCTATTTTTCTGTTTAACTATGGCATAAGCATAAAATAATTTGTCTACTTCACATGCATTTTTAAATCTTGGAGCACACTGATTATTAAGCAATTTTAGCCTATGATGAATGACCATCCAAACAAAAGCTGATAGTAGCTATTAAGAAACAGATAACTAATATTAATAAATTTCTATGAAATCTATTACTAAAACTAGAAAGTTATGATACCCAAGAGGAAGTAGCTAGAGAACTATAGGTTTCAATTAAATATGTACTAAGGAGCTATCTCTGGCTAAGGACAAAAAAATGAAATAAAAATATCTGCAGTTGAACCAAGTAAAATGATTAAATATACTAAACAAAATAAAATGAAAACAATTTAAAGCTTTTCTTACTTTTTTCCATTCAGAAAAGATATTTTCAAGAGAGCTGATCAATCCCATGGCACTATCTTTCATCTGTTTAGTAACCTGTGGAGAATGTTAAAATATTTTATTGTACAAACAATCATTAAGAAATGTAAAAACTGGAATTGGATGGTACCAGATAGGGGGAAAAGTTCTAGTCTAGAAGCCAGAGGATTGAAATTCTATCTCTAGGATTGCTTGAGAGTATTTAGATCATATAAGTGAAATTTCTTTAAAAATAAATTGCACATGGATTTGTGTATTAAATATAGACACTCTCTGATTTTAATAGAATCTGCCTTTTATTTAAATGTTTATATGAATAAAATTTCTAAAACTTCCCTTGGAAGGAAGTGAGGTGACTAACACATCCAGAAAATATTCTTTAAGAACTTTCCAAACGTTTTCTTCTTTGATTCTCAATTATGGCCTTACGCTTCATATGGTACTGCCCCTCGGTCTTAACTCCTAAGACTCAGAACCAGGGTGGGCGCTCCAACTCAAATCCTAAACCTTTGCTTTTACATTGCTCAATGCTGCCCTCTAATGTGTAGCTTTAATTTCTGCCAGGGGATTCTGTTTAAGTATCTAACTGGCTTTACCAACAGAATTCTTCCCTAGGTAAAACTCAGAATTTGCTCTATGTGGTATAATAAATTTTAAAAATCCAAATTCTTTTTTCCTAGTGACTGCAGCCTTAAAATGTGACTCCAATGCCTTGTATGTTTGAGCCTATTTTGAGCCAATTTCTTTGAATATTCTATTTTTTTCTGTTGGAGGTTCTTATACATTTTAAGTATAAGAATATAAAACAAAATTTCACCACAAACAACAAAGTATAACTTTGGAAGAAGGTAGAGAAATGAGAAGTTGGATAGAATTCTGCATGAAAAGGCAGTTAATACAAATTATATATAAGATAGGCCTGATCCGTTTTCTGTTTATTTCCTCAAAACAAAAACAAAGTTAACATCTACACCTACTTTAACAGCTTATTAATAAGCACATTCACATACTTTATTTCATCTTCACTTTCATTAACTTATTTCTATACCCTTTTGTATTTATTGACTGAAAAATTCTACAAACAGAATTCCAGTGATAGATACAAAATGCACAAAGTGCAAGAGGCAGATACACAGAGAAAAAAAAACATGTGCAAGCAAGATGGGTGACAGGATTTGCCAGGCACTATATTTAGCATTCTTGAAGACACTGCTTCTTATTCTCATATAATCCTCAGAATAATTTTATGGAATAAATATGATCGTCCCCACCTTTAAAACAGAACAACTGAGGCACAGGTAAGTTATTCAAGGCTAAATTGGAAGTAGGAGAGCAGCTTAATGTTCTGATACAAAATCACTGATGTGAATGCCCCCAGAAAAACATTTAGTTCAGGATAATTGGATCAAGAAACGTCTGTTTCCCTGCACAGCAAAGGAAACAATTAAAAATGTGAAGAAAGAACCTACAGAATTGGAGAAAATCTCTGCTAGCTACTTTTCTGACAAAGGATTAATATTTACAATGTATAAAGATTTCAAAGACTTCAATTCAAAAACCAAATAGCCCAATTAATGAATGGGCAAGTGAATTAAACAGAAACTTCTCAAAAAAAAAAAAAAAGAATACAAATGGTCAACAAATATATGAAAAAATATTCAACATCATTATCAATTAGGGAAATGCAAATCAAAACTACCCTGAGATTTCATCTTACACTGGTCAGAATGGCAGTCATCAAGAATACAAACAGTAATAAATGCTGAAGAGGACGTGAGCAAAAGGAACACTATTTCCATAGTGGTACAATCACTACAGAAATTAGTATGGAGGTTCCTCAAAAACTAGGCACAGAACCACCATATGACCCAACTGTACCACTCCTAAAGAACTAAAGTCATCATACTACTGTGATACATGCATACCCATGTTTACAGCAGCACAATTCACAATAGCCAAACTATGGAACCAGACTAGGTGTCCATCAACAGATGAATGGATAAAGAAAGTGAGTGGTATACATATGCAATGGAGTTTTTTTCAGCCATAAAGAAGAATTAAATAATGTCATTTGCGGGAAAATGGATGGAACTAGAAACCACTATGTTAAATAAAATAAGACAAACTCAGAAGGACAGGGTCATATGTTTTCTCTCATATGTGGACGCTAGAGAGGAAAAAGGAAAAGAAAGGTGGGGGAGCAGGGATCTAGTGAAAATCAAAGGGAGATTAGTAGAAGAAAGGGATCAGAGAGGGAGGACTCTGGAGGGAGGGAGAAAGCACTGGGGAGGGATATCGGACGAACTATATCGTTAAATCAGGTGCATTTATGAATATGTAACTACAAATCCCATCATTATACACAACTATAATAATACACCAATAAAACAATGTGGAAAGGAAACAAAGAAAAAGAAATGTTAGCTTCCATTCTAAGATGGAAGAGTGGGGACCTAAACAAAAATAAAGAAGAAAAAGACAACCAGAGAATGAACACTAGGTGTCACTACCATACTCTGCTCTGCTTAGGAGTGTATCTTTGGACTGAACTCTAACTGCAAATAGCTGTGACAGCTAGCAAAAGGTTAAAAGGCTGCAGCAACTCAAGAATAACTTGGGAAAGATCATCATGACATAATGGTATCATTGGTCCCTTCAATAAAAAATAATCCAACACAAACTAAGATATAAAAATTTATAAAAATCATATTCACTGCATTAAACTATTTTTTAATCAACTTTATAATTATCTGGTATAGAACATTCTTTTGTTCATCTTACCTCATTTTGTACACACTGCCTTAAGAGGTCATGCTTAAATTCTTTTGCTTTTTCCAGTCCAGAATCTAATAGAATCTTCATTCCTGAGCCTACACCATCACAAATAGCACCCATGAAATCCTCCTAGGAAAAATGTTCAAGCATTAACTGTGTTAAATTCAATTTTTAAAATTTTTTTTAAATATAAGATAATTGAGTTATTATTAAGTTCAACTAAAGCTAGACTAAGAACTAAGAGTCTACTAGGAAATCAAATTAGCAGAACTATTTAGTATTTCACATATAACATGTAAAGAATGTTTATCATCTTAGGAAGGACACTATTTTGCTGGAAACACAGTAACATTCTAACATAACATTGTGTTTTCTTTAGCATAAGTGATAAAAGCAAGTAAATATAAATTTTCTAGAATGACAGAAGTTTTCATATGTTGATTGGGTGAGAAAACCTTCCATGGTAGGTGGCCATGATCAAACCAAGGACCCAAAAGGCAAAGTAAGGTTTGTAAAATCATCGGGTATACTTAATCAATTTAGACTGGAACAATTTTAAATCTCATTGCCAAACAAAAATACAAATTATTTTGAAAAATAAAATGTACCTTTTATGTTTAGTGACACTAAAATAAAAAGCTCTAATGTTCCCTCTGATCAAGTCTTTCAAAACTCACGCTGACAAATTACCTGGATACTGGCAGACTTATTGTTACCATTTTCCAGAAAATACAGCTTGTTCCCTTTCAGAACTGCTAACTGTCCCACATACTTAACAGCTTGTTGTATAATTTGGATCACTTTATTTTGAGCCTCTTTTACCATTGATGAAATATCTGAACAGCATCCCTACAAGATAAAAACAGATCAGTGTGTCAGATTCATGAGATTATAAAGGGATGCTAAAGACTAGATAGGGAATGGGGTGTGGTTCAGTGGTAGAATATATGCTTGGCATGGGCTGGCTTCAATCCTCAGCATCAAAAATAAAAAAATAAATAATCCAAAGAAAATAAATTCTGCATTCCTTGACATAATGACATATGATAGAACCAGAAACATGCAGCCCTATGGCTACTGAAGGTGACAGTATGAATAAGATATAGCAGACTCTCCTCTCCAAGACCTTACACACTTCTAGGAGACATAGGGCAAGTGAGAAATAAGTAGATAAGAGAGAGAATTGATAAGTGAATGCAAAGAAAGGAACAAAGTGGTGGCCTTTTGCCTTTCAACTTTTCCTGTCCTTACAAGCATCTAATAGATAGTGTTTTTCTTTTCTCAGGGAAGAAGGAAAAAAGGGAGAAAAAGATAAAAATCCAAAATCTTCAAACTAAAGGATTCCCATAGCTAGAGAAAAATAAGGGAAAGGAGGCAATGGGGCGGGGGGATTAGATAACATAAATATATAGGGAAGATAAGTAGAGTGGAAGGTAGAGAATGAGAGGAAGGGAGAGGGGGGAAATGAGAGGAAATATGGATTGAATTTAACAAAATCATGCTACATGCATATACAAAGGTACCAAAGGGAACTTAACCTTTATACACATGTAGAAAGTACCAATCAAAAATAAATAAAGGAGTGAAAAGATGATCAATAAATCAGAGGAGGGAGAATGGAGGAGGAGGGAGGGGAGGAAAAGGGTGGGGATGGTGATTGAAACAAGTTGCTAGCATGTATGATTTTGTCAAAATGAACCCAACTACTATGTATAACTATAATGTTCTAACAATTTAAAAAAGCTAAACAAAGAAAAATGTCCCTTACAGCTCAAAAAAAAAAAAAAAAAAAAAAAAAAAGAAGGGCGGGGGAGCTTCCCACATGCACTCAGAGCACACATATCTAAAGGCATAGGGAAGCTTCTCACAAACTGTTCTTTTTGTTCCCTGCCCACTGCAGCAGCTCTTAGAATACTTCTCTGGCCCTTCTTTCTGGAAGATGCTAACTGTGTTGCTACAAGGTAAGGATTCTCAAACCATACTTCACTGGAAAGTGCAGTCAGTACCCCAGTTTTGCCAGCTTCACATAAGATTTTCATGGGCTCAACCCAACTTCCCCTCCAAGCCACCTGGCTCTCCATCCTTGGTTCTCTATATAAAATAGAGAATCCTATGGTAATTTCCAGAAACTTCCATCAAAAGAAAGCACAAATAGTATAATTCCAGTGATTTGGGAGGCTGAAGCAGGAGACTTACAGGTTCAAGGCCAGCCTCAGCAACTTAGCAAGGCCCTAAGAACTTAGTGAGACCCTGTCTCAAAATAAAAAAATTAAAAGGGGTGGGGAGTGGCTCCATGGTAAAGTTCCCCTGGGTTCAATCCCCAGTACCAAAAAAAAAAAAAAAAAAAAGAAGGCATGCTTGATCTTTTCCTGCTCTGTCACTTCTTCCACCCTGCTGCACTGAACTTGGGTGGAGTTCCATCATAGCAGACCATGAATTCAAGGGCCATGTTTTAGGCACCATAGAAGGGCTTATAACTAATTCAGCATGAGCTGAAACTCAATCCATAGCCAGAGCAAGACTACTTCTCTCCCCATGACAGAGCTAGACTGCTTCCCTTCACAACTGCTTCTCTTACCTGTACCCATTAGTGAAGGTCAGCAGAGAATAATGGTACAGTATGAACTCTGGGCCCAAGACAGTATGGGTTAAAATACAACTTCATGTTCACATCTGATCAGTTATGTGACACCAGATGGGCTACATATCTTCCCAGAACCTCCATTTCATTACTTATAAAACAGTGATAGCAGTACCACTTTTAGGGTTCTTATGAAGATTAAATGAGTAAATCACTTAAGATCACTGGTACACAGAGAACCATGTAAGTCCTGGTACAACAAATCAATTACAAACATCCACAGTCATAGGATTTCAAAACAAAAAGCACCTCTTAAAAATACTACAGATCTAATTTTTGGAAGATGCAGCTAGTGGAAAGTCAATAAATATTGAATAAATGAATGCATCAAATAATACTAAGGAATCAATTTACCTGTAAAAATAACTGTAAGTAGCCTCCCAGTTTTTTAACTTCTTGTCTCAATTCATCTTCAAATGTTGCTACATCAGTACAAGGTAGAAAATCACTCAGCCAGTGTTTGATTAAAACCACAAGCTGCTCAAAAGCACAAGCAATTTGGATAATAAGCGACTGGGCTGCTCGATCACAAGAGAACACTTTGAAAGAAGAAAGATAGATTATTGGAAGAAATAATCTCCAAATAAAAGAACCCACATATGATCACTAGTAAAACATTTTAACATTTTAAAAGATGCCTGCTGGATATGTCAAATAATCATTCAAAAAACAAAGTATAATGTGCAGAAAATAATCATCATGTGAGTTAGAAAAAGCAGTGGGATTGCTTACAGTTATCTTGACTTTCTTCATCTTGTTCTTCATGGGCTTTGGAAATGGCAAACAGCCCATTATAAATTTTAAGAAAATTATTTATCAGGCTATCTGCTATAGTTTTTTCTTCATCATAACCCTGTCCAAGAAAATCTACTGATGAGCCAATCAATTCTTTGCAAATTCCAGGGAGATATGATTCTGCCGAATTTGAACAAATGGTGCTTGATTTCTCCATTAAGCCTACATCAAACAGAAAATAGTCATAAGCCTAGTTTTCAGGTACTATACTTTCAAACAAATGTATTAATGCAGGCATATTATAGAATCATCAGCCGGTAACTTCAAAATAGTGTTCTAATTCCAATACATCCTTATTTCTACATGCCAAAGTGAAAAGTGAAAATTAACCCCTCAATTGCACCAGTTCACAGGGTTAGCAGCTCTTTAACCACAGGTAGGTAACAGAGAATTCAAACAACCCATGAACCCATTGGTTTACTTACTTTGTGATAGGGATTAATTTTCCCTTATACCTGAGGAACTCTAAATTGATGAAATAATGGTAATTACATAAAATTAGAAAGTGTTTAATTCATAAACTGGAAAAGTTGGCAACAATCAACTATATAAGAAGAAATGTCTCAGTACCTCTGCTTTATAAGAGTTGTTTCTCAAGGTGTATGATATGACCCAGACAGGCAGAAGTAATGAGCTATCTACAGTTAATACAGCATACCTCTGGGAGTTAGACTTCTAGAAACCATTAATTTTCTAAGCACTGTCCAAACCAGAAGTAAATAGAAAGGCTTGAAAGAGCTCATTTGGATCCTCCAGAAATAACTTTATCCTGCAGTGCTAACATATGAGTATAATGGTTCTTGTTCAATATGCAAACAGTAGTTTTCTGGTCTACTCTACATGTGATTAGAAGAGTAACCTAAAAGGGAGGTAGAATAAAGGGATAGGGTGGGAAATATCAGCTCAAAGATAAGAATTTGATGTGGAAAGAAGAAAAAAAAAGTTACCAAATTCAAAGCTACATGTTAATAGACTTTTTATTTATTTATTTATTTTATTGTAAACAAATGGGGTACAACTTGTTTCTGTTTGTAGATGAGGTAGAGGCATACCATTTGTGTAATCATATATTTACATAGGGTAATGGTGTTTGATTCATTCTGTTATTTTTTCCTTACCCTCCACCCCTCCCACCCCTCTTTTCCCTCTATACAGTCCCTCCTTCCTCCATTCGTGGTTAATAGACTTCTGAAAATTACTTTTGTAAGACATCTGACTCTCAAACAACAATGAATAAGTAAGCTGCTACAAGATATATATCTTTTTATTTTTCTGATAAATTAAAAAAAATCTACAGCATATTTTGTTCTACCTTAAATAAGTAGGATCATAATCATCTCTTTAAAAGATAATGTTATGATAAGAAAGGAGACCCTTCTTTCTTTATAGTCAACATGAGATATAATTCCTTTTATGGCTACTCATATTCCTTAGGACCTTTATTAAATAGATTATTACACAGTAATGTTAAAACTTTCTATTTACTAAGATAAAATTCATAAACTACAAAGTACACATATCTTTAGTGCACAGCTTGTTTTTTTTTTTTTTCTAACATATGTACGTGTCTGTGTAACCCCCACTTAGATCAGTTCACACAACATTTTCACCATCACCAGGTTTCCTCTTCCCAGTTAATACCCAGAAATAGAGGTAAGCACTATTCTGTTCTCAACTACTATAATCTATTGTGACAGAAGCCATAGTTTTGTCTGTTCTTAAACTTCATATAAATAGAATCAACAGCATGTATTCTTTCATATCTGGCTTCTGTCACTCAGCATTATGTTTTGGTGATTCATTTAGGTGACTCTGTAAATCACTCATTCCTTGATTTTTATTGTTGTGTAGTAGGTTTTTTGTTTTTTTCTTTCCATCTTTTTTTTTTGGGGGGGGGGTGCTGGGGATTGAACCCAGGGCTCTGTGCATTCGAGGCAAGCACTCTACCAACTGAGCAATATCCCCAGCCCTGTCCTGTTCTTTTTTGATATGGAGTCTTACTGTGTTGCCCATATTGGCCCTGAACTCTGGGCTCAAAGAATGCTTCTGTGTCAGTCTCCCAAGTAGCTGAGACTAGGTGCTCATCATCACACCCAACTGGAAGTAGTTTTTAAAATTTAATTATATAGGTAGTTCTACATACAAATTTATAGTGTAGCCTCTCTTCTATATATAAGTTAATGTTATAATGAATATTGGTATGACATAATTATTCAGAGAAATAATTTCTATAGCTTTTATTTTTTTTTTTTATTTTTATTTTTTGGTAGTGCTGGGGATTGAACCCAGGGTTTTGCACATGCTAAAAAAGTACACTCTACCACTGAGTTATGCCCCTAAACATTTTTGTCAATTAAAGTGGAGGAGGACTGGAGATGTGGCTCATTAGTAGAGCACTTGCTCAGCATTTGTGAGGCCTGGGTTGGATTCTCCACACCACAAACACACAACCCAAAAAAAAAAAAAAAGAGAAGAAAAGTAATTTTATAATAGATAACATATGCCTTACACAAAATTTAGAAAGAACCAAAGAGTATGCAGTAAAAGGAAAGTCTCTTCACCTGTCCTGACCCTATTCCCCAACTGACTCTGGGGGGATACAGTAATTCTTCAGAGAGATCTTATTCATTTATAAGAATCTATGTATACATCTTGCTTTTACCCTTCATGCAAATCATAGTACATAATATATAATCTTTGTGTTTTGTCTTTTTCACTTCTGAGTGAAATAATTTTTTATTCACTTATAAACATATGTGTCTTCGACATTTGAATTGCCAATCTATTAATAAGTTTTAAAATAAATCACAGCATACAGAATTTTAAGAAGTGGAAGAGGCTGTCCAACCCACCCTCCTTATTTTACAGAGGAAACAGAAGTTCTAGGAAATGAAATGATTTGCACAAGAACATGAAGCAAGTGGTAGAGCCAGGACTTGGTGCTTTTCTTACGATACAGAAAACTTGAAAAAAATACCTGATGTATGAGAAGAATGCAAATTCTGAATTGGGTGGACTTGCATGTCATGTAAACAACCAGAAATTCTTCTATTCTTCATCATACTCCTGCTCCTAAAAAAAGAAAAGGCAAACCATAAGATCAGTAGTTGTATACTTTTGCATTGTCCCGTGTTGGCGAGGGAAAGGGTTCCTGTCAGAGGGATGGGCTGGCTGTAAATTAATGGTTAAGAAATTTATTTAATAGGAAAAAACCACAGGAGATAATTATCTTTTGAATCAGGGGGCATGTGGGGCTGAGCCATGCTAAAGGGTCTGGCTCGAACAACAGGGAAGAACAAGTTTGGTTTATTTATAGCGGTACAGACAAAGGGGGGGACCAGAAGGAGGTTCTTCCAAGAGAAACAGGATGGGGTGGAGCTAAGCAAGACATTTTGCTTTAGCAGGTCATTGGCACATCTAGGGCATGCAAATTCCAGCAGGGAGCCGTCCTGTGTGGAAACCACATACTGCAGGTAATCTGGAATAATACTTCATGATTGCCAGTTCCTGAGAGCCAGATTCCTGTGTCTGATGGCTCAGCCAAACGAGGTTTTATTTGCAGGCCATGGATGGCTGTATGCAGTATACCACAAGGAATAATATTACTAAGAATGTTTACTTTTAAATTCTCTAAATAATATTAATATGCATTGTATGCTTTCGATCAAGGGCCAAATTCATTTGGATCACTGAGCAAAAATTTTACTATTTACGAGCATTGTTCTAGGCATATAGTTAATTAAGGAGAATGAACATTTATCAAGCACTATTATTTATAGATTCTGGACTATGGTGAAACATAGAAAACTTGTCTTCTGGTCTCACTGAACTTATAGTCCAAAGCAAAAGAGAAATTGGGCAAATAATGACAATAAAGAAGTGAGTGTTATAAGGGCATAGAGTGCTGTGGTAGGTCCGGAGAAGAACTTGGCCTGGCCCAAGTGGGTGGGAGGGCCTCCTGGAGCAGGAATAGCAAATGGGGGGCAGGCTGGGAAAGCTGGGAACTTTGTCTCACAGTCACTAGGATATGGGAAGAGTTGCAATAAATTACACATGTAAAAAACCCAATGAGGTTCAAAAGGGCTGCAATTTGTGATACGAGAGAGTAGCAAGAGAGGGGCTGGGGAGATAGCTCAGTCGGTAGAGTGTTTGCTTGCAAGCACAAGGCCCTGGGTTCGATTCCCAGCACCAAAAAAAAAAAAAAAAAAAAAAAAGGGCTGAAGATGTAGTTCAGTGGTCTAGTTCCCCTGGGTTCTATCCCCGGTACTGAAAAAAAAAATTGTATAGAGTAGCAAGAGGCTCTGGGGCCATCTTGAGGCTGACCTTGTGCACCAATTAAGGAAGACTGGATTTTATCCTAAGCATATTATTCAAGGAAGAACTATAAATGGGGAAATGGTCCAGGTAAATAAACATCTAGGCAAATATCTACAACAACATGGGGTTGCCTGAGAGGTGTGGCAGTAGCGCAAATGGAGGCAATGATTCTTTCCCCGACCACTCCGTCGTTTCCCTCAGGCTTAAAAACACAGAAATCTCTCCAACATATGACTGGCTGTCTAGCTGCTACTCTTTAACTGCTTCTCCAAAATGGAGCCTACTCTCTCTGCTCCTAAAAAAAGCAGTCTCTTTCCATACTGTCATTCATGTGTCAATTTTCTAAACTCCAAGCCCAGCTCATTAGGTCAATTTTGAAAAGTGACCTAGATCTAAATATGAATCCTTTGATCTAAATGTGGATCCTTCATGTTTTTTTTTTCCTAACAAAACTTTCTACTACTATTGATCATGCAAAGAAAAATACTATTTGTTGAAAAGATTGTTAAACAAAAGCATTCTATCAGTAGTAGCCTAAATATTTCAAATACGAGTCTCCCTGCCCCACCGTGAATTCCTCAAGAAAAACACAGAAATATGACAGAAAGGAGAAAGAAGAAATATCAATTCTCAAATATTACAGCATTTCTACATAGGAGAAATGAAACAGGACATTATTACAGTAAGTCTTAACTGGGAAAACTGTTATTCTTGGAACACTATCATAGTTAAACAATGTTTAACCCCAAATAAAGAAAATGCTTGTCATAATCCTTTCAGAGTTTTTATTTAACCTCAGGGGAAAATTTACTTTTAACTGTCAACAGTACATATCAAAATTTATAGGCAGCCAAATCAGTCTATTTTATTGCAGAACAACTGTGGCATATCATTGCCGAGCAGCAGTTCTATAATTAAGAATCTGTCACTGTTTCCATTACCTGCAGGCATTCTCAGAGTTTGTAATTCTGTCATAAACATTCTTACAAGGCTGAAACTTCATATACAAGGTCTCAGACTAAGAGCAATTCATTTTTTAAAAAAATATGATACTTTTAAATTACAGAAGTTCTCAAAAATATCTCTGCCAAAAGAAAACAACTAATTTCAAAATCTTAGAAAATATTACAAAGTGTTGATTTTCCAGTAACATTTTAAACTTCTATTGGTTTCCTATTAAAGTCAGCAGGAAATAAGATGTAAATAGCCAACGGTAGATAGGCTAAAAGTTTAGCACTCATCAATTATTAATGCTCATATTGTGAGCCACAATTCTAAATACACAGCTGTTTACACTTGTTTATGAAGAAAACTGTAAGGAAATCTGTAATTCTAAAGTCCAAAGGAATTCATAAATCGTTCTCTAAAGAATTGCTGGTCTGGTTTAAATTTGGCAGAGGTTTATATTATTCTAGGTTGGTTTACATAGCCCAAGCCTTATCTAACCAATTCTACCTATTGCCATGTTTTGCTCACTTTGGTGCCAGAGCCCAATACTATTTTGAGTCATTAAAACAAGACTTGTAGAAATCACTGTTTACTTACATTGCACCAGAAATCATATCTCCTGTTTTATAAGATATAATTTTATACATGTCGAGTACCCAAAAATAGTCCAAGCTAACATTTATTGAACACCTACCCACTGTGTAGAATCTTTACAAACATCTTCTAATCTCTATAACAACTCTGCAATGCTGTCATTATCAAAATCAAAAACTAAAATAAAAAACGGTTGGGGATGTAGCTCAGTGGCAAAGTGCACCTGAGTTCAATGCTCAGTACTGAAAACCGAGACTGAAAAAAAACATTTAGAAACCCAAATGGAGCCTGACCTGTGTTGAAAACAATGAAATTAAGAAAAATGAAAAACAAGTAATTTAAAATAGAAAGATTCTGCTTTCTGCCAGGTGTGGTGGCGCACACCTGTAATCCCAGCAGCTCAGGAGTCTGAGGCAGGAGGATTCTGTTGATGTGTAAATGTCATTGGCTTAACTTACATTCTAAAAATTCCCAAATGCCTCTTCAAAGTTCCAAACTTGAATAAACACCCAGATATCCCCTGAGAACCTCAAACTCATCATGTTTAAAAGTAAACTTACACTCTATCTCAGGGAACATGATTTTCCTTTGGTCAATCACTCAGCTTAAAGTCCAGACTTATCCTTGAGCCATCCACCATTTTCAACTCCACAGTCCCCAGGTCCTATTGATTCAGCATCTCAAATACGTATAAAATCTGGCATCCTTCTCAAGTCCTTCTGCCTGGCTTTAGTTCAGGTATTTATCAAATGCTCCTGCTTCTCTTTTTAAATCCTGGTTCATTTTTGTTTCCTCCGGACATGTCAGACAGTAGTCATCACAGAAATATTTGTTTAAAAACAAACTAAACAGCCAAACTATTCTAAGACCAAAGCCTTTCCATACCATTTTGCTTCTCTACAATCTGAGCAATCGAGATCTAAGCAGAACTAGATTTTATAATATAAAGCCGCCCCCCCCTTTCCACTGCAGCCATTTCCCCGCCTCCCAACTGCCTGTCAGTCTGTGAACATCCTAGCTAGCTATTGGTTCATCAGTCAGCTTGCAAGTATCCTTCTCCGTTATTGGTCCCCTTAACCCCCAGAATTTGACTGCTTAAGGATAGCTCCCCGCCATTTTCTCTCTCTTCTCCTCATTTTCATGCTTTCTCTCTCCTACTCACTTTCTCTCTCTCCTCCTGGCTTTTCACACTCTCTCTTGTGTTCACTCTCTCTCTTCCTCTCATTTTCTCTCTTACCCTGCAGGGAGACACTGTTTGCTTAATAAACCCTACTATGTCAGTTCCCGTGTCTGGAGGGGTTTGTGGCTTCTTACAGATTTTACTTTAAAAATACCTATTTACCAGGTGTGGTGGTGTATGCCTGTAATCCTAGCAACTCAGGAGGTTGAGGCAGGAGGATCACGAGTTCAAAGCCAGCCTCAGCAACTTAGCAAGGCCCTAGGTAACTCAGTAAGGCTCTGTTTCAAATTTTATTTATTTTTTTATTTTTATTTAAATTTTTCTTGGGTGCTGGGGATTGAACCCAGGGCCTTGTGCTTGCAAGGCAAGCACTCTACCAACTGAGCTATATCCCCAGCCCCAAATTTTATTTTTTTATAAATAAAAATAAAAAAGTCTGGTGATGTTGCTTAGTGGCTAAGCACACTTGGTTCAATTCCTAGTTCAAAAACAAAGCAAAACAAAACACCTATCTCCTATGGAATTCTTCTTAAGTTAATAAGCAACATTTGTCATATATAGACGCTTTCTATCATCATGATTTATTCTTTTGTGATGCTCATACTAACTGGAATGCATTTAAAATTTATAACTCACAGTAAAATATTATAAAATATGCCAAATTCTTGAGAAATTGTAATTTAAAAGTAATACTTTTCCTTTTGGTGGGAAATTAGATTTATGCTACTCTAAGTTGCTCTTAAAAATTATATGGTGAAATACTGAACATTTTTGTTCTTCTTGTAACAGACAGATAATTTAATGACCTAAGTGCTATGCTATAATTTGATCACTAATATACTATTCCACTTGTATTTCTAGGTTCTCTTCACAGATCTACCCATCATGACAATAGTTTTTTAAAACAAAGAAAATTATGTATAATTACAAAACGTAGCATACATCTATATATATAGTAAATATAAATATATTGTACACATGAAGTGTGTGCGTGTGTGTGTATTCAAAGAAAACCAACAACAAAAAAGCTTTTACCTCCTTCTAGAAAATGAAGAGACTGGTGCATTTGTAATGTCAGGTTCCCATTCATCTTCAGGATCACAGAACACATCTTCACCCCTGTTACTACCATTACTCTAAGAAAAAAGAAGTTTGGTTTCCATTAATTTTAATAAAAAAAATGTTTACCAACTAAGGAAAAATTAACAGAATTATAGGTTATTTGATAAAAGTTAAAAAATGATAATCCTGACGAAAGTAAAAATGAATCACTTGATGCCAAGATTATATTAAAGTGATATACTTTCATCACTTTGAAGCAAAAGAAATCATTAACTATCTCAGAAATAATAAACTTGGTATTTAGAAGACATATTAAAAACAAAACAAAAAAATCCTTAGGAGAGAAATAAAGGAATAATCTGAACAAGGTAAAAGATGCAATGACTTCTTGACTGAATATACTGATCATGACAATAATCTTCATTGCAATTTAAATAAGGGAATACCGATTTAAATTCTACCAAAATACTATGTAGATTTTAATTCAGAGAGATTATAATTACATGGAAAAATAAGTAAAGAACTACAATGAATGGTTCAAATAGGAAGTAAGTTAATAGTGAGGGTAACTCACTACTAGGGTTTAACGTATATAGTAAAGCAAGAACAATCAAATGCTTTCAATACTGTTTTAGTTGAATTAAATACACAAGCAAATCACATTCATTGTAGAAAAATTGGAAATTACTAATACATATAAATTCAAAGAAAAACTCAAAAAATGACAAATCCATCATTTTAAGAGAAGCACATTTCCATATGATATATTTCAGTTTTTTTCGATGTTCTGTATGAATACATCTTGCATTCCTGTAATAAGCCCCACTGGTCTTGGAATAAGTATTAAATATCATTTTGGGTTTGATTTACTAATATTGTTAATATATCATTCATGATTTTTATAGCTGATTTCATATTAAGGTTGGTTTATCATTCTCTTCTGAGTCATCTTTTCAGTTTTTTGGGGTTTATTTTTAATCAGTTATTCCAGCATGGTAAAATGCACTGTGCCACCTTCTATAACAGAGCTTTGTTTGTTTTTGTGATACTTGTGATTGAACCTAGAGCCTCACACATGCTGGGTAAACAATCCATCACTAAGCTATTCTGCCAGCCCTTTTTAAATTTTGAGGCATGGTCTCACTGAATTGCCTAGGCTAGCCTCAAATTTGTAATCCTCCTGCCCCAGACTTCTGAGTAGCCAAATTTCAGGTGTGGACCACATTTTATTATAGCTTAAGCAGAACTGAATTCATCTCTTCTTGAGGCACATCATTGACAAACTTTTCAAATTATTGTATAGTTATTCCTCTACTAAGTCAGCTTTCATTATTTATCTTTTCCTATGAAGTCTTTCTAGAAAACTGCCAGATAGCATTAAAAATTTATAAAAATGTTTATTAAAATAATTATAAAATAATTTTAATATGTTCTCTTCTTTATTTAAATGCAAATATTCTCATTCCTAAAATCATGTCTATTCTTTCAAAACTTCATAGCTTAGGTTTATTAATTTCTAATTCACTAATTATTATTATTTTTTCTTATAAGGATTCCTTCGTTTGCTTTTCTTTTTCCTAAATTGGGTTAAATATTTATTTCTGTTGTTCCATTAAATAATTCAAGTATTAAGGTTATCATTTAGTAATATCCTCTAAGTTTCAATATATAACGTCTTCATTATTGGAATTATCTAAGTAGTGTAGAATGTAATTCCACTAGTCATGTTATTTAAAGATGGGATGTTTGAATAAGAGTAGCAATGCAACAATTTAACAGTGTAACAAATTAACAATTTAATACATGTTGCAATAATTTTGGGATAATTAGATAATAGTATAGAGAAAAATTAACTTTAAATTCATACCTCTTACAAAATACCATAATAAATTCTATGTGATTCAAAAATATGAACTTAAAAAACAAAAATGCAGAGGACTGAACAATGTTTCAGTAAGACCTTTGGATTAATAGACGCAAATTAAAAATGCCTGTATAAACAAAATGAAACCAAGTAAAAAAACACATAATCAGGACAAAGATATGCATATTACATATAAAAAAAGATTTATCAAAATATGCAGAAAACTTGTATATGTATAGAACTTCATTACCCACATTTACTAGACAAAAAATTCAAAGGTCATGAATATGTACTTTACCTATAAAGAAAAAAAGAGTCAACTAATTATTAAACAGTTTCACTAGTTATTAAAATACAAATTGAAACATTGGTAAGTGGCAATATTTCTGGCAAGCACTTTGTCATTGAACATCAAAGTATAATAAATTCATATTTTGGTACCATTTTTGAAAAACAGAAGGCAAGGAATTAAGATAATAAAAAACTAATATGTAAAGAAATATTCTTAGTTGTGACCATTAAAAGCAACAAATAATTGGAAACACCCAAACTTACAGCAACAGGAAAATGTAAATGTAAATATGTAAAAACGCACATTATCAAGTTTAGGAGGATAACTTCAAACAATATGTTTTCTATCAAATTTCTTTGAGTTTAAATGCAAAACTTTAAAAATATATAACTGTAACTCGATAAATCAGCATTAAAATTCTCTATCACTTATAACTATATTAAAATAAACCAATAAGGGTCTGGGTTGTGGCTCTGTGGTAGAGTGCTTGCCTAGCTTGTGTGAGGCATTGGGTTAGATTCTCAGCACCACATGTAAATAAATTAATAAAAAACAAAGGTCTATCAACATATAAAAACAATTTAAAAAATAAATAAACCAACCAATAAAACTCTACTTACATGCAAAAATAAAATAAATATACAAAATCATTTATGTTGGTTGGTTTGGGTAATTGACGAATTGCCTTTGTTTTATTTTTTAAATTTTCTTTCTTTGTCAAGAATATGTCTTATTTATTTATTTATTTATTTGGGGGGCGTGGAACCAGGAATTGAACTCAGGTACTTTAACACTGAGCCACATCCCCAGTCCTTTTTTAAATATTTTATTTGGAGACAGGGTTTTGCTGAGTTACTTAGGGCTCTGCTAAATTGCTGAGGCTGGGTTTGAACACACAATTCTCCTGCCTCAGCCTCTAGAGTCACTAGGATTACAGGCATGCACAACTGCGCCCAACACTTTTATACTTTTTTTATTTAAAAATGTTTATACTGGGGCTGGGGAGATAGCTCAGTTGGTAAAGTGCTTGCCTTGCAAGCCCTGGGTTCTATCCCCAGCAACCCCCCCCCCCCCCCAAAAAAAAAAAAAGTTTATATAGATTTTAACAATATTCCATACTTCATACAGTTCTTTCATAGCTGCAAGTTTAGATTCAAACTTTTCCAGACTCCAGAAAGTTGAGATCCCAAGTTGTAGGTTACGAACCCGAATAGAAGTTTCACAACTACCTTTATCTGATGCATCATGTCTGAAAGAAAAAAAATAATACATATATATGTACTTTTTTTTTTTTCCTTTTTTTTTTTTAACAGGGATTGAACCCAGGGGCTCTTAACCACTGAGGCACATCCCCAGTTCTTTTCATATTTTATTTTTGAGATAAGGTCTTGCTAAGTTGCTAAGGCTGCCTTTGAATTTGCAATCCACCTTCCTTAGCCTCCTGAGTCACTAGGATTACAGCTATGCGCCACCATGCCCAGCTGAAAGAAAATTTTTTGAAATGCTTATCCTAAAACATACACACCCATTCATGTCAAGTTTCTGGACTCAGTGCATGCATTAGACGTAGTGTGCACACCTATAAACCCAATGACTCAGGAAGCAGAGGCAGGAGGACAGCAAGTTCACAGACAGCCTGGTCAACTTACCAAGACCCTGTCTCAAAATAAAAAATGAAAAGGCTGGGGATATAGATCAGTTTTAGAGGGTCCCTGGGTTCATTCCCCTCCTGGGTACGAAAATTAAAATAAAAATACAGTCTAAAAGGTCTAAATCATTCCTTAGCCTAAAAGAATTAAATTGTTCCTTAGTTAGCACTTTTATTTTAATAATAATCACATCTGCTATGTATTATATAAGAATAACTTCATATGTTAAAAAATTTTTAAATCAAATGAAATTTCTTTTAAAAAGTATCTTCCTTTTAAAAGCAGGGGTATGGGAGTATAGCTTGGTGATAGAGCACTTGCCTAGCATAGACGAGACCCTGCGTTTGATCCCCAGGGGGTGGGGGTGGGGTGGAACGCTAATAAACTAATTTTCGATTCAAAATAAAATCAGTAAATTCCTAAAACATCTAAATTATTCTGTTTATATATATACTAGTATAGTAATTGATTAAAACATTTTTACTCCCAAGTAAGTCTCAAAGTATCTGAGGGACTGTAATACTATATCTTTCTTAGACATACATTGTACAATAAACTTTAGAGAAACTAAATTTAAAAAACAAGATTGTATGTAGATCAATTAGTTAAAACAAAGAACTGCTTTGTAATCAGGATAATAAACTACTCACCTGCCAAAAACGTAATATTTTTTAAATTTGTTGCTGATGGCATTGGCTTCCTGAATCATCATTGAAAGCTTCATGGTGCTCCAATTTGGCTGAACTAATACAAAGCACACAAAGAAAATTCAAAAAACATATATGATCACTAACATATATCACTAGGCAGAACAATTCCAGAAAACAAAAGATTGATTTTAAATAAATGGTTTTAAATCTATATTACAGAAAGTTAAGAATGAAATTTGAGTAATTTTCCTTTAAATCTCATTGTCAAAATGAAATATTCTTCTAGGACACAGTGGTACATGCTTTTAATTCCAGCTACTCAGAGGTTGAGGCAGGAGGGTGGCAAGTTTTAGGCCAGACTCAGCCAACTTAGTGAGATCCTGTCTCAAAATAAAATAAAAAGTGCCAAGGACATAACTTAAGACTAGAGCATTTGCTTAGTCTGTATGAGGCCCTGGATTCAAACCCATTACTGATGGGACTGGGGTTGTAACTCAGTGGTAGAGTGTTTGCCTAGCATGTGTGAGGCACTGGGTTCGATCCTCAGCAGCACATAAAAATAATTAAATAAAATAAAGGTAAGTGCCCATCTACAACTAATATATATATGTTATACTCCATGCATGTATAATATGTCAAGATATACTCTACTATCATGTGTATCTAAAAAGAACAAATTTTAAAAAAGAAAGAAAGAAAGAAAAGAAACTGAGCACAGGTGCCAGGTGTGGTAGTGTGCCTGTAATCCCAGAGGCAGGAGGATCACAAGTTCAAAGCCAGCCTCAGCAACTTAGTGAAGCTCCAAGCAACTTGGCAAGACCATGTCCCTAAATAAAATATAAAAAAAGGGCTGGGGATGTGCTCAGTGGTTAAGTACCCCTGGGTTCAATCCCCAGTTCAATTTAAAAAAAAAAGAAAGAAAAAAGAAACAGCACAGAAATAGAACTGAGACATAAATAGAAAGATATCCTGCATTCATGGATTAGAAGAATTAATATTGTTAAAAACGTCTGTACTTCCCAAAGCAATGTACAGATTCAGTTCAATCCCCATCAATATTCCTATGTCAGTTTTCACATAAATAGGAAAAAATCCTAAAATTCATATAAAATCAAAAAATATTTAGAGTAACTAAAGCAATTCTAGGCAAAAAGAACAAAACTGGAGGAATCATATTGCTGCGATTCCAAAATATACTACAAAGCTACAGTATTCAAAATGGCATTAAAAACAGATTATATGCCTGATAAATGGAACAGAACAAGAGAGGCCAGAAATAAATCTGCACATTTATGGTCACCTTACCTTTAACATTGGTGCCAAGAACACAGCACACAATGAGGAAAGGACAGTGTCTTCAATAAATGGTGTTGGAAAAAGTGAATCATCACATGCACAATGAAATCAGACCCTTATCTCCCACCATATACATAAGTCAACTCAAAATGCATGAAAGAATTAATATAAGACCTGAAATTGTATAACTACAAGAAGAAAACAGAAGGAAAAAATTTCTTGACAATGGCCTGAGCAGTTGTTGTTTTGGATATAACCCCTAAGAGCACAGACAAAAGCAAAAATAGACAAGTGGGATAGCATTAAACTAAAAAACTTCTGCACATCAAAGGAAATAATCTATAGAATGGTAAAAGATATTTGTGAACTATATATCTGATAAGTGATTAACATCCAAATATATATAAGGAACTCAACAGCAAGAAAACATCCTTATTAAAAAATGGGCAAAAATCTTAATAGCTATTTCTCAAAAGACATACATATAGCCAAAAATTCAAAGGTGTGCAACATCACTAATCTGGGAAATGGTGATCACAATCACACTGAGTTATACCTCACACCTGTTAGAGTGATTGTTATCAAGAAGACATGAGAAAAAAGTGTTTGTAAAGATGTAGAGAAAAGGAAACCCTGGCATGTCGTTGGTGGGAAGGTAAATTATACAATCATTATAGAAAAAGAGTATTGAGGGTCCTCAAAACATTAAAAATAGAACTACCATAAGACCCAGCAATCCTTTTTTGTAAAGGCAATGAAATCAGCTCCTGTGAAGATATTTGCACTATGATGTTCATTGCATCACTATTCACAATAACCAAGATGTGAAAACAATCCAAGTGTTTTGTCAACAGATGAATGGATAAAGAAAATGTGGTACAATGGAATATTGTTCAGTCATAAAAAAAGGAAAGAAATCTTGTCATTTGCATCTCATGAATTTAACTGGTGGTTGTAATGTTAAGTGGAGTAGGCCAGACACAGAAAGATTAATACCACATGTTCTTACTCATCTGTGGAAACTGGTAAGTCAATCTTGCAGAATAACAGAATGTTAATAGTGGTCACTAGTGCCTGGGAAGGGTGGTGAGGAGGAACAGATAGAAGTTCAATAAGGAGGACCAACTGGGCACAGGGGTGCATGCTTATAATCCCAGTAACTTAGGAGGCTGAGGCAGGAGGATCGCATGTTCAAAGCCAGCCACAACAAAACAGTGAGGCCCTAAGCAACTTAGCAAGACCCTATCTCAAACTAAAAATAAAAAAGACTTGGAATGTGGCTTAGTGGTTAAGCACTCCCAGGTTTAATTTCTGGTACCAAAAACAAAAAAACAAAAAAAATGGAGTGAGGGGTTGGGGAATGAAATCACAAAATGGAAGAATTACATGTGGTTCTTCTTCAGGACAATATTGCATAGTAGGGTAAACAATCTGTGATATATTTCAAAAGAACTAGAAGAGTACAAAGTTCCAACAAAGAGCAATAATTAATGTTTGAAGAGATGGAAATGTTTTTTTATCCTGATGTGATTACTACACATTACATACATTTATTTAATTACCATAATATACCCCACATATTATGTCTCAATAAAAAAAGTGGTATACTTGTGGAATAATATTCAGCCAAAAAGGAAAGAAATTCTGGATAACATTATGCTAAGGGAAATAAGCCAGACACAAAAAGACAATTAGTGCATGATCTCACTTGTATGTGGAATCTAAATAAGTTGAACTCAAAAGAAGCAGAGAGCAGAACAGTGGTAACCAGGAGCTACAAGGTTGGAGCAATGGCAAGATGTTGGTCATAGAGTACAAAGTTTTGGTTAAGTACATTGAACAAGTTCTGGAGACTTAATGTATCACCTGGTGACTATAGATAGTAATACTATATTGCATACGTGAAATCTGCCAAGAGAGTAATAATAGTTCTCACCACACAGAAAGAACAGTGACAATTATTTGAATACTATTAATATGCTAACTAGCTTAATTGTGGCAATCATTTCATAATGTATATAAAAATGTCATGTTGTATACCTTAAATATATGTAATTTTTGTGAATTATACCTCAGTAAAGCTAGAAAAAATATCTCTGAAGTAAACAAAATGTCCATGATTAGCACAACTAGATATAAAATAAAGATTTAGGATTAGAATAACATATGTTTTAAAAATTATATTGGGGCTGGGGTTGTAGCTTAGTAGTAGAACACTTGCCTAGTACATGTGAGGCACTGGGTTCAATCCTCAGCACCACATAAAAATAAAAATAAATAAAATAAAGGTCCATTGACAATTAAAAATGTTTAAAAAATTATGTTGTACATTAAATAATAATTGGAATTTTATTTACTATTTGCTTACTGTTTTATTTGATCTGTATAATGAATTATCATAGCCTGGGTAGCTTATAAATAACAGAAATTTATTTCTCACAGTTTTGGAAACTGGAAGTCCAAGATCAAGGTTTCAGCATGGTTGGGTTCTGATGAGGGCCTTTCTTTCAAGTTGCAGACTGCCATCTTCTTGTCATGCCCTTGCTTGGTGGAAGGAGTGAGGAATTTTTCTAGGATTTCTTTTATAAGGGAATCCATTCCAGTCATAAGGGCAGAGCCCTCATGATACCTACCAAGGCCATACCTAATACCACCAAATTGGGGGTTAGAATTTCAACATATAAATTTTGAGGGGGACACAGTCTATATGACTCATATAATTAAGTGATCTAAAAGTTGAATATTCTAAAAAAAATTATTCATATGAATTTATTTAGACTTGGAAAAGTCAGCAACATCTAGTATAAAACATTTTTAATATACAAAGACAACAGTTGGGTGTGGTTGTGCACACCAGTAATACCAGTGACTCAGGAGGCCAAGGCAGGAAGATCATAAGTTTGAGGCCAGCCTCAGCAACTTAGCAAGAACCTGTCTCAAAATAAAAAAATCAATGGGCCAAGGATTTAGCTTAAGTGGTAGAGCAACCCTGGGCTCAACTGCAGTACCACAAAAAGAAAAAAAAAAAAAAAAAAGAAAGAAAGAAAGAAAAAAGAGGCAACTAACATCTTAGTAATTATGTGTAATAACATACATAACTTTAGAAAATGTCTGCTAAAATCAACACATACTCACTTGTAAAAGTTTTATCCTTATTGCTCCAATTCTGCTGTAGAATTTGTACTTCTTTAGCAATTTTTTGTTTTTCATTTTCCAAAGCTTCCAGAATTCTTGCATGGCGGATACTGTGGTCTTCTAAAGCCTAATTGATATTCATTCATACAGACCCACACAGGAAGATAGGCAGAGAAATTATAAAATCATATTGAAATGATGGATATGTTAATTGGCTTCTCTACAGTAACAATTTTAATATTTAGATGTAGCCTATAGCATCATGTTGTATACCATATGTATGTATACAATAAAATCTATTTAAAAAATAGATTAATAATGGTAACACAATAAAATTAAACCTCATTTGATGGAATTCATTTTGTTATTAAACACAAAAGGCTTTTTAAAACATAAAATTTCTTAATAATGTGATGTTTTCCTCACAAAAATCATTAGGAATTTTTAACAGCACAGATTAATCTTTTTCTTTCCACTTATAGGAAGTAAGAAACGTTAGAGAAAAAAAGAAATGCTGAAAAAAAGAACATTTGCTGACTGAATAAAAAAATTAAAAGTAAAAAAACAGCAAAAAAAAAAAACCTAGTTTGCCACAAATAAGCCTTATTAATAGCCTACAAATAATAATTGTTTTTTAAGATTTAAGCAGTGGTATGTTTTTCTCAGAACTTTCCAATGAGGCTCACTAGCCACTGTGTCCTGGAGTTGATGAGTAGTGTTATCTCTGTTATTCTATCAGTTCTTTGGGATTAGTAGTATTTTCTTCCATCCCTATTCCCATCTCCAGTCTCCCCCAATCCACAATCAGGGAAGAAAGAGAAATAAAATTGCCATTTCAGAATAAAACCTTAAGATATAAGGAATCAAAGTAGAGATTAAAACAGTTGGTCTCAAATTTTAGTATTCATCAGAATCTCTTATAGGTCTTGTTAAAACAGATTCCAGGCTCTGACCCCAGCTGTTGCTGATTGGTGGTTCTGGAGTGGGACCTAAGAATTTGCATTTCTCACAGGTCTCCAGATGATGCTGATAATGGGACTGTACTTTGAGAACCACTAATATAAAAACTGGTGAAAATGTTGCCAATAAGGTGACTAAAGACATTAACATATTAATGTTCTGGCTTTTATCCTGTCTTGTGTGAACTTGGCTAATGTGAGTCAGTCCTAAAAAAGTTGCCTCTATCCTCAATAATGTGACAGAAGTAAATGCTTAAGCTGGCAAGACTGAGGTACTGAATGCTGTACTGTGAGTTCTTATTAGGAAATTCCAACTTGCTGCTCTTTCCACGGGCAGATAAAGCTTCATTCCGACATTCCTACTACATATTGAGCCCTACTATGATTGTACTTTGCATTATTTGGCATGATTGATGACAAGACAGTTATAGATGCATAGTAAGAGAAAACTGGGATGAACTAGCTGGAAATAAGAGTGCTCTCCTCCAAAATGTCTGTGTGATGATGTGCAAGCACAACTTTCATGCAAGAGGAACTGTTTCTCATTAGAAATGTGGATTTGTCTCTTGCCTATCAAGATATCACTTTTTTTATTTGTTCTGTTTAGATATACATGGCAGTAGAGTGTATTCAGACATATTGTACAAACACAGAATAAAACTTAGGATCCCATTCTTGTGGTTGTATGTGGTGTGGCGTTTCACTGGTCATGTATTCATATCAAACACTCTTCAAAAAGAAATTCAACTTCTCTTCAGAATAGAGCAAACTAGTCAAAAACTGAAATTACCTGCTTTGTAGCCAAAGTCTCCATTTCTAATCGCTTTTTGTTGACATATACTTCCTGTTCAAGATGCTGCTTTGCCTTTTCTAATTCCTTAATTTTATGATTAGCCTTTTGGTTATTTATTTCCTGCATTTTCTTCCTTTGAGACTCTTCTCTCTTTAAAGAACATTAATAAAAAATAACTGAGGCAAAAAAGCAAAGCATTTTTCAAAAACAGTACCTCCCCAAAATACAAAAGTTGTTCTATCAATGCACAAGAAATTACTATTACAAAAGTTCTGTAGTTTCTCAGTTTCATTCAGGTTATCTCGTCTAACTAAAAAGAAAGGTCACATTTTTAGAGTACTCGCCTCTAAAATGTGTTTCTGGGAATGGCAAATTGTCAATAAGCCATGGAGAGAAGACCCAACTCAAATGGAGAGAGGGCAGAAGCCCCTCCATTCTCTCCTTCTTCCAGTAGTCCCTGTTGACTACCAACTTGCTTCCTGAAGTAAAACTGAAATGGGTCTGGCCTCACCGTGGCTCTAACTCTCTAATCTCTGATACGCCCCCAATTCCTTTATAAAAACAATCACTTATACAATCAACACATCACTTCTGGTGCACTCCCAATTCTGCCGGTTACCAGTTCTGTTTCCAGGGCTTGTATTTTGCTTTCATATGCAGCTTTTTGAGAAGAAAGTTCTTGCTGAGCCATTTCTTTTGCAATTTGGATTCCTTGCATCATTTCTTCCTTTGCCTTCAACTGTGCCTCTTTTATTTCTGCTTCAAGTCTACAAAGGAGCAAAATATTTACAGAATACACTGTCAAGAATTCTCTATATACCAGAACAGTCCTTGATCATACTAAAATGTTTTCCACTAAACAAATATTAAATCATAAAATTTCTATCAACAGTGTTCTTGAATTTTTCATTGGCTCTAGAATTATTTGCACTCAAGAAGTATGTAGGATGAAAATTTGCTTATTTTTATCTTAGTTTTCATTGCAAATGCCTGATATTTGAATGAATATATTTTTCTAAAGCTTAAGGAAAATAATATATAAAATGCTATAATAAGCATTAGAGTAAATACTATAAGTTAGCATTATAATAAACAGAAAATAAGGGTATTTATGTCAAACTAAACAACGGATAGAACAAAAGTGAGACTTCATATTTCAATAACTTCTAATTTGTGTTTGGGTCATAGATTAGGAAAATACTGAAATGATTCTAAAATTACATGATACAAGGGCTGATAAAACAGAAATTGCATCATATTTTCAATCATTTGTAATAATCTGACATTTTGATAAGTGAAAACATTAAATCAGATTTATCACTTCTCGATATATAGGAGGAAAAAAATCAATGATCATAAAAAATAAGATAGCTTCTTTCTTCCCAATAAAATCAGTATTTTAGCACTGCAGTACATAGAAATTTCCATTCCAGTTCTACTGAAAAAGAGCAAGATGTCACAGGAAATAAGGTTAGTGGTTACCACGGGTAGGGAGAAAGGAGAATGAGGTGCTGCTGCTTAATGAATATAGCTTCGGCTCGGGACGCTGAAAGGGACAGTGGCGATGGCTGCACGATGTGAAGGCATTAAGCCCTGCTGGACCGCATACCTGACACGCTACAATGGTAAGTTTTATGCTCTACATATTATACTACGCGGGGTGGGGAGGGGACTGAAGTGGGTAAAAAGTAGGCTTGGGCTTTTTAAAAGTCTACCACATTGCATTCGTCCATAGTCATTCTCTATTCCTCCTCCTTTTGGCCTTTAGTCAACAAGCCTGTTGATTTTACCTCCTTTGTATGTCTCTCCTATCCAATCACACTTTTCTTACCTTTTTTCACTAATCTCTCAACTGCACTTGTGGCCTGTAATCTTGCTCTACCTTTAATCCACCTTCCAGACATGGATCAAAAATGACCTCTAAAACTGTGACCCTAATCATGAGTGTCTCATGTCAGTTTAATATTCTTTAGTGAGTCTCCTTCTTTTAAGATAAAGTCCACTCTTTTGCAGTGTACTATGTATATCTTACCATTCAGATAACACTGCTTAAGCCCAAAATTCTATAATAATGCATGAACTAAAACTGGAGCAAAAGAAAAGAAAAATAAATGCCCAGACCCCTAGTCTTCTTAGGGGCTAACTTCTAATAGTCTCTTGAGACTCTGCTCCGGGGACATCTTCTCATCACCTACAAACCTTCACTGACACCTGGTAGGGACTAGGTCACTCTCTAAGCTTCACACAGCACAAGACTGTCACAACTATCTGCAAGCCCCATGAGATGATGAATTCCCGCAGGACAAGAGATATGTTTCAATTACTTTCTTTTTATCTTCAGCACTTGGTACAGTGAAAAACACAAAGTAGATTCTCAATAAATGTTCATTGAATGAATGAATGTACCAAGAGAAAAAAAAAAGTACATCACTAGATATTAGCAACCAGAGTTAACTAGTGGAGATTACTATGATGTAATTAACTCCACTGTAGATCTCTCTCCTGTACTTACCATTTCACAACAATAATACTTACTGTGATCTCTGTCCCATAAGTAACTCATTTTTGGCAAATTCAAAGTCTTTTGGACCCTCGCTTATAAAAGTATCTCTACTGGATGGTCTTTTCTCTTTCTGGACTTCAACAGGATGATTAAATCTAAAATAATGATCTCCACCAAGAATCACCCGATCACCCTAAAGCACACCAAAAAATTTATTACTTGAAGTAAGTCTGAACCAAAAAATTACACAAGAAAAATCATTGGTTCAACATTCCAAAATAATCTAGTATTACTAATGATAATGTAATAATACTAATGATAACATAATCATAGCAACTCATTTGTTAAATACTTTCTATATGCCAGACATTGTGTCAAGCACTTCATACACACACATCCATTTAGGGAGAAAGAGAGAGAGAGGAAGAGAGAGAGACAGAAATAGAGAGACAGAGTATGTATTAAAATCTCATTTAAGTCTCACAACAACTCGATAAGATACATGCTATCCCAATTTTGGGAAAGAGGAAACTAAAAAGTACAGACCTTAATAACAACACACTCACTGAGAGCTCACTCTTTGCAAACCATGTTTTTAAAACTATGCACAAAGTATTGTTTTGTGTTTCACTATGCCTGAAAAATAGGATAGATAGAGAGTGAACATATATATCTGGGTTTGCCTACAACAGACGGGTTTATGCATGTTCCCCTGATGTAATTATTAATAATGCTCTAAAAACTATCTTGAATGGGTGAGATCAATCACCAGCTAAGAGGCAAAGGTCACATGGCAAATGGCAGAGCTGATTTCAACCCTGTCTGGCTGACTTCCAAAGTCTTCATCATTAGAGGACACATAATGATGCTGTCAATGGTCAGCTCTCCAGTTACTGCTTTGAAGTAATATAAGCTTTGTCTTTGTACCGAGGAAGGCAATTAATGAATTCATAGGAAACAGAGTTTTTGAAATGAAAAAATTCTTAATCCAGTTTAATTCCCTTATAGTAGAGAAAACAAAACTACAACTCAAAGAAATTAAATGGCATGCCCAAAGTCAAAGTTTCTTACATTGCAGCACTCTCAACTTACATGATGTAATACTGTAGGTTCCAAAATATTTTTTCCATTTACATATGTTTTTGCTTCCCCAACTGGGATAAGACTCACTGTCCCTCCAAAATTTTTGATAGTACTGTTAAAATAAGAAGCACATACTTTGTTACAATTACAGGATATTCTGAAAAGTTAAGAAAAAGGCAAGATGGGATAATCCTGCTTGGGTTATTCCTTCATGTTAAAATTCATATCAATTGTAGTAATAATAACTTAATATTATTTTATTTTCCTTCAAATTTCAAACCTTTAACCAGATTTTGGAGTTTAGTGAAAAAAGTCTGACCTCTCCAGCAATTTTATTCACCAGTTGTGGGAAGAATTTTCAGTGTATGCATTTTGATTTTAACTTATTTAAAAAAAAAAAAAGAAAAAAAATTTAAAAAGCCTTCCCCCAAAATGAAAGAAAAAATACATAGAAAAAATTTAAGGAACAGACATTAAAATATTAATAATGTTTACCTGTGTTTCTGGATTTATAAAAGAACTTTAATAATGGAATATACAACATTCTCCCCTCATGAAGTAAGATACTATAGAGAAAGGAAAGGCAGAGAAATAAAGGGATAATCTTTAAATGTATCCTGACTATAAGATGACACTGTGGGGCTGGGGAGCTAGCTCAGTATAGAGTGCTTGCCTTGCAAGCCCAAGGCCCTGGGTTTGATCCCCAGCACTGCAAAAAAAAAAAAAAAAAAAAAAAAAAAAAAAAAAAAAGGATGACACTGTGGAAAATGAGTTAGAGAGGCTACATATTCCTTAGAAGTTTTTTTATTCAAAGAATAGGAAAGAAATTCCAAAGAGCCATTTATCTCTGGACTGACTGGACAGAAAGAGAAAATGGCCACCAGAGTTGAATCCTAACCAAAGACCTTTAGCTACAGATTAGGATCTAAGATCTGTAATTAGAGAATAATAGTTCATTCACTTAACACATAGAGAAAAGATTCTGGGAAAAACAGTTCACCTCTATGCAGCACAGACTGCTAACTGTAAGTCTAGTGCCTTAGCCAGGTAAAGGTTTAAACGACGTCCACTTGTTCTGAACTCTTACCTCTCCTAGTTCTGTCTACTCCATCATCCAAGTTCCATGGCCTAGCATTCTGGACCCCACACAATCGGTTGCAGCCAACAGTCTTTCTCATCTGCCACTATTTCCCCATAAGAACCCCCCTTGCACTCAATCAACCATACCAGTACACTGACTGCCATAATAAAGGCTTTCCTTTTAGTTATTTCCTTTTAAAGTTATTTTTTCAACATAGAATGTTCTTCCCTTTTCTCCATCTTCCTTCAAGGCTCAACTTGCATACTAGAGTCCTCTAAGAAAATTTTCTCTGGGGCTAGAAGTGAATTTTTCCCTCTCACTAAGTATGTAATACTCGTCTAACCCTTGAGTACTTATATCTTTTATTCATTGGGACCCCATGAATCAGATATGTGTCATCAGTAAAGATAAATATGAAACCACCTATCACAGAGTTCATAGTCTAGCGAGTAAGATAAACAATGATGAATACACTAAAAGAGGAAGTAGAGAGTTCAAGACAAGCAAGGGGTTTCCTAGCCCCTCAATGGACTTTGCCCTACCCCATCCTGGTACTAGGCGTTGAACCCAGGGGCACTCTACCACTGATCTCCAGTCCTTTTTGTTTTCTATTTTAAGACAGAGTCTCACTAAGTTGCCTACAGTGGTCTTGAATTTATGATCCTCTGCCATAGCCTCCCAAGTTGCTGGGGTTACAGGCATGCACCACCACACTCAGCTCCTACCACATTATTAGTTCTTTGGGGGCATGCTCTGTATCTTTGCCACTGATGTAAACAATGCTGTATTTATTAACAGAAGAACAGAAGAACCTGAAGCAAGGACATGGCATCTGTCCTATCAGATATAAAGACTCATCATAAAGCACAAGCTATCAAGATTATGGAGTGTTAGTAAGAAGAAACACATCCCCATAATTTTAGAAATTTTTTGTAAGAACACAGACTATCACAAAAGAAGCCATATACTATTTAATATAAGGTTTAAGAATTGGTTATTCATATGGAAAATAAATTAATTTAGATCTCTACTTCACAAAGTTTCAGATTATGAAGGCCATAAATATGAAACAAAACTTCAAAACATCAAGAATATTTAGAAAAACATTTTTATGACTTCAATGTAGAAACATCCTTTTTTAAAGAAAACACAAAACTAACAACCATAAAGAAAAAGATTAATGCTGAGTACTAAAATAAAATTAAGAACTTAAATCAATCAAAAGGCATAAACGTATAAATGGTGAGCCACAAGATAGAAAAATGATATTTGCAGCATATAAAACTCACCAAGAATTGGTGACCAGAATATACAAAGAACTCTTACAAATCACTAAAAACAAAATCTATCTAACTGAAAAAGGACAAAGGACACAGGCAAGTGAGAAAGAGGCTCAACCTCATTGCTAGTTGAGGAAATGCAAAGTGAATCCATAATGTGTTAACTGTTTGACATTTACCAGATTGGCATTAAAAAGTCTGACAGGCCTGATGAGGTGGTGCATGCCTGTAATCCCAGCAGCTCAGGAGGCTGAGGCAGGAGGATTTTGAGTTCAATGTCAGCCTCAGCAAAAGCAAGGGGCTAAGCAACTCAGTGAGACCCTGTCTCTAAATAAAATACAAATCGGGCTGGGGATGTGGCTCAATGGTTGAACACCCCTGAGTTCAATCCTTGGTACCCCCCAAAATTGCTAGCGATGAGGTGGAATAACAGGCACATTCAGTGCCAGTGGGAGTAGAAACTGATAATCATTTTGGAATACAATTTGAAAATACCTAGTAAAGTTGAATATGCACATATCCTATAATCTAATATCTCTAATACACACTTTCTAAACTTTAAAAATCATTATAGCACACTTAAAAAATCATCGAGCAGCTTGGGGAAAATAGACTATTCTCTGGTCCATCAGCTCAGATCTCCCAAGTTCCTATAATTTTCCCTGAGAATTCTTAGGGTCAATGTCACCTTACCATCTGGGAAACCTCTAAAGAAACTCCTTACATTTGTATCAGGAGACATGTTCAAGAATACTCAGCAATATTGTGGTAGCAAAAAATTTAAAACAACCCAAATATCTATCAACAAAATAGACAAGATTATAACAACAGAATATAAATATGTAATACTTTACAGCAGGGGACAACATGGAAAAATCTTAAAAACCCAATGTAGAACTAAAAAAGTTTATAAACACTATCATCCCAATATATACAAGAATCATTCCATTCATGAAACAAAATTCACGTAAAACAAAACTTTCAAATAGGTCAATCTAACTATTCTGTCACATTAGATGCAAATTCACTCTTATGCCCATCATACTTCTAAGAAAATAAATTGTTCATCAATCAACAGATCAAGTATACCAAAACAAAAATATAGGGAACATTATACATACATACATACACACACACACATACACACAGTGTATTTATATATATAAATATTTAACATATTAATTATATATAAATATTAACATAATATATATTATATATAATAATATATAATATTAACATATTAATATATATAAATATATATGTATATATATATATATATGAACACACTGTGTGTGTTTCCTGGCTAAAAAAGATAGATTTGAAGAAGCACTGCAAAGAATCAGTATAAATAAATGCCTCATGTGAATGTAACTCTACATTAATAAGATATGGAAGCCTATTGAAAAATAAGTAGGTACCCTTTGGTTTACAAAATTAACATACCAATGATCATCAGCAATCAACACCCCAGATAACTGAATATCATGGCTTGAGTTTGGTTTATACTTTCCAACTGTAGTTACTCCTTCTTTTATCATATACAGTAGCATCTCTGATAGTTGTGGATCTTCATTGAGATTAACAAGGTTTGGCAAGTGGTTGACCATTTGAAATGTAATTCCAGCTTTCTGGTAGAAGTCAGAAAAAAATAATCTTAACCATAGCATAAAATTATTAAATTCATGTAAAATGAATGTCTAAGTTAAACATTAGAACCATTCTATGTGAAGTCTCTATAAAATAAAGGGGAGCTGGGGATATAGCTCAGTTGGTAGAATGCTTGCTTGCCTTGCAAGCACAAGCCCCTGGGTTCAATCCCCAGCACTGCAAAAAAATAAATAAATAAATAAAATAAAATAAAGAGAAAACATTTCTTAGAATCTCTCCTTTGTGACTTCTCTGTGATTGTTACCATCATCCTCACACACACTTGTTGAGTTCTGTTGACATTTCTTTGCCCTTCACCATCCTCAGTCCATTTAAATATCATGCCAGCATTACCTAACTGTGTCTATGCTTACTGCCCAACTGTCTTTAGAGTGGACCAGTTATTTTTGTTGCATTATTATGGCTATTGCTTTAATTTAAGCCCTTATAAATTCACACCAGAACCACTGCAGCAGTAGTTCTGAACTACTGGATCACCCTGACAACAATTTCTTCTGTTTTCAATCATCCTCCAGCCTATACAATATTAATTCTCCTAAAAGAGTACTCTCAAAATGTCAATTCCCTGGACATACACTTTTGATGGCCTCTTAATTCCTATGGATAAAACTTAAATTCCTGGACCCAGAAATAAAGTCCTTAATAAACTAACCATAATATATCTTTCCAATTTTATCTTCTCATGGTGTCACATAAGCTGCTTGTTCCAATAAACTGATCCACACAACCTCTTCTGAGGGCTTCTTAAACTTTCCCACCTTTACTCTCATGTAATTTTCCATTCCTACAATGTTCTCTTCTTTTTCTCTACTTACCAAATTCTGACCAAAGCTTTAAAGCCAACCTCATATTGCACCCCTTCTATGAGGTTGGACTGGCCATTCCCAAGGAATTTTCCTTTCTTCCTCTGAATTCTTAAAGTACCCCCCTACTACTTATTTGAAATGGCTTTGACTGCTACTACCTTTGCTCTTGACTCATCTTCTCCAGTCTCTTCATTCTATTAAGGAGATCTAATTTCAATGAAAATGTTCTAGTACTTTCCCATCCTTTAAAGAAATTAAAAAAAAAAAAAAAAAATTGAACTTAACCTCAACTTTACAGCCTTTCTCCCTGACTTCTACAACTCTCACTTTCAGAGTCCCTATGTGTGGCTCTATTTCCTCTCTGTCATTCTTCAACCTGCTGTCATCTGACTTCTTCTTTTACCACTACAATGACCTCATAATTTCACAATGCAATACACATATTTCTGACATCTGGGAGTCATTCTTGATTTTTCTTTTTTTTTTCTTGGGGTGGGGACAGGAAATACTAGGGATTGAACCCAGGGGTGCTTTACCACTGAGCTACATCCCAGCCCTTTTTGTTTTATTTTGAGATAGGGTCTTGCTAAGTTGGTTAAGGGCTTCACTACATTGCCCAGGCTGACCTCAAACATGCAATCCTCCTGCCTCACCCTCCAGAGTCACTGGGATTACATGTGTAATCACCACCAGGTCTGCCTTGACTTTTACATTTCTCTCAATACCCACACCTAAAATTAACTCCTGATCCTATCAATTTTACCTCTTCATTTCTTGAATCCAACTACTCCTCTATTTCTATTGACGCTGCCTTACTCCAAGCTGTCATCCTCTTTTAACCACAGTAACAGCGTCCTAAATGAATAGCAACTCCTGCCATCATAGGTATTCCCTTTCTCAGATCCACCTTTTACACTACTACCAGAAGAATCTGTTGAAAACATAAGTGTGCACGTGTCACTCCCCTTCCATTTAAAACCCATTAGTGACTTTCAACCCCCTAAATACAAGTTCCTCACCACATCATGATCTGAATCTTGCATCTTTCTCAAGTCTAAACTCTGCCAACTTCAATTTCCAACTACATAAAACTTATTAATTCTTTGGACATCCAAGCCGTCAGGTGCTTTAAACATGGTATTCCTTTACTTAGAAATTTTTTACCTTGTTAGCCTAGCAAACTCTTACTCATTGTTCAAACCCCTGCTTACTTGCTCTTTCTCTTTGAAAGGTCATCCTTGATAACTACCTCCTCAAAGTTAATTATTTCCTTTTCGCTCCTGCTTCTTTTATTTTTGACATTCTTTTCATTGCCTTAGATTGAACTAAATCAAACTGCCAGTGATGAACCTTTTTTTTTTAACCTATAAAAGTGGCATTTTCATGTGGTTCCATGTAATCAAATCACACCACAGTCTTTTAATTACAAGCTGAGAGCTATAACTGTATTTATTCACCTTGGCCTCCCCTGTCCTGCAGCAACACAGATATTTAATAAATATCTGTGAAACCAAAGTAAATATAACAAGAAAATTTGTTTGTATTTTAATTCTCCAACAAATGTACATAATCAGAATCTTGATTTTAACTTTTTTTTTTTTTTGGTGTGGGGACACTGAATGAGCACACCCAGGGTGCTCTAGTGTTGAGTTACATCCCAGTCCTTTTTATTTTTTATTTTGAGATAGGGTCTCACTAAGTTGCCCAGGCTGGCCTCAAACTTGCAATCCTCCTGCCTCAACCTTCTAAGTCACTGGGATTACAGTCATGCATCACCACACCCAGCAATAATTCTTTATATTAATCCTCTGTGTGGTATTTCTTTGTACACAAGCAGTATAAAATACTTGAGAAATTAGATTTATATCCTTATTGGCATTTTTCTTTTATTTTCAAATCAGTTTAGAAAGTTGAAAGGATACCTGTAATTCCTTTGTTTCTTCAAGTTTTCTTTTTTCAGCTTGTTTAAACTTTTCCTTCCATACTCTTTCCAAAAACAAACAAAGTAATAGTTAAAAAGTCCAGATATAAGACTGACAATGAAAAGATAATCAATGAAGACTAGGGAATTATTTAATAATATTTAAAATATTATAGTATCAAAGTGGGCTGCTCTATTCATATGGAAAGTGGGGAGAAAGACAGACTGAGTATCCTCTTTAAGGTTCTTCTAAGTCCTACAATCTCACGGCAACTCATTTAATATTTAAAGTATTGTATGTCACCTTTGCATTTCTGCCATGTCTCTCTCCTGCTGATGCAGTTTCATTCTTAAGGATGTTATTTCTTGCCGACAGAGCCTGTATCGTTCAGGGTCAATGTTCCGACTGTTTCTCTGAGCAGCTTTTAGCTTTTCAATTTCTGCTTTCAATTCTAAAGATTTGTAAGATGTATGATTAATAGCAATTTATACATAAAAAAGTCCACATTAGGCATAATCCCCCAATCCTCTATTTTATTTGAAATTTTAAATATTACTAAATAAAATAGAATATTTGGACAAACCAGCTTTACTTTACTTACATGATCTATAAATTTCTACCTATCCTTAGCCTAAAACAGTGTTCCCATATTAACAAATTTCCCCCTTCATAAGGAAGGATGGCTGTGTAATGTATTGTCCAAAGTGGGACACCTCTGAGAGGGAAAAAGGGCACTACCCATTACAACAGGACATAAACTGAGGCTGTCCTAGGCAAACCTTACTCATAAGAGAATTTTTGCATCAAACATATCATTTTTCAAACTGGAATTCAGAATACTTATTTTTAATGAAAACAGTTCCATTTATGAAACAGAAGGGTTCCAAAAAGATAGGATGGACTAAGAGAAAACTGATTGTTCTCTGGTTAACACCTCTGAAATATGTTATTACTTTCTGTGGCTAAAAGGGGCCAGAGGATAAAGATGATAGTTCTACACAGGTTAAAATTAAGTATAAATCAAGTGAAAATTAAGTGCAATGCAAAGTACAAATCAAGATTCCTTGCAGGTGTTCCAGTCTATCACAAGTGGAGAGCAGTCTTTAGCGTACATTAGGCCTATGCTAGAAATGCAAGCTCAAATAGAGTTTGGATGAACGAAATAAGAGCAGAATTATTTAATGGAATGACAATGAAAAAAAGGTCATAAAAGAAAAACAATAAATAGCTTCACTGTTATTTTGTGCACAACTGCTATGACTCAATCTATAAAATTATTTTTTAAGCTTGCTGTTACCCTTCACCATATTCAATTTCCTATAGTCTTTTTCTGACTGTACTCCCCCTTACCATTTAATTCTCTTTCTCGGTGTCCTTCTACCTATCTTTCTTCATCACTGTATGATTGATGATTAGAATCTATTACAAGTATATATGGGAAAAAATCCTTGATTTTCTTTAAATTGCATATTTTGAGACTGGAATTAATATGTGACTATTGCAAACTAATTTTTAAATTTTGAAAAATGCATTCACCTCTAATTAACTTAGCATTCACATCTTCATTTACTTTGGCAATGTTGACTATCATCCGGGCTTGGTTAGCATATCTAAGTGTGCTTAATGTTTCTTCTATGTTACTGGCAGCAGGACTGATTGTGGCAATCATTGCAGTTTTTGAATTTCCACCCAGACTTTCCTTTAATAGCCTTCAAGGAAAACAACTGTAATTAGACTTTGCTTCTACAATAACATACTAACAGTAATTATGAGAAAGCACAAAATAAACTAATATGGCATGTACTACAGTATAATACTCTTCACTTAAATACCACTTAAAACTTTTTTGGTATTTGTAGATACTTTTAGATCTCATAAACACTTTTTTTCTCTGACATTTTCTATATTGTTTCATGAATCAATAATCTGTGCAGAGAGTTTAAAATATGTTTAACCATCAAATATCTAGTAAGGCACCTTTCCTCATACTAGACTGTGAACTACTTTAGGAAAAGGATCATGTGTTTTGATCATCTTCATATTTCTGATGCAATTACTACCATTTGAGGCAGATGCTCAATAAATGTTAAAAACAATGAATTGGATAAAGAGAAATTCTATACAATACTGTGTGCAGAATTTACACATAAATGAGAGCATAAGACTTAAATTATATCTTTTATTAATGCAGAATGAATTTCACTATATCTGACTTTCCAAAGGCATGAAAAACATCAGAATTTCTCTTACAGTTATAAAAGTGGCAACCACATTATAATTAACCAATTATAAAGATATATTAGTGCTAGGTGGTGATATAGTCCTAATCATAATTGTACACAAATGCTCCTTGACTTAAGCTGGGGTTACATCCTGATAAACTCATTCTTAATGCCACAGCTCAGCATCATGAGAGAGTATCTTATTGAATACCCCTTTAAATTTCAAAGTACAGCTTCTACTGAACATATGTCACTTGCACATGATAAATACCATCGGTCTAACCATTATAAGTTGGGGACCATCTATCTTTGTTAAAGTTTATCAGAAGTGAATATTAAATGAATGCAGATGCCAGCTCAATGTAATGTATTGGAAATAAAACATATATTCACTAATAAAAGCACTTATTGAGCACCTATGTGTTAGCCATTGTATAGTAGGCAAACAAAATTATTCAGTTTCACTTTAAATGCACAGCAATATGTTTGATAATACTATAATTGTTAGACACTAATAACAATTAAATGTAAGAATAGTTGTTAGTACTTCTTCTCTACCCCAAAGTTGTATAAAATCAGTCTATCATTCTTTTCTTCACAGTATCTACTAAATTTCATGTAATTCTTTTTACTTCAAAAGATACTTGCTAGGTGGGTGTGGTGGCACATGCCTGTAATCCCAGAGGCTCAGGAGGCAGTAGGATCAAAAGTTCAAAGTCAGCCTCAGCAACTTAGCAAGGCCCTAAGCAACTTAGCAAGACCCTGTCTCAAAATTTAAATTAATTTTTAAAGGGCTGGGGATATAGCTCAGTGGCTAAGTGCCCCTGGATTCAATCAATCCCTGATACCAAAAAATATGTATATAAAAAGATACCTACCATGTAAGAACAGACTCACGATAAGGAATAAAAACCCTCTTTCGGTTTGCTTGTTCAGATAGTGCAGATATAACCTTTCCCAAAGTTAGTAAGGACTTGTTAATGCTCACGCCTTCCTGTATATAAGATAAAAAGAAATTTTTTTTTCTTCCCAGCAACAAATTTATTTCACAAAATATATTTTCCCCCATACTCAATACTAAGTAAATACTTTTTGCTATAAACTCCAACTTTCTTATGACTCAAAATTTATTTTCTTTGTAAAGTAATCATAATCAAAAAAGCATGTATCTCTAAACCTCACAATGCAGTCTATAAACTACAGGTAAAGAGAGCTTTTGGTAAAGCATATTCAATTTGTACTCTCCTAAAAATAATGCCCTCAGGAATAAATTTCATCAAAATGAGAAGAGCAAGGTGGGCAGTTGTGTATGCGTGTAGTCCTGGCAACTCAGGAGGCTGAGGCAGGAGGATCACAAATTCAAAAGCTTAAGGCCAGCATGGGCAACACAGCAAAACATCGTCATAAAACAAAATGAAACAAAACAAAAACAAACAAACAAACAAACACCACAAAACATGAGACCACCCCATTTACCTTCAGTCGCTCTCCACTAGTGTGGGCTGCCGAGCAGCGCTCACTGCCTGCCAGATCTATCAGGTTTATGCGGCTCATTATTCTGTGATCGTGTTCTTCCCCTTCCACAAATTCTGTCTACAATGAAATGACATTAAAATAATTTAAGTTCTTCTATGACATGCCATCAATATAAGTTTTTAAAGGGAAAGTTATTCAAGATTATAAATCACTAATCTATGTTAAAAGCCATCCCTTTTTAGTTTTTTATTCATTGACTTTTCAATCTGTAATAATTTGTAAATCTGCAGAAAAGAATACATTGAGCAGTAGATAGATTATGCCAAAGTAAGAAAAATGATTTTAAAGGGATTAAAATCCATAACTACTCAGTTTTATTAAGCAAACAACTACAAAGAAAAAATATAATGCATAAAGCTGTATTATAATAAAAAAAATTTAAATCAATATGAATGCCCAACAGAAGAGAAAAACTTGAGGAATTGCAATAACTAATGGAATATTATTATATAGCTGTTAAAAAGTATCTCCGCAAAGAATTTTAATGCCATAAAGTTACTAGAGATTTTGTGAATTTAGTTTAAGTGTGATTATAAAACAACTGAAAGATTATAAACAAAAATATTACAAAGGTTTGCATAGTGGAACCAATGGCTGTATTTAAAAAAAAAGTATTCTGATGTTTTTCCAAATACTCTGTAATTACCATATATTACTGATAATATAGTATCATATATTGATATGATCATATCACTGATATGATAATCAGTTACTGGTTTTAAAAACAATGAGAAATAACACACAACTATATATACCAAAAGTCAAAGTTATTGTATTTATTCTTAAAATTTACTTATGTTTATGTAGCTATATGACTTTATTTTCACTTTTTGATTTACAGAAGAAAGTAAGAATAACAAAACAAATATATTTACTTTCTCATCTATGGAAAAAACCAATGTCAAAAAAATACCTTGGTCTGGGTCATCACCAGGGTAAAAACTGAATGAGAACGGGAACTTTTATCATTCATACCAGTGGCAGCAGTTGCTCTTTGTTTATTTCCTAATTCTAGCCAACTCTAATAATAAGAAAGAAGGAAAGTAGTTCAGATGGGCGGATCATAATTTATTGGGGAAAAAAATTAATAAACAACAAAGAAAGCACATTTGTTTCCTATATACATTTGTAGCATACACATTTAAAATCTGTAAAATAAAATTACATGTATATATTAATAATTTGTTAATAAAATAAAATTAATGTGTTTCTTTTAATACTTTTATTCTCATTGCCTATTTTTTTCTGCCACAGAAAACTGAATCAGGAAATAATACTCTCTTTTGATCAACACTTAACAAAACAAAATCAGGTTAACCTTTTATTTATGTAAATAGCAATAAAGGAGCAACATTTTCATAAATATTTATAATTATTCTATCTAATAAAAAGAAAACAAAATATAATCAATCTTACCTGGATATCAGAGTAAGAACTGACAACATTCCTATTTTTTAAGAAATAAAAAACAAAATAGATTTTACTGATGATTATATACTTGTTCACATAAAATAATCTTTCAATTACAGAATTACTCTGAAGATCACAGTAGACTAATTCACAACATCATACTGCTCTCAAAGTCTTTCATTTTCCCTATTCTTAAAGGACAGAAAATAAAATAATCCTTTAATTTTACCAAAAAGTATGATTTTCCTTAATAAAGTACCTTAGCATTTTAGCCTCATAATATTCAAGTCCAAATCACGACACAAAACTATAAATATTAACGCATATGTATTTGCATAGGAATATGTATGTGTGGGTGTGTATAGGCCCAAAAAGAATACCCAACTTTTACCTAGAGCTGAACTTACACTGAATCACTTTTTCCTTTCCTGTAGGAAAAGCATTTGGAATGTTGAAAGATAAAGTAAATGACCCTTGGCATGGATAAAAACAAATCAGCACATTCTTCCCTTTTCAGTTTAAAGTAATGGTATAAAAAGCAGGTTGAACCCGGTATGGTGGCGCATCCTATGATACCAGTGGCTTGGGAGGCTGAGACAGAAGGATTCAGAGTTCAAAGTCAGCCTCAGCAACTTAGAGAGGCACTAAGCAACTCAGTGAGACCCTGTCTCTAAATAAAATACAAAATAGGGCTGGGGATGTGGCTCAGTGGTTGAATGCCCCTGAGTTCAGAGTTCAAAGTTCAATCCCCAGCACCAAAAAAAAAAAAAAAAAAAAGGGCAGGTTGATAGGAAGATTCTATCTTAATAAGGAAAGAAGAGGGTAAAGGGAGAGAAATCAATTTATTTCACACTCAATTTAATCAATACTCTATGCCGGGCACTTTATAGGTGCTGTGAAAGATACAAACAAATATAAAAATAAAGAACTAACACTCTATTTAGAAAGAGGGAAAACTTAGTTGGGTAAGGGAAAGAGGGAAAACTTAGTTGAAGGGTAGAAGGCCAAATCATTATCCAAGGTTTCAGAGAGAATACAGTAAGGATATGGGCGAGAAACATGCACTCTATCTTTCTGCCTCCCAGCTCTTTCGGGCCCAACACTTACATTGACAGTGCTTCAACATATGGTCCAGAAACAGGATGCTCCCTCACTCTCAGCTAGTAGAAGCAAATATTGGCATCTTTAAGAGTATGACACATATTTCATATAAAATATAATTATAAATGATCTTTTTTTAATAGTTTGAGTTCAAGGTAGAGATTTATCTTTAGCCAGAACTAAATACAAAGGTTCTCAAAAAAACAAATCTGTAAGGCACCAAAACTGCTTCACTACCAAAAACTAATTATAGTTGTACACTATGCAACAATATCCTCTGCATCAAACATCTTACTAGTTTTTTATTCTTAAATCCCATAGTAACAATTATTTATGCTTTTATCCTTTAAAATGCACACTAAATTTCAGAATTTAAAATTTTCTTCATTTTCATATTTACATTTTAAACTTTGTAAACAAATATTTTAAAACACAAGGACATTATAGAAAAAAATATCATTTTAAGTTTCTTGATGTTGTCAGTGGTAAACTACATGACCTTGAGCAAGAAAAGTGACTGAAGATTTTTATTTCTAGTTAGACACAGTGGCAATATGCCTACAATTCCAGCTAATCAGGAGGCTGAGGCAAGAGAATGAGGCAGGAGGACCTCAAGTTTGAGGCCGGCATGGCCAATTTAGGGAGACCCTGCCTCAAAAAACAAAAAAATTAAAAGAACTAGGGGTCTGGGGATGTAGCTCAGTGATGCAGCACCCCTGGGTTCAACTCTAGTACTCAAAAAAAAAAAAAAGAAAGAAAGAATTCATTTCTTGTGATGCAAACTTCCTTGCAAAAATTGAAAAATTAAAAAATTCTAATAGCAATTTTTTAAAAAGCTTAAATAATTATTTCACAGACTATCTACAAAATATCAATTTGCTAAATAACCCACTGAATTATAATAAAATTTTTAAAAATTTGCACTGCTTTTTGACTTATAGACTACTAGGAATTTTGTGTTTTACTCACATAATCCAACTAAATGTTAGAACAAATATCTTTTAATTTCTACACAACACTTGATTGAAATAAAAATAGGCTAAATCTTAACTAACTTAATTTCCACCACTGATAATATTCAGCTTATTTTTTAAATAACAATGTAGTTACACTATAGGTCCTAAGCATTTACTATCATAAAAAAGCATTATTTTGGGGGGTACCGGGGATTGAATTCAGGGGCACTCAACCACTGAGTCACATCCCCAGTCCTATTTTGTATCTTATTTAGAGACAGGATCTCAATGAGTTGCTTAACACCTCGCTTTTGCTGAGGCTGGCTTTGAATTCACAATCCTCCTGCCTCAGACTCCAGAGACACTGGGATTACAGGTATACACCACTGTGCGCCGCATAGAAAAAGCATTTTAGTAAAACTTTAAGCCATGTTATCCAAATAATTCACATAATTACATGCATTTATATAAAACATAAATTTAAAAATAATAATAAATTGTTTTAATCTTACTGATTGCTTCCTCTGCCCATTTTCACCTTTACAAACCAGAAGGTCATGAATTTTTTCATTGTATACTTCAAAGAAGCTCATTTCAAGGTGATAGCTGATCTAGTAGAAATAGAAACACAGCAATTAATTTTTAAAATTCTTTGCATGTTTTGCAAATCATATACTTCATGTCGGTGTAGTATTCAAAATATATAAAGAACTCTTACAACTCAACAATAAAAAGATAAGCTACCCAATTAAAAAATAGGCAAAGGATTTGACTAGGTATTTCTCCAATACACAAAAGGCAAATATGTGAAAAGAGGCTCAACATGATTTATCAGTAGGGAAATGCAAATCAAAACTACAATGAGAAACCACTTCAATACCTGCTAGGATGGTTATAATCAAAAATTAATAAATAAAAAGGAAAACAAGAATTGATGAGGATGTAGAGAAAATTAGGACCCTCTTCCATTGCTGGCAAGAATGTAAAATGGTACAGCTACTGTAGAAAATAGTTGTCACTTCTTCAAGAGGTTAAACACAAGCTGGGGAAGTAGTTCAATGGTAGAGAGTTCACCTAGAACACATGAAGCTCAAGATTCAATCCCCAGCACCACACAAACACACACACACACACACACACACACACACACACATGCACGCACAAGATACTCAGACAAAAATTTGTACACCAATGTTTATAGCAACACTATTCTAAAGATGAAAACAACCTATAATGGTATATTCATACAATGGAATATTAGTCATAAAAAGGAATGCAGTACCAAAACAATATAATAATGGATGCACCTATATAATATATAATATGGATGCACCTCCAACACATTATGCTAAGTGAATAAAGCCAGACACAGAAAAGGATCACATATTATGTGATTCTATTTATATGAAATTTCCCAAATAGGTAAATTCATAGAGCGATATAACAAATTAGTAGTTGCCAGTGGTTGGGGAGAAAGGGGGATGGGTTGTGAATAGCTTAATGGATTTAAGGTCTCCTTTGGGAGCAATGAAAATTTTTTGCAACTAGATAGAGATGGTAGTTATACAACATTATGAATGTACTAAATACAACTGAACTGTATACTTTGAAATGATGAATTTTGTTTTGTGAATTTTAACTCAATAAAAATATATTTTATTATGAAAACACAAAAACTCTTGTATTTCTTTTTATCAATTTTCAGGTAAGTCTTGATTCAATCCAATAAGATTTTTTAAGTACCTACGTACTATGTGTATGACTTTAGGTTATTATTAGAAGGCTATAAAGAAGTGTAAGACAAGGTACTTTCCCATAAGGCTACCATCTCAGAGAAATACAAGAGACCTTGCAATAGATAAGGCAAAGCAATAGAAAATTAAGAATCAAAATGAGATAATGACTATAAATAAAATGACTAACCAGAAGAAAGAAATTAAGGTAACCAGGGAGACTGGGAAAGGAGAAAATAGGTTGTGAAGTATGAGTAGACTGGACGAAGAAAAAAAGGGGTAGCACATTCTTTAGGTAAGGACAGCAGCATCTAAGCATGCTGTGTACACAGGATAGGAAAGAAAGCCTGTGTGTTGACATTAGATTTGGTAAGATGGAATCTTAAACCAGTAATTCTTCCTGTTTGGAGTAGAAAACAATCATCATATTAAATGGGAGTCAGTTTCTCCATTTCACTCGGACAGATAGGGTGCAGAGGACAAAAATGTGAACTTTTGCTTTCATAAAGTCTTTTTTGACAATCAGGGGATGGTTTCCTTATTAAATAAAAATATTCCATCAATTGGTCCAGAAGTGAATAATTAATTCTAACACAATTAGAAGTTTCAAGGGAATTTCAGAGATTTAAGTAAAATTTCATCAAATATTGATTGTGCCCCACCAGCTATGATACCTTCTCCTAGGTATGATACCAACTGAGATGGATGAGACATCAGCTTTATCCTGAAAGAACTTAAAATCTAATCAGAGATGCAATCCAGCCCCTGGGAAACACGAGGCAGAATGAGAAACAAAATACCTCCCAACAAACAGACCAAGTACATGGGAACAGTATGCAATCATAAGATCTTTTACAAGTGCTGTGATACAGGAAGGGGCACTCAGGAGTCAACAAACGTGCACTAATGTCAATTTTATACAAAATAGCATGTTTTGTTAAGGAGATGCCAGGAACACTTAGAGATGAAAACGCAGCAGTAAATGAGTTGGGGAAGGTAGTTGGGGACACACTGCAGACAACCTATTTTTTCTTTTCCTTCGAGGTTCCTGTCATCATGCCAGCTATATCACATTTTATTTTATTTTTTCCAGTATTGGGAATTAAACACAGGGGTGCTTTACCACTGAGCTACATCCCCAGTCATTTTTGTTTTTTATTTTGAGACAGGTCCTTACTAAGTTGCCTAGACTGGCCTTGAACTTCAATCCCTCTGCCTCAGCTGAGATTATGGGCATGTACCACCATACTGGGCTACACCACCTTCTGTTACCCACATACTCATACTCTTAGCCTCTATCATCATGAATAATTCCAAAGTTGACAAATTTACAATCATTTAGTTGGACTCAGTATGTGCCAGGCACTATTCAAAACCTTTTACATGGATGAATTCATTAATCCTTGCCACAAACCTATGAGAAAGGGATTGTCATCACTATCCCTATTTTCTGTGTTGGAACAGACAAGTTAAATAAATTATTCAAGGTCACGTTTCTAGTTCAGTGATGAAGCTTGAATTCAAACTGAAATAGTCTACCTTCAAAGTCCATCTCTTAACCATTATTCTATATTCTTTTCAGTGATACAGTCATTCCACGCACAATTTAAGATTCCCAGTTCTGCAAAATTATTCCAAAGACCACTGCCCCTACTTCACTTCCTTTATCTCTCCCTGACTTACACTACCTTCAGATTGTTCTCCCTCCAAAATCTTAAACAGGCAACAGAAGATCCTCCTTCACAAGCCTATGGCTTCCTCACTCTCTATTCCATCTAAACTTGGCCTTGAATCACATTTCATCATAAAGCCTCCAGACCACTGTGTTTCTATTTATTCCAATTTCTCTTTTGTTTTCCATTTGATTTCTGGGGGTAAAGGGAGAAGAAAGTAATGAAGGTGCAGTGTATCCAACAGGAAGAAAGAACTCATCAAATATTTAATTCTGTTTTGCCTCTCGTGTCCTCAGTAAATGCCCTTGGTATCCACTCTGGTTCCTCTCACACTTACCCTCCATTTCCAACAGGCACCAAGTCTGATCTGTTCTACTTACCAAGATCTCAAATGTGTGCTCCCTTGTCATCCCATCATTACCTAGTTTAGCTCCTTGTTTTGCCTTATCCAGATCAAGTCCCACAATTGGTCAGGTCTTTCTGCATCCAATCCTACTTCCCTTCAATCCATTCTCTACATTACGGCCAGGGCTATCTTTTTTTAAAAGGAGTAAATATGCTTATATTATTTCCTGTTATTTCCCTGCTTAAAAAACTTCCATAGCCTTCTAGATTTCCGGAAGCTTGGTTTCTTAAACACTTCACAAGCCAAGTTCTGCCTGCCTCCCCAGTTTCCTCTCTTATCACCCTTCACCCTCAAATTCCATATTCAAAACAAAGTAAACAATTTATAGATTCTTTCTTTCAAATCTCTGCACATGCTGCTCCCTCTGACTGAAATGTTCTTCCCCTCTTCTTCTCCACCTAATAACTGCTAAATTGCCATATGCTCTTCAAAAACAAACTCAGTCGCCCCATCTTCTAAAAAAACAAACAACCTCATCTCCCTCAATCTTACATGTTCTCACATTCCTGCTTGCTATGGTTTGAATGTGTTCCCCAAAAGCCCATACATTGGACATCTAATCCCCAAATGTACATGTTTATGTTATTTAGAGGTGCCCCCCGCTGCCATGATAGAATTGATAGCTTTATAAGAAGAGACCCGAGTTAGCACATGCCTGTCCTCTCATCAGGTGATACCCTGTACCATGCTGAGGAAACTAGAAGGTCCACATCTGATGCCTGATATTGAACTCCCTAGTTCCCAATACTGTAAGAAATATTTTTTTTCTTTACAACTTACCTATCTTCGATATTTTGTTATAGCAACAGAGAAAGGACTAAGACAATGTCATACAATAGCATTTACTCAAATTCATTAGCATTTAATTGATTGTACTTGATATTTTACTGACCCATTTTGCCTATTATACTCTCTTGACTTCAGGGGCTGGGTCTTTTAACTCAATATTCCCAAATATAGCACAATATTTTCTCAATTTCCCTTATGAAATTACAAAAATTACAAATTCCCAGGCTAATTTAGACTAACTAAAATCCTCAGAAAAGATTTTCAGGATCACATGCATACATAAGCGCACACACACCCCTGACCCTGTCACATCCCTTATGATTCTCATGAGCAAGCACATTTGAGAAAAACTGGTCTAACAGATTGCCTAGCAACAGGAGCTGCTCAGTAAACATACGCTGAACATAAGACTGAATAAGTGAAAGAGGAAGCCAGCATGGAACTGCTCAGCTACAGGACAGCTAAGAAAGCACAGCTTTTAAAGTCGGATGTGGGTTCCAACTCCAGCTTCACTACTCTCAGCTTCACATTGCCCAAGAGTCTGCCTGCTGTCCTTTTCGAAGTGGTGCACCTGCTTGACTACAGAGACACGTGTAATGGATGTAACTATCACATTGTGAGCCACTGTACATACACAAAGAAATAAAGCAAAGAAAGGTAGAGAGGACGAAAGCGGTAACACCTCTATCAATGTCCACCAGAAGGAACTGCTTCTGAATGTAGAATCCCCTTCCACCCTTTCCACACCCACTGTGTCAAAGAAGAGTGACCTGGAAATGAGAACAGCATCTTTTATTTCTTATATTAGGCATTTCCTTAGTGGCTGTGATGCTGACTTGAATTTGAACATACCTCTTGGGTCTGCTTTTTGGCTACGTGAACAAAAAGATCTTCACAAAATCTTGGAATTATTCCTGGTTCTTCACTAAATCCCATCATCCTGAAAAATACATTATACATGGAGAAATAACACTAATTAATTTGGGGATTTTTAAAAATTCTTTTCAGGGAAATAGGGTTGGAAAGGGAGCTGGAAACAAGCTAATTGAAGTTCACAGTTAATATCTAAGAATCAGGGCTCTGGAGCCAAATTCACCTTAATCTAAATCTTTATTTTACTAATTATTAGCTGTGGCCTTGGACAAAATACATACCCTCACTAAACCTCAAATTTCTCTTCTGTAAAATGGGAATAACAGAAGTATCTAATTCAAAGGTTTGTGAGATAGTACAAAGGGGTATAAGCACAGTGCCTGGAATTTAGTAAGAACTCAATGCTAACTGCTATTAAAATTTTGAATATTTCCTGCCAGGAAAGGTATTATTTTATTTATTTATATGCGGTGCTGAGAATCAAACCCAGTGCCTCACACATGCTAGGCAAGCGCTCTACCACTGAGCCACAACCTTAGCCCCCTTAGCCCCTTACCTTTTTTTTTTCCTTAAGTTGTAGATGAACACAATACCTTTATTTTATTTATTTATTTTGTGTGCTGAGGATCAAACCCTGTGCCTCACACATGCTAAGCAAATGCTCTACCACTGAGCCACAACCCCAGCCCAAGCTTTGTTTTTAATATTTTTTTAACTGATACTGTAATTACATATATTTATGTGATACAGTGGTATGTTTCAACACATGGATACAATGTGTAATGGTCACATCAAGATAACTGGGACACTCATCCCCTCAGATAGCACACTGTGTCAGGAACGTTCAAAATCTTCTATATTAGTTATTTTGAAACATATAATTAATTGATGTCAATCATGGTTATCCTACCATCCTGTCTTATCTTTAATTGATTTTAAAATATTTCCTTGGAATTTTTTTAAATAAAACCAGGTACTTGCATAAGGCAAAGTAAATAAAGTAAAAGTTATCTATTACTTGATACATAAAAATGTCCCAAAATTTCTAGCCATGTTTTTGCCAAATAAGTTGACAATGGCTCATACAGGTTAATACAGGACAGATATAAGTTCCTAATAGAATAAAACTACATTCTGTTGACCATGCTACTTCTCACAAAAGAAAAAATTTAAAAAAAAAATTTTTTTTTTAGTTGTAGATACCTTTATTTATTTATTTTTATGTAGTGCTGAGGATAAAATCCATTGCCTCACATGTGTTAGGTAGGTACTCTACCACTGAGTCACAACCCCAGCCCAAAAATTTAAACATTTCTAAACAATCATATGTGCAATACAACTTACGTATATGATTTTCCAGAGCCAGTCTGACCGTAAGCAAAGAGACAGGTATTGTAGCCTTCAAAGGCTCTCTGTAGGAGTGGTTCCGCCAGTGTCTCATAGACTGTCTTCTGGTTGGCATAATGAGGATGACATTCATCAAAAGACCAGAATGAAACATCGTAAATAAAAGTATAAACTTGTTTCATGTCCGGATGTTGCACAGATATTTCCTCCCCATTCATGAAGACCACTTGAGATGCTTTTTCAATCTTCTCTCTTTAAAAAAAAAAAGGAAGATAAAGAAGTCAAGTTACTGTCATTTTTGTGGGTATTATTCCCACAAAATATAAGACCCTCAAAACTAAATTAAAAAAAAAATATTTTGTAGTTGTAAACAGAATGCCTTTATTTTATTCATTTATTCTTAATGTGGTGCTAAGGATTAAACCCAGTGCCTCACACATGCTAGGCAAGCATGCTGCTGCTGAGCTACAGCCCCAGTCCAAAACTAGTTAAAAAAAAATTTTTTTTTTTTTTTTTTGCAGTGCTGGAGATTGAACCCAGGGCTTATGCTTGCACGGCAAGCACTCTACCAGCTGAACTATATCCCCATTCCCCAAAACTAGTTAAATTTAATATTGCTCCAGGGCAAGGTAATTCTTTAGGTTTATGTGGAAAACTAAGAAACCCAATTCAAATGGGTTTCCAAAACATTTTCTAGAGCTTCAATATCACTAATGGAAAAATGGAATTCCAGATTTCTTGTCTAGAAAACCTAACTGGCTTTTACAACATTTTTCCTCTTTTTCTCTTGAACTATACATTATAATCTACCTGTACACTTTAGTTGAAATCTTTATTATACAGAAGTTTTGAAGTACAAATCTATATAAAGCTGGCATAAAAGACAATTCAACAAATTTAAATCATGAGTCTCTTTTGGCTACTAGTTGTTGTCACTGTTGATCCAAAGGTCTCTCTTTCCACTACATTTCCTCCCTTAAATCACAAATCTTCATGTCCATCCTTCTTCCATCTCAGACTTAAATGCAAATCTTTCACTTCTCTAGATCTACAGAAAAACAGTATCACTCCTTGTCTGGCCCTAGATATTAACCCCTTCTGTACTCTCCCACCCCTTTCCCTTAGAATCTGCTTTAATTTAAATCAAATTTATCCTGTAAACATCTGCCTCATCAATTTGACAAGTGCCCCACACCTGTTTTTAGGGATTGTCTGAGTCTAGAATCAGGGACCTGGTCTCTTACTAGGTTCTACTTTACCAGTTCTGTTCTTTCTATTGCCTCTCTTCCTTCCAAGGCTGTTTAGGCTTTTTCTGTTAGGTTTCCTGACTTTCTCCAAACAACTCAGCCTTTTATTTCCCCTTATCACTAATGTGTTTTCACTAAAAACACCTTTAACACTGTATAAGCTGCCTTTACCTATGACTTTTTAGGTCCAAACAGGAGGCTCCTTCCTCAAAGTAGCAGTCACTACATTCACTTCTAACTTGCTTAGACACACAGCATCAAAAACTACTGACCCTGTGAAGTTTTTACTGTACTCCCTTAAAGTATTTCAAAATAATTAGATTCCACATTCACATTTTATCATACTTACTATTTTTAAAATTATCTCTAATCTCTGACTAACCACCCACAGTCTCCTTTGGAGAATTTTTTTTTTTTTTTTTTTTTTTTTTTGCCACTGTATTTCTCACCACATAGATCAGTCACAGATGATGATGCTGTTGATCACCACTCTAGAAAGGGTTCTGGAAAGACCTCTTTGGGAAATGAATGACCTGTTATGGCTCTTTTGAAAGGAAAGGTAGAAGTTCCAGTCATGGATTAGAGAATTAAGTGACTCGTTCAGACTTCTTAAGAGCAATATATATAGTAAACTTCTATACACAAAATAACATACAACAACTAAACTTAAGTTTTTTATAAAACTTAAAAAAATAAAAACTCTGTCAAAAATTTTGAAAATGCATGAATACTACACTGACTTTCTAAAAGCAGAGAGAAATTAAAGACACATTATATGGTGCTGGCTTAGTCTTAGATTTAGAATGGATAACATACCTTTTGCTGAAAGGCCTTACACGTACTGCCACTGTCACTTGACTATTCTCCACTTTCAGGGCGTCTATGTCTGCAGTGGTGTTCTGAACTACAGTTTCTTCTTCAGGAGGGAGTGTATTTTCTTGTGACCTTTCCCTTTTATTTCCAAAAAGAGAGATTTTTGGACTTGGCTTAACTTGAAGGCTGTGCATCCTATTTTTCAGTAGTGATGTAGCTGGGTTTTTAAGCTGAGGTGTGCTGTGCTTTGGTGTCAATTTGTTTTCTGTTATACATTTCACAGGGGTTCTTTTTTCAAAGCTTCCAAACTTATTTGACTCTTTTGCAGTGTCCTTCCCAATATTTCTATGATACAAGTTTCCTGTTCCTGACACTTTGATATCCGACTTGTTCTGAATAGGTTTCACTGCCAAGTATTCTGATCTAACAACTTCAGTCAGACCCTGGGAACCAATGGGCCCTCTATTCCTTGAGTACTTATGTGCAACATTTTCATTTGCTCCACTAAGGACAGAAAATGTTTCTTTAGATTTCTCATCAACCATCACTTCAATGTCTTTTGAGTCTTCAGCAAAATGTGCAGAAGATTCAACAAAACAGTTTTTGTCACTATTTACAATCTTTACATTTGTCCTAGTTTCCAGTGAAGCACAACTGTTGTCTCTTTCATCTCCCCTATTCTGTGTTGTTTTCCACTTTTCCACAGAATCTGTTTTAGCACGGCGTTGTAATGTAAGATTTGCTATTTTTTCAGTTGTGTCTCCCAACTCACAGCCAAGTAAAGATGATTCTTTGTTCCTTGTGGCTCTTCTCTGAAGTGTCAATCTACCCACAGGATTAGGGGTAAGGGGCATATCTCCTGTTTTTTTACAGGCAGAAATAACATAAGTGCTATTTATGTCTCTGATTTTACTTGCAGATCTCAACAATGGATCATCATTTTCACATTCTGACATATCTGATTTCAAATGCAGCTTAAGTTGGCTACTGTGGGTGAGGGCACTCCGTGATGAACTCTTAGAAGAAGGAATTTCAAGGACATCACTGTTATTTCTATTATGAGCAGTGTGTACTGACATTTTGGAAGCAGATTATTTTTAAAAGAATGTTAAGAACCTAAGCTCTTCTTTGGATGCTCATTTGATTTCCAGTCATTTTCTATATCATTTTCCAAAAATATCTGCTAAACATAAATTTAAAAAAAAGATTTAGATTGCATAAACTACAAACAAGCTTTAAAATAGAGGGAATCTTCAATTTTCAAAGTAAATTCTCAGAGGTAAACATTAGAATAAATCACAGCCTCCAGCTGAGATACTGCCTTCAAATCACTTCTGACAAATCTGTCCTCAAAGAGTTTTCAGTCATTATTTGACAATTCTTTACTGAGTGTTCCATTATATGCCAGGGTCTCTGACAAATACTATAAACTTCAAAGACGGACCAGACCCCCATTCTCACCTTCTTAGAATAAAAGGAATACATAGAGAGCCCTTATATCAGGTCAAATGGGCCAAGTGTCTTAAGAGACACATCAGAATGGATTTTTTTAAGTACCTGCAGTGTGGGGAGTGGGAAAAAGTACTTAAGGAAATCCTAGCGCATACATCAGTCCAGAGCAAAGCATTTTTAGAAACACCTATTGGATGTATGCTGAATACAGCAATGCCTATGGAGGAAATTGCACTGATATCACAAGGCAGATAATTAGCAAAAAAGTACCACAGACATAAGTACTAGAAAGTAATTGCTTGTGTTGAAAAAAACTATGCTAGATGAGATGCCTACTGTCACCTGCCCTTTAACATTTAGAAGACAAACTAGACAGGTGTGCATGTAAATATATGCAACAGTATCTATCATGCATTAAAGTAAAGAAAAAAGTAGTGACAGCTGAGCGACGTAGCTTCTAGTCAACTCTATCAAACTCCTTAGATGGATGTAAAAACAAGTCTTTCAATTTGCATGTCTGATTTTAACTTGTAAACTGACATTGGCCAAAACCATTCAGAGATTATGGCTATTAATGAACAAATTAAGTATTTTTAGGTTTTACATAAAAACAACAGGTCATCGTTACAAAAAAATCGTCAGGTTATAAACATCTTCTGTCAAGTTTTCAAACTTTTTTCAAAGTATAGATTTTCCTATTAAGAAATGAATTACAAGGCAAGGATAGATTCTGGTAACCCCACTGCAACTAAAAACCATTTGTTACTTAGGCAAATCAATACTATTTTTGTTTGAGGAGTTTTGCCACATTTTAAAAAGGACTAGAAAGAATATAAGAAAAATAAGTCACAGTCCAAACCAAAACACCCCCGGTGATTCTTCTGTTGTTTCTCGGCTACTCGCTGTAGCAATGTACCTCTTAGAGCCGACAGACTCCGGGAGACTCCACCGAGAAGGCCAAGCAGGCAGAGCAGCACCGGGTGGCGACAGAGTTGCTGCGAGGAGCCCTTCCTTCCGGGACCCCTTTTTCCGCCAACCCAGAGTTCTGATGACAGAATAGCCGACCCAGCTAAGAACAGCAGCCCGCCCCGCAGCGGTCGTCGGTAGGGGAAGCACCTACACGCCCTCCCCAACACTCCTTCGCGCCTCTGCAGTACCCACCAACTTGGGGACACAGCCAAAGTCACCCCCAAGCCACTCACAGCTGGCAGCGTTGTCTCCCGCGGTGACCGCAGTTTGAATGGGCGCCGCGCCTTCTGATTGGCTGCTGGACGTCGCGTCGTGCGCCGCGCCTTCACGTCCTCCCGCCCCCCGGAAGCGCCAGTGCCTGGGTTCTGGCCTGTGTGTGTAAAGGGACCCGCCCTGCCCTCATCTCCCGGGCAACAGTGTCACGCCTACCTGGGCCTCTGCTTAAGCCGCTGCAAATTCCAGTAGAAGCCCGGCAGGGATCTAGGCTGCTGCGGGCACCCAGCTAAAATGCGTTTTAGAGGAAAAACATGACAGGGACACTCGTGTTGGTCTTTAATATAAATAGAAACATAGTCTGTCCGGTTTACATCGAAGACTTCACATTTTTAAGTGAACGCCTACCCCCAGTTTCATCTTAATAATGAACGCTTTTCTAGTAATTTCTTATGCAGGACGTTGAGATGGAAAACGAACTCAATGTCTTACATGATTTATTTAATCTTGAATATCTTCTGAGATAAGTATTAATATTATCCTCACTTTACCGATGATTAACTGAGGTTTAGAGTTTAAAAACTTGTTAAAGATCAGATAACTTGCAAGTGGCATGACAAGTCCAAAGCTAATATAAGATTTAATTCAGTTTCCATAAATGTTCCAATGACAATACACTCCGAAAAATAACCAGCTTAGTGGGAAAGATTCTGGCCAAACACATACTAAAGCAATAATACTTTTTTAATGGGCAAAAGTGCACATGATGGAAATGTATTCAACAGGATAAACAGGGAAATCAGAAGTAGCTTCAACTAGCTATAAAAATTGGATGATAAAGTAGTCATTCTAATACTCACTCTAAAAAATCTCTCCAAAATTTAGTGATAGAAAAACTGTCAGAAAATAGACTATATTTGTCAAATCTATTGGGATCATTCAGTTGATAAGCCAAAGAGGGTATGACAAAGGAGAAGGGTCTGACAAACTCAACATGAGAATTTTTAATTTATATAATTCAAAATAATAGAAATACAATAAAATAATAAAAAATATATATTTGTGACAAAGGTGTAAAATTGTTTAATTTTATAAGGAAAATAAATTTATAAATAGATGATAAAATTTTACACAAAATTACTCACATGCATACAAAAATAATACCTATAAAATATAATGCAAACTCTCAAACATTAAAAGCAAGTTTTAAAAAAAGAATTAAAGAACTCTTTTTCATTTTGGTGCTAGTGATTTTGCACCACAATAAAAAATATACATATCTAGTAATATAAATTTGAGTGCTTCTTGAGAACAGAATCCATATGTGTTCAGAGTGCATTACTAGTGTTTAGTATAGGCCTGATATATATCATAGATGCTTGATAAATATTTGCTGAGTGAATAACAAACCATTCTAGAAAGTAGTATGAAAATGTATTGGAAGAATCACAAAGGTGTTCATACCTTTTGACCTAGTAACTGCATAATAGAAGTTTACTAGGAAAATATTTTAGTAGAAACCAGAAAGTTCACAGGAATATTCCCTATCCATACTAGCCCCAAACTGGGAAAAAAGCTAAATGCCCTATCCCAAGAAAACACTTTGAATATTTAAAAATGAGGAAAAACTAATAAAATGTATTACAATTATTGTGTTCATTTGATTTACACAGTTATTAAAAATTAAACAGAATCAGACAATGCTGGGTCTATAGACTAAGTCACAATCTGCCCATGAGATTGTGAGCTCGAGATGAAGCAGGACCTTATCTGTCTCACCCTTATCTCCCTGGTGACTGGCAGGGAATCTTCACAGGACCTTCACAGAACATAGCCACATTCCCCTTTTCTTACTCTTTCTCTGTTATAAACTCCTGATTTAATTCCAACCACAGGATTGAGTCCACAAAACCAAGAGCCACCTGTTACCTCCAGGTTACACAAGAGGGATTTTCATCTCTTGGTTATTAAACTAAGATGGCACTTTTCTCTGCAAATCCTGTCCAAAGCTGACTAGCAGAGAAATTCACTTAACCTCTGAGTGACTCGGGTTCCTCAACTGGAAATTGCAGATGATAATGTTACCTATCCTGAAGAGTCATTATGAGGATTAAATTAGAAAATGTATGCAAAGTGCTTAGCATCAAACTTGGTTCAGGATTAATGCCCAATAAATGTTAGTTTCTAAATTATACAGCCTAATGTAATTCTTCAAAGCACTGAAAAGCCCTATTCAAGGCTAGTGCTGAAGAACTAGGATTGTACATTTTGGGCTGTCTGTTATGATGATAATGACATTTTATGAAGGATGAGGATTAGCATTTAATCCCTAGAAATAACCAATAAGATGAAATAGTGAGTTCTTTTGTAAAGGGCTCACTGTGCTCTGTTAAAAACTAGGAAAGAACAATGAAATATTGTCTCTAAGGAGGAGCTGTACTAATCTCTGTTTCGCTCCAATTTGATTAACTTTTAAAGAAATGCAGACTCTGTGCTTATTTTGAAGGAAGACAAGAAAAACGAGTCTAGGAGAGGAAGATTTGACCAGTACAAGGTTTGCAGAGAGTAAGGAGTCTGACATTCCTCAATTCTTTTCAAGGCTCAGTTCCTCTGAGGCAGGGACCAGATCCTGCCTGGCCCCGGGAATGCAGAGGCCTTCTCCAACCCGAAGCCAGCTGGCAGTGTCAGAGCCTTGCTCTCCCATTTGGGCAGAGGGAGTGCTTTGTTATTGCCAACACAACAGCTGCTTAAAAGGTCCCATATTTTCAAGTTTGACTCATTAAAATAATAGTTCCTTTAGGAGATTAGAATTGAAGACCTGCTATTTCCCTTTTATTTTATAATCATGAACCTAACTCTTCATCTGAGCTGGACTTTGAGGGGAATAAGGAAATTTTGGAACATCAAGAACTGCAGAGCACAAAGGTAGTAGGATGGGGTAGAGGGCTGCTCTCCTAAATCACAGAAGAAAAGGTCTGATGGTTAAGAAAAAAACAGGGGCTGGGCTGTGGCTCAGTGGAAGAGCACTTGCCTAGCATGTGTGAGGCACTGGATTTGATTCTCAGCAACACATATAATATATCAAATAAAGGTCCATTGACAACTAAAAAAAAAAAAAAAAAAAAAAAAACCCAAGTCAAAAGTACTAGAGTTGTTCACAGTCAGCAATGGCAATCTTCTGGCTGATCTTACCATTTGTTGACCCACAGGGCTCCGGGGCTTTCTCAATGCTCTTTTCCTCTTTCACCCTCCCCAAAGCCACATGCTTGACACCCAAGCACTCAGCGTTGGCATTGCAGATGAAACACTAGGAATCCTTTGCGTTAAGTCCAGTATTTGCCATGGACAAGATGCCAGCACTGGTATGCCTCAGGAAGAAGTTCTTATTGTCAAATTTGTCCCCATAGACAGATCTGCTACCAGTGCCATTATGGCATGTGAACCCCCCCAGCACATAAATCCGGGAATAATTCTGTGAAAGTAGAAACCCTATTAACCCAGTGTTACCAGTGTGAAAGTTTCCTGCTGTTTTTGGAATTTTGTCTTCAAAGGGCTGGAAAGAGACACAGCCCAAGAGCTCACCATCAGCACTGGATAAACCTAGGTGGGGTTGATGTTGAAAGTGGGGTTGATAGTGACTGTCAGCAAGAAGTTTTGGGCAACAGTGGTTTCTGCAAAGCCACTCGCCTGGCTTCTTTACCTGTAATATGAGATAGTACATCAATGATTGATAGAAAAATCAAATTAGATAACATAAATGAAATAACTTTTAAAACATGACATACTGCTGTATATAAATTTAAAGTAGTTACATGTTTGACTACAGTTAATACTCAAATAATTTAGATCAAAATAATACAGCATATGAAAATAGAGAATGCATATGATCCTTGCACATTGCGTGGAATATAAGGACACTATAAACATGAATGAAATCAGAACTAATTGCATAAGAAATTTTTTTCTTAATTCTGCCAGCTGTGAACTTAACTTATTTAATCCTTTCTTTCATTCTGACTTCAGAGAAATACTACTTAGGGATACTCCTGCTCCTGGTCCTGGATTCATCTTCTCCATCTCCCAGTGACCTCCCTTTATCAGATTTTTCCTGACTTCGCTCCATCTTCAGCACTTCTCTCATCTGAAAAAAATTAGATGCCCCACCACCCAGCTCTTCTTGCTCTCTAGATCCTGCTCTATCTCATTCTCTCACTTCATGTCCAGGCTCCCCTTAGAGAGCTGTGCCTCAGGTCTAGAGGGGTGTAAGGCCCTTCAGATTCATGTGGAGAGGCTTGGTCAGGGTTGTTAGCCTGGGGAGGCAGAAAGGATAGAACTCACCCTGAGAACACAAGACGGTGTCCTAAAGAAACCGTTAAGAAGTGACAACTATCATTAAAACCAAGAAGAAAGGACCAATAAGCCCCAAATTATTGGGATATCAATAAATTTATGAATGGAGTTAAAAGAGAAAAAGGTACCAACGAGCAAGAGAGTATGGGACATTCCCCATAAATACTGCTGGGACGTCTGTACACAGCTTGCTCTTGCAGGATGCTAACCTGGAGGTACATGGTTGGACAAAGGATATGATAGGGACAAGGACAGGTCACTATGCCTCCATTCAAATTTCCTGAAGGCCAATACTCACTTTCTCTCCAACTTCAGATCCTTCTGTCTCAGCCTCCCAAGTCGTTGGGATTACAGGAGTGCCCCACCACACCCAGCTTTCCTGACTTCTTTTAAGTAAGACAGAAATAAATGGCCATTTTAAAAATTATCTACTATTTAGGTTTTCTGCAGCCAATTTTTTTTTTTTTTTTTTTTTTTTTTTTTTTTGCAGTTCAATTCTAATAAATACAATTACCTTTACCCACAAAATAAAACATAAATAGAACTTGACAGTCCCATGATCTGGCCTTGCCATTGCGCCTTCTGCCACGGCCCCACCTCTAATACCTTGCACTTCATTCTCAGCCATTCCAAAGCATTTAAGTTTCTGTGAATGTACCCTGTGTCTCTTTACATGTGCTTCTTGGTACTCATGTAGGTATCAGGGAGCAGTAGCTCTCGGCCTGCTTCCACCCTTGTAAATTGGGGTCCCTGAATAGACTCCCACTTAGGCAAGACAGTTTTCTAGAAGCTCTGCTCTATGAACCAGGCTGACAACAGGTGAACTCTTGAGCAAATCATCAAACCAGTAATTCTGATAACGAAAGCAAGTATTTCTTCAATAAGTCCACCAGAGGGAGACAATCTGAAATGAAACACACAATTTCAGAAGTGAAGCCCGCACAATTTGAAGCCTTATGGATTTTGTAAGATTTAAAGAAAAATAATTGACTAATGTTAATTAATGGTCTCTTGGGGATACAAATCTGTTACATTTTAGTCCATTTCACATTTTTAAATTATTAACATGTAGGATTTATTTCCCTGCTTTGATCATGGACAAATCTCCTAATTGCAATTTTCTTAGCCGAGAAACAAATTTACTAGACTGAATCATTCTGACTAGCAAGTCCTAAGTCCTTTCTTGGTGCAAGACACATACATTATCTCATTTAACTCCATTACCTTGTAAGATTATTATGGTTATTGCTGTTTTACAGATGGGAGAAACTAGTTTCCAAACAAATAACTTGCCTGATATCATACACCTATTAATCACAGAGCCAGGTCAGAACTTGAGAAATTTAGCATGACTGCCTACATTCTGTGTCCCTACTCTGTACATCTGTTTTTATAAAGATTCTCATTCTCAGATTTCTGTGACATAAGACTTAAACAAACTGTATGAACATAAAGATAGTTTAAATTCTGTCATATTCTGTATTTTTCTTCTAAATTCTATGTTTGGCCAAGAGTCTTGGAAGTATGAACTATAATATACTTATCCTTTTTGATCTGGTCTGGTCTGGTTGATGAAGCCTTGATGAATTCAATTGTGATCACTCAATGAAACAACCTAAATATATTGAGCAATACTGCCAGTAATTTTAACAGAAGCAATTATGTTAAGTAGTAATCTTTTTTTATTATATAAATGAAAGAACTCAGGGATTAGTAAATATTACTGAATGCTCTTTTTCTCTTTGAATCATGCTATTTTTATTCCAGGAAAGATTAGTAAGATTTAAAAACTAATGTCAATCCCTGAGTCTACTGGGTAACCTATTTTTACATAAAGGAAGCTGTGGCCCTTACATAAAGTTCATGTAGAAAGAACAATTGTTTTAAAAGGCCAAGTTTAAATTTTATCACATGTCTTCTTCCCACTGTGCTTTGCCAGCATGGCCTGGGGTCATTTTGGCATCCTGTTGACAATATTGCTGATTCCTCTAAGCAGAATTGCAGCACTTAAGGGAAAAATGAAGGAGTTTCTAGCCATTATCTTTCAACAGACTTCAAAAGAGGCATTGGGTGATCTCAAAAAGGAGGTGTCGTATGTACAAATCAGCTGTCTCCAAAATAGTTGGTAATTAATTCCTTTTCTTGGGCTGGGGAGATAGCTCAGTTGGTAAAGTGCTAGCCTTATAAGCACAGGGCCTTGGGTTCCATCACCAGCACTGCAAAAAAAAGGACTAAATTCCTTTTCTTTATAAAGGCCAATACTAGTAGTGTCTTGAATGTCGCGAACTGTCCAGAATGATACACATTTAGTTGTTTTTATAATTATGGCTTAACTTGTGTATTCACAAGAATCAATTTTTCCTTTCATTTTAAAAGTAGCATAAAACCAGTTTTGTCAAGTAATTGCTTCTTGTTTTGGCTAGAAAAGGGCAGTTGCCAAGTAAAAAGCCACCTGGATTGCAAGAACTGGACATCATATCATTCTTTCTAGACAGGGAGAAGAGAGTGTTTCTTCAGTCTTGCAGCTTCATGAATAATTCCACACTCCTCCAATGCCTTTACCCCTTTACATAAGGCTGGGTTTTTTTTTTAAACTTAGACCACAGTCAGTTCTCTGAATTAAATTAAAAAAAAAAAGAAAGAAAGAAATCCCCCATGAGAAGGAGTTCTGTTTTTTTCCCCAGATACAACAGTCTGAGGCACAACAGAGCTCCATGTTCTATTTATACCCCATTTCCCCAGTTTCTCTAGCATACAAAGATGAATGTGTAGTCGCCTTGTCCATCTTCTGTGATGAACAGCGTTTCACAAGCCAGTGGTGCAGGTTTAGATGGACTTCACAGGTTTCATTCAGTTCATATGAAATTATACCCAAAGAACAAATCTGTTCAGTGTCCGTTAGTTCTCCCAGCTGTATTATTAAAATATTAAGTACCACAAGCCTTCATTGATCCCAAAAGACCATTTTAGTAGACAATAAATGGGCCTGAGCAGCTTCAGATTATAGTCCTGAAAAAAGAAAATGAAAACAGTTTATCAGCTGATCCCCTTCCCCTGAAATTCCACAAGGGGAGTGCAAATTGCTACCCTGAAAATCTCTCTTACTCTTTGAAAGTGTAAAGCATTGCTGTCCAAGATAATGTGAGCTATCTAATTTTCTAGGAGCTGTGATATGAAAAATGAAATGGTAATTCATTTTAGTGATTTAATTTATCTAACTCAATATATCAGAAATATTATCATTTCAATGCATAATCAACATAAAATTTTTTGAGGTAGTTTACATTCTTTTTTCAGACATCTAGGATTTTACACTGCCCAGCTACTTTGTGTGGGCTTGGGTGTGTGCATTTGTGACATAAGAGTTAAACACACTGCATGAACATAAAGGTAGTTTAAATCTATTATATTCTGTGTGTGTGATTGAATCCAGGGCCTTACACATGCTAGGCAAGTGATCTAACACTGAACCATATCAGTCCCTTGACCAGCCACATCTGAAGTATCCGATGGCCACACACCCCAGCAGGACCTGTCTCACTTGCATGTGGAGTTAAGAGCAGGGCCTAAGGATATGGGTTCTAAATGTAAGCTATCAATCATAAGAGAATTGCATTCCAACTATAGGAAAGGGGACAGAATCAACAGCTCCTGATTTCTTTCTGATGGAACACTCCTGGCCTCTTTGTTCCTCTCTCTGGGCATTTGTTAGTCTCTGCTGGTGGAGGTCCATGGTTTAATGCTGCTTCCAATTTCATGAAGTTGGTGCCCACCCACTACTGCTGGTTCTATAGTAACCTGATCTCCTATGCACTTGACTAGGCTCAGGTTAATGTTAACTTTAAAATTATTCCATTTCCTTATGAGGAAGAAGACCTGGTCCTTGTCCTCCACTACAAGGTGAGTAAGGAGGGAAAAGACATTTTAGCAAAGAAAACATAATGAACTAGGGTGTAGATTTGTAAAAGAGCATGCAGATTAGTAAACACATGTAATGAAAAAATTCTATTTTTCTCAGCTAAAACCCCCACTCTGCTCTCTCCCCATAATTAACTAGAAGTTTTATTTCAGAAATATACACCAGTGAAAAGTGAAAAGTCAGTAAAAGAGGACAAAAGCATGAAAAGAATTGCTGGTGCCTCTCGCCAATGTTTGCAACCCCTGAACTAAAGGGTTCTTTTTATACTGAGCTTAGGAAGAGAATGAAAAATGCCTGCTCAATATATTATATCATACGGAGCCCCAAACCAACGCTTCCTTTTTCTTTCTCGCTCCATTTTTATCACGGTGTTCAGTTTCTGGGTAACTACAAGGCCAGAATTATACCAGGGTCCCTAAATGAGCTGTGAGTAACCATCTACAGAGAAAACATGACTTCTCTGCTCCATAAGGAAATCCCCTGCTTGCAGTTGGGCTCTTGATGATGTTATTATCTAGCCCTAGGGCACTTCCCTCATTATTGCCTGCAGTTTCACCTATTAAGCCTCCATTTAAATGTATTACGGATTCTTCTTTAATGCATGACCTTACTCTTTGTGAGACTGAATTTCATTAGCCTCGTTTCTGCCCATTTCCCTAAACTGTTTAAATCTTTAGTAATCTGGTCCATTCCTGGAATGTAGTAATTGATACTCCTTCATCACAGGTTCATCTGTAAACCTAGCTTCCTACCTAAGGACACAAAGAGCTCAATCCTCCCTTTGTATGAAAGGTACTAGTGAAGGGTGATTAAAATGGTCCACGGGGTGGAGGGGCAGGGGTCCTGGTTTTCTGGGGTTGTGGGTGTGTGTCTGCATGTGGGGGGGCTCAGTTCTGTCTCCTTCCTTGCACTCTACTCTCGTGTCTTGGAGTTGTGAGGAAGGGAGATGAGTTTTCATGTTCATAGAGTTTAATCCTAAATCCAGTCTTCCTGCCCTGCTATAAAGAAACCCTGGCTCTGGCTAAAGTTTCAGTTCTGCTACCATTTCCAGGAAGGAGAAAGGTTTTTACTGAGAAATGAAATAGGCAGCGGATGTGGGAGATTCTGTCTCCTCACCATCCTCCACCTGCTCCATGTACCTAAGCCCCAACCTGCCTTGTGCTCGGAACAAAGACAACCTTGTTGGGTTCGATGACAACTCATGTCTTTTGATTTTGATTCAGGGAGGTTTCTGGGATCAGTCAGTCATTGCAGGTTGATGACTTTGTGCATTCAGATCTACAGGCCCAGTGAGGGTCCAAATCCTTCTCTAGTCTCAGGCCAGCTATGTCTGTGTTTAGCCACAGTGGCCGAATCTGTTCACTGATCGAATGGTACACTGGGTTCAAACCCAGGCCTTTAAACCCCGAGTTTGTGCTCAGGATAAAGCCAAGTTTTGAGGAAGGTGTGCAGATGATTGTGTATGATCGTGAGAAATACAGAGGGGTGCTGAAGGAGACTGAGGCAGGGAGGCCAGAATAAGTATTGGTTCAAGTGCAAAGTAATAAGCAACTTGATTGACATTAGGAGCAGAAATGAGGCAATTAATGTGGGGATGTAGCAGAGTGGTAAAGTGCCCTGGGTTCAGTCCCCAGTACTGCAAACAAAACAAATCCCTGAACAAGTCCTCAGCTGTCAGGAGGTGCAATTAAATAAGTTAAACCTCTTTGATTCTGTTTCTTCACTTGTGAACTGATGGGGTTGACCAAAATAATCTGTCAATTACCTTCTAGAATCGGGGCTTCTTGACTTTAACAGTTGTCTGCACTCGGTCTCACCCAGTGGATGGCATAAAGTAGCTCATCATGTAAACTTTGTTCTCAGGACTTGGCCAGGCTTCGGAGTGGCATAAGTATTGTCCAAGAGAGGTGATCTGTGGGCTACTCCCACTGGAAGTATCTCTCACTTCTTTCCCAGTAGTTGTTAGGAGTGAAGTTTAGTGAGATGCAGTGGTGCAGGCCAAGCTGTTCAAGAGGCTGAGGCAGGAGGATTGCAAGTTCAAGGCCAGCATGGGAAATTTAGTAACACTCTATCTCAAAATAAAAAGAACTGGAATGTAGCTCAGTGGTAGATCATTTGCCCCGCACTGCCAAAAAGTAGAGTGAAGCTCTGGAGCTTCACATTGTCATATAGTTCCACGGCATGGCCTCCGTTCTCTGTGTCTCATTTTCCTCATTTGTAAAATGGAGATAAGAATAGTATTTTCCCCACTTGGTTGTTATGAGAATTAAATGAGATAATACATTTACCTTGCACATAGCATTCCATAATGTAGCTATTATCACTTCCTACTTATTGATTCCTGAAACCCTACCATTTACAATCCAAATAGGATGTTTAATTGTTCCTTCAAGAAAAAGAAAGGAAGTAAGCCATTTTGCCAGAGTCACAGTATGAATTAACTCATCCGTCATTCTAACTTAAGTTACAGCAAATTTTAATTATGAGGAAGCTAGAGGATGGGTGTGGGCTTGGTGCTGATGAGGAAAGGCAGGCATGGAGGAAAGGGCTTGGGCAGTCAAGCAGCAACAGGAGAGCACCAGCCTCCCCAGGCACAGAACAGGCGTGCCTAGGTTACCCAGCTTTGCACCTGCCTGCCAGCGCGTCAGAGGGTCTGAGGAGAAATGGCCATAACTTCTGGGAAGTGAGGGTTCTTCTTTTTACCCTCTCAGTAGGACTGGGCAATGGAAGTGAAGACAGTTCTCTCACTTCCTATAAAGAAAGTCAGAGAGATCAGCAATGGCAGCTGTGGGGAAAACAGAACGAAGGGCCCCCGTGGCCACCAACTCCGGGAGTGTAGCCTCTCTGCCTTTCACCATCCCCCTCCACCAAAACTAAACAGGATCATTTCGAAAAGCAACTGATAAGCCAGCTCTGGGCCTCGCAGAGGAATTGTCTCTTGAGGATAGAAATGTATGTCACAGACTTCGTCACCACAGCATCAGGAAGGGGCTTGCTGGAGACCTCTTAGATGAATGAAAGAACAGAACACTCTCAAGACAAGAGCGTTTGGTTTGTCACAAAAACTATAGAATCGAATAAACCCTCACTCCTTGTTTCTAGAAACTTGAAAATAGTCCTTCCAGGTTTGTTTGTTTTTTACCAATGCCCATGAAGAAATATCTTACCTCCTCAGAGGTAGCTACTGATGTCTGACTTCTATCAGCTGTTCTAGTTGCCTCAAGTCTCTATTCTTATAATTAATGTTTAACATTAATATCAACCTTTTAGAATTAAATGTTCTATCTTCTATTGGATATTTTAAAATTATTATTGGGATAATACTCTGTTGTGTATTATTTAAAATAACTTTTATTTAAAAATTTTTTCAATGTATAGTTGAGATTTTTTAAATTACTCAAAAGCTGGGTTTGGTGGCACATGCCTATAATCCCAGCAACTCTAGTAACTGAGGCAGGAGGATCCCAAGTCCAAGTGTGGCTTCAGCAACTTGGCTAGACCTTGTCTCAAAATAAAAAATAAAGAGGATAGAAGATGTAGCTCAGAGGTAGAGTACTCCTCAGTTCAATTCCCAGTATTGAAAGAGTACAAGTTTTATAACCATATGGACTTGGGTTTAAATCCATATCTACTATACTACCTATGTGTTCTTGGGGACAGTTACTCAATTCCTCTCTGCTTCAGTCTCCTCATCTGTAAAATAGGCTCATAATAGTTTCTAACATAGGGTTTTTGAAAGAATTATATGGGTTAGTGGATATAAACTAAGCAGCACATAGTAAGTTGTTAGTATGACTTTCTTTAGTGTGGCTCACAATAGCTTCTACTTTCTTGATCACCAGTCTGTGAGTTGGCTAGGATGACTCTATTTCAGGCTCTGGTAATGTTAAGATCTATCTCATGTGTCTCTCTCTTTCTAGGATCAGGCTGAAGGGCAGTGGCTTCCTGCAGCATGCCAGCTTAGCTTTCCTTTTAAAGACCATTAATTCATGATTTAAAAAAAAGAAATTATAGTATCTATTTCTTTATATAAGGGTATGTGCATGTGTGTTTCTGTGCATGGAGGGTACCGGAGATTGAACCCAGGGGAGATTTACCACAAAGCTACATCCCCAGTCTTTTATTTTTTATTTCAAGATAGGGTCTCGCTAAATTGTTGAGCTTAGCCTCAAATTTACAATCCTCCTGCCTCATCCTCCTGAGTCACTGGGATTAGTCATGCATCATTGTACCCAGCTCTAAGTTTTCATAACATAGAAACACAAATTTTGCCAGATGCAGGTACA